>NC_065548.1:1149643-1753391 GCF_022605725.1 Anthonomus grandis grandis
ACACATCTCGTGAGAGTTTCGGGTATAATTGGACCAAATAAACCGGAAAAACACTATTTCCAGACGATCCAGACACTATTAAAAAAATTAAAAAATGATCTAGAAAATAGAGGAAAAAATTAATTTCTCATTTATATATCCTTATCTCAGTCCGAAAATTAGAGAAGGATGGAAATAAAATGATATTTTTCGGGTATAATTAGACCCAATAAACCCGAAAAACACTATTTCCAGACGATCCAGACACTATTAATAAAATGAAAAAATGATATAGAAAATAGAGGAAAAAATTAAATTCTCATTTATATATCCTTATCTCAGTCTGAAAATTAGAGAAGGATGGGAATAAAGTGATATTTTTCGGGTATAATTAGACCCAATAAACCCGAAAAACACTATTTCCAGACGATCCAGACACTATTAAATAAATTAAAAAATGATATAGAAAATAGAGGAAAAAATTAATTTCTCATTTATATATCCTTATCTCAGTCCGAAAATTAGAGAAGGATGGGAATAAAATGATATTTTTCGGGTATAATTGGACCAAATAAACCCGAAAAACACTATTTCCAGACGATCCAGATACTATTAAAAAAATTAAAAAATTATATATAAAATAGAGGAAAAAATTAAATTCTCATTTATATATCCTTATCTCAGTCTGAAAATAAGAGGAGGATGGGAATAAAGTGATATTTTTCGGGTATAATTAGACCCAGTAAACCCGAAAAACACTATTTCCAGACGATCCAGACACTATTAAAAAAATTAAAAAATGATATAGAAAATAGAGGAAAAAATTAAATTCTCATTTATATATCCTTATCTCAGTCTGAAAATTAGAGAAGGATAAGAATAAAGTGATATTTTTCGGGTATAATTAAATCAAATAAACCCGAAAAACACTATTTCCAGACGATCCAGACACTATTAATAAAATGAAAAAATGATATAGAAAATAGAGGAAAAAATTAAATTCTCATTTATATATCCTTATCTCAGTCTGAAAATTAGAGAGGGATGGGAATAAAGTGATATTTTTCGGGTATAATTAGACCCAATAAACCCGAAAAACACTCTTTCCAGACGATCCAGACACTATTAAAGAAATTAAAAAATGATATAGAAAATAGAGGAAAAAATTAATTTCTCATTTATATATCCTTATCTCAGTCCGAAAATTAGAGAAGGATGGGAATAAAATGATAATTTTCGGGTATAATTGGACCAAATAAACCCGAAAAACACTATTTCCAGATGATCCAGACACTATTATTAAAATTAAAAAATGATATAGAAAATGAAGGAAAAAATTAAATTCTCATTTATATATCCTTATCTCAGTCTGAAAATTAGAGGAGGATGGGAATAAAGTGATATTTTTCGGGTATAATTAGACCCAGTAAACCCGAAAAATACTCTTTCCAGACGATCCAGACACTTAAAAAAAAATTAAAAAATGATATAGAAAATAGAGGAAAAAATTAATTTCTCACTTATATATCCTTATCTCAGTCCGAAAATTAGAGAAGGATGGGAATAAAATGATAATTTTCGGGTATAATTGGACCAAATAAACCCGAAAAACACTATTTCCAGACGATCCAGACACTATTAAAAAAATTAAAAAATGATATAGAAAATAGAGGAAAAAATTAATTTCTCATTTATATATCCTTATCTTAGCCCGAAAATTAGAGAAGAATGGAAATAAAGTGATATTTTTCGGGTATAATTAGACCCAGTAAACCCGAAAAACACTATTTCCAGACGATCCAGACACTATTAAAAAAATTAAAAAATGATATAGAAAATAGAGGAAAAAATTAATTTCTCACTTATATATCCTTATCTCAGTCCGAAAATTAGAGAAGGATGGGAATAAAATGATAATTTTCGGGTATAATTGGACCAAATAAACCCGAAAAACACTATTTCCAGACGATCCAGACACTATTAAAAAAATTAAAAAATGATATAGAAAATAGAGGAAAAAATTAATTTCTCATTTATATATCCTTATCTTAGCCCGAAAATTAGAGAAGAATGGAAATAAAATGATATTTTTCGGGTATAATTGGACCAAATAAACCCGAAAAACACTATTTCCAGACGATCCAGACACTATTATTAAAATTAAAAAATGACATAGAAAATGAAGGAAAAAATTAAATTCTCATTTATATATCCTAATCTCAGTCTGAAAATAAGAGGAGGATGGGAATAAAGTGATATTTTTCGGGTATAATTAGACCCAGTAAACCCGAAAAATACTATTTCCAGACGATCCAGACACTAATAAAAAAATTAAAAAATGATATAGAAAATCGAGGAAAAAATTAATTTCTCATTTATATATCCTTATCTCAGTCTGAAAATTAGAGAGGGATAAGAATAAAGTGATATTTTTCGGGTATAATTGGACCCAATAAACCCGAAAAACACTGTTTCCAGACGATCCAGACACTATTAATAAAATGAAAAAATGATATAGAAAATAGAGAAAAAAATTAAATTCTCATTTATATATCCTTATCTCAGTCTGAAAATTAGAGAAGGATGGGAATAAAGTGATATTTTTTGGATATAATTAGACCAAATATACGCGAAAATTACTATTTCCAGACGATCCAGACACTATTAAAAAAATGAAAAAATGATATAGAAAATAGAGGAAAAAATTATGTTCTCATTTATATATCCTTATCTCAGTCCGAAAATTAGAGAAGGATGGAAATAAAATGATATTTTTCGGGTATAATTGGACCAAATAAACCTGAAAAACACTATTTCCAGACGATCCAGACACTATTAAAAAAATTAAAAAATGATATAGAAAATAGAGGAAAAAATTAATTTCTCATTTATATATCCTTATCTCAGTCCGAAAATTAGAGAAGGATGGAAATAAAATGATATTTTTCGGGTATAATTGGACCAAATAAACCTGAAAAACACTATTTCCAGACGATCCAGACACTATTAAAAAAATTAAAAAAATGATATAGAAAATAGAGGAAAAAATTAATTTCTCATTTATATATCCTTATCTCAGTCCGAAAATTAGAGAAGGATGGAAATAAAATGATATTTTTCGGGTATAATTGGACCAAATAAACCCGAAAAACACTATTTCCAGACGATCCAGACACTATTAAAAAAATTAAAAAATGATCTAGAAAATAGAGGAAAAAATTAATTTCTCATTTATATATCCTTATCTCAGTCCGAAAATTAGAGAAGGATGGAAATAAAATGATATTTTTCGGGTATAATTGGACCAAATAAACCTGAAAAACACTATTTCCAGACGATCCAGACACTATTAAAAAAATTAAAAAATGATCTAGAAAATAGAGGAAAAAATTAATTTCTCATTTATATATCCTTATCTCAGTCCGAAAATTAGAGAAGGATGGAAATAAAATGATATTTTTCGGGTATAATTGGACCAAATAAACCTGAAAAACACTATTTCCAGACGATCCAGACACTATTAAAAAAAATTAAAAAATGATATAGAAAATAGAGGAAAAAATTAAATTCTCATTTATATATCTTTATCTCAGTCTGAAAATTAGAGAAGGATGGGAATAAAGTGATATTTTTCGGGTATAATTAAATCAAATAAACCCGAAAAACACTATTTCCAGACGATCCAGACACTATTAATAAAATGAAAAAATGATATAGAAAATAGAGGAAAAAATTAAATTCTCATTTATATATCCTTATCTCAGTCTGAAAATTAGAGAGGGATGGGAATAAAGTGATATTTTTCGGGTATAATTAGACCCAATAAACCCGAAAAACACTCTTTCCAGACGATCCAGACACTATTAAAGAAATTAAAAAATGATATAGAAAATAGAGGAAAAAATTAATTTCTCATTTATATATCCTTATCTCAGTCCGAAAATTAGAGAAGGATGGAAATAAAATGATATTTTTCGGGTATAATTGGACCAAATAAACCCGAAAAACACTATTTCCAGATGATCCAGACACTATTATTAAAATTAAAAAATGATATAGAAAATGAAGGAAAAAATTAAATTCTCATTTATATATCCTTATCTCAGTCTGAAAATTAGAGGAGGATGGGAATAAAGTGATATTTTTCGGGTATAATTAGACCCAGTAAACCCGAAAAACACTATTTCCAGACGATCCAGACACTATTAAAAAAATTAAAAAATGATATAGAAAATAGAGGAAAAAATTAATTTCTCACTTATATATCCTTATCTCAGTCCGAAAATTAGAGAAGGATGGGAATAAAATGATAATTTTCGGGTATAATTGGACCAAATAAACCCGAAAAACACTATTTCCAGACGATCCAGACACTATTAAAAAAATTAAAAAATGATATAGAAAATAGAGGAAAAAATTAATTTCTCATTTATATATCCTTATCTTAGCCCGAAAATTAGAGAAGAATGGAAATAAAATGATATTTTTCGGGTATAATTGGACCAAATAAACCCGAAAAACACTCTTTCCAGACGATCCAGACACTTAAAAAAAAATTAAAAAATGATATAGAAAATAGAGGAAAAAATTAATTTCTCACTTATATATCCTTATCTCAGTCCGAAAATTAGAGAAGGATGGGAATAAAATGATAATTTTCGGGTATAATTGGACCAAATAAACCCGAAAAAACACTATTTCCAGACGATCCAGACACTATTAAAAAAATTAAAAAATGATATAGAAAATAGAGGAAAAAATTAATTTCTCATTTATATATCCTTATCTTAGCCCGAAAATTAGAGAAGAATGGAAATAAAATGATATTTTTCGGGTATAATTGGACCAAATAAACCCGAAAAACACTATTTCCAGACGATTTAGACACTATTAAAGAAATTAAAAAATGATATAGAAAATAGAGGAAAAAATTAATTTCTCATTTATATATCCTTATCTCAGTCTGAAAATTAAAGAAGGATGGGAATAAAGTGAAATTTTTCAGGTATAATTAGATCCAATAAACCCGAAAAACACTATTTCCAGACGATCCAGACACTATTATTAAAATTAAAAAATGATATAGAAAATGAAGGAAAAAATTAAATTCTCATTTATATATCCTTATCTCAGTCTGAAAATTAGGGGAGGATGGGAATAAAGTGATATTTTTCGGGTATAATTAGACCCAATAAACCCGAAAAACACTATTTCCAGACGATCCAGACACTATTAAAGAAATTAAAAAATGATATAGAAAATAGAGGAAAAAATTAATTTCTCATTTATATATCCTTATCTCAGTCCGAAAATTAGAGAAGGATGGAAATAAAATGATATTTTTCGGGTATAATTGGACCAAATAAACCCGAAAAACACTATTTCCAGACGATCCAGACACTATTATTAAAATTAAAAAATGATATAGAAAATGAAGGAAAAAATTAAATTCTCATTTATATATCCTTATCTCAGTCTGAAAATTAGAGGAGGATGGGAATAAAGTGATATTTTTCGGGTATAATTAGACCCAATAAACCCGAAAAACACTATTTCCAGACGATCCAGACACCATTATTAAAATTAAAAAATGATATAGAAAATGAAGGAGAAAATTAATTTCTCATTTATATATCCTTATCTCAGTCCGAAAATTAGAGAAGGATGGAAATAAAATGATATTTTTTGGGTATAATTGGACCAAATAAACCCGAAAAACAGTATTTCCAGATGATCCAGACACTATTATTAAAATTAAAAAATGATATAGAAAATGAAGGAAAAAATTAAATTCTCATTTATATATCCTTATCTCAGTCTGAAAATAAGAGGAGGATGGGAATAAAGTGATATTTTTCGGGTATAATTAGACCCAATAAACCCGAAAAAACACTATTTCCAGACGATCCAGACACTATTAAAAAAATTAAAAAATGATATAGAAAATAGAGGAAAAAATTAATTTCTCATTTATATATCCTTATCTCAGTCCGAAAATTAGAGAAGGATGGAAATAAAATGATATTTTTCGGGTATAATTGGACCAAATAAACCTGAAAAACACTATTTCCAGACGATCCAGACACTATTAAAAAAATTAAAAAATGATATAGAAAATAGAGGAAAAAATTAATTTCTCATTTATATATCCTTATCTCAGTCCGAAAATTAGAGAAGGATGGAAATAAAATGATATTTTTCGGGTATAATTGGACCAAATAAACCGGAAAAACACTATTTCCAGACGATCCAGACACTATTAAAAAAATTAAAAAATGATCTAGAAAATAGAGGAAAAAATTAATTTCTCATTTATATATCCTTATCTCAGTCCGAAAATTAGAGAAGGATGGAAATAAAATGATATTTTTCGGGTATAATTGGACCAAATAAACCTGAAAAACACTATTTCCAGACGATCCAGACACTATTAAAAAAATTAAAAAATGATATAGAAAATAGAGGAAAAAATTAATTTCTCATTTATATATCCTTATCTCAGTCCGAAAATTAGAGAAGGATGGAAATAAAATGATATTTTTCGGGTATAATTGGACCAAATAAACCTGAAAAACACTATTTCCAGACGATCCAGATACTATTAAAGAAATTAAAAAATGATATAGAAAATAGAGGAAAAAATTAATTTCTCATTTATATATCCTTATCTCAGTCCGAAAATTAGAGAAGGATGGAAATAAAATGATATTTTTCGGGTATAATTGGACCAAATAAACCCGAAAAACACTATTTCCAGATGATCCAGACACTATTATTAAAATTAAAAAATGATATAGAAAATGAAGGAAAAAATTAAATTCTCATTTATATATCCTTATCTCAGTCTGAAAATTAGAGGAGGATGGGAATAAAGTGATATTTTTCGGGTATAATTAGACCAAATAAACCCGAAAAACACTATTTCCAGACGATTCAGACACTATTAAAAAAATTAAAAAATGATATAGAAAATAGAAGAAAAAATTAATTTCTCATTTATATATCCTCATCTCAGTCCGAAAATTAGAGAAGGATGGAAATAAAATGATATTTTTCGGGTATAATTGGACCAAATAAACCTGAAAAACACTATTTCCAGACGATCCAGACACTATTAAAAAAATTAAAAAATGATATAGAAAATAGAGGAAAAAATTAATTTCTCATTTATATATCCTTATCTCAGTCCGAAAATTAGAGAAGGATGGAAATAAAATGATATTTTTCGGGTATAATTGGACCAAATAAACCTGAAAAACACTATTTCCAGACGATCCAGACACTATTAAAAAAATTAAAAAATGATATAGAAAATAGAGGAAAAAATTAATTTCTCATTTATATATCCTTATCTCAGTCTGAAAATTAGAGGAGGATGGGAATAAAGTGATATTTTTCGGGTATAATTGGACCAAATAAACCTGAAAAACACTATTTCCAGACGATCCAGACACTATTAAAAAAATTAAAAAATGATATAGAAAATAGAGGAAAAAATTAATTTCTCATTTATATATCCTTATCTCAGTCCGAAAATTAGAGAAGGATGGAAATAAAATGATATTTTTCGGATATAATTGGACCAAATAAACCTGAAAAACACTATTTCCAGACGATCCAGACACTATTAAAAAAATTAAAAAATGATCTAGAAAATAGAGGAAAAAATTAATTTCTCATTTATATATCCTTATCTCAGTCCGAAAATTAGAGAAGGATGGAAATAAATTGATATTTTTCGGGTATAATTGGACCAAATAAACCCGAAAAACACTATTTCCAGACGATCCAGACACTATTAAAAAAATTAAAAAATGATCTAGAAAATAGAGGAAAAAATTAATTTCTCATTTATATATCCTTATCTCAGTCCGAAAATTAGAGAAGGATGGAAATAAAATGATATTTTTCGGGTATAATTGGACCAAATAAACCTGAAAAACACTATTTCCAGACGATCCAGACACTATTAAAAAAATTAAAAAATGATATAGAAAATAGAGGAAAAAATTAATTTCTCATTTATATATCCTTATCTCAGTCCGAAAATTAGAGAAGGATGGAAATAAAATGATATTTTTCGGGTATAATTAGACCCAATAAACCCGAAAAACACTATTTCCAGACGATCCAGACACTATTATTAAAATTAAAAAATGATATAGAAAATGAAGGAAAAAATTAAATTCTCATTTATATATCCTTATCTCAGTCTGAAAATTAGAGGAGGATGGGAATAAAGTGATATTTTTCGGGTATAATTAGACCCAATAAACCCGAAAAACACTATTTCCAGACGATCCAGACACTATTATTAAAATTAAAAAATGATATAGAAAATGAAGGAAAAAATTAAATTCTCATTTATATATCCTTATCTCAGTCTGAAAATTAGAGGAGGATGGGAATAAAGTGATATTTTTCGGGTATAATTAGACCCAATAGACCCGAAAAACACTATTTCCAGACGATCCAGACAATATTAAAAAAATTAAAAAATGATATAGAAAATAGAGGAAAAAATTAATTTCTCATTTATATATCCTTATCTCAGTCCGAAAATTAGAGAAGGATGGAAATAAAATGATATTTTTCGGGTATAATTGGACCAAATAAACCGGAAAAACACTATTTCCAGACGATCCAGACACTATTAAAAAAATTAAAAAATGATCTAGAAAATAGAGGAAAAAATTAATTTCTCATTTATATATCCTTATCTCAGTCCGAAAATTAGAGAAGGATGGGAATAAAATGATAATTTTCGGGTATAATTGGACCAAATAAACCCGAAAAACACTATTTCCAGACGATCCAGACACCATTATTAAAATTAAAAAATGATATAGAAAATGAAGGAGAAAATTAATTTCTCATTTATATATCCTTATCTCAGTCCGAAAATTAGAGAAGGATGGAAATAAAATGATATTTTTCGGGTATAATTGGACCAAATAAACCCGAAAAACACTATTTCCAGATGATCCAGACACTATTATTAAAATTAAAAAATGATATAGAAAATGAAGGAAAAAATTAAATTCTCATTTATATATCCTTATCTCAGTCTGAAAATTAGAGGAGGATGGGAATAAAGTGATATTTTTCGGGTATAATTAAATCAAATAAACCCGAAAAACACTATTTCCAGACAATCCAGACACTATTAATAAAATGAAAAAATGATATAGAAAATAGAGGAAAAAATTTAATTCTCATTTATATATCCTTATCTCAGTCTGAAAATTAGAGAGGGATGGGAATAAGGTGATATTTTTCGGGTATAATTAGACCCAATAAACCCGAAAAAACACTATTTCCAGACGATCCAGACACTAATAAAAAAAATTAAAAAATGATATAGACTCTCACGAGATGTGTATTTCTCATTTATATATCCTTATCTCAGTCCGAAAATTAGGAAAGGATGGGAATAAAATGATATTTTTCGGGTATAATTGGACCCAATAAACCCGAAAAACACTATTTTCAGACGATCCAGACACTAATAAAAAAATTAAAAAATGATATAGAAAATCGAGGAAAAAATTAATTTCTCATTTATATATCCTTATCTCAGTCCGAAAATTAGAGACGGATGGGAATAAAATGATATTTTTCGGGTATAATTGGACCCAATAAACCCGAAAAACACTATTTTCAGACGATCCAGACACTAATAAAAAAATTAAAAAATGATATAGAAAATCGAGGAAAAAATTAATTTCTCATTTATATATCCTTATCTCAGTCCGAAAATTAGGAAAAGGATGGGAATAAAATGATATTTTTCGGGTATAATTGGACCCAATAAACCCGAAAAACACTATTTTCAGACGATCCAGACACAATAAAAAAATTAAAAAATGATATAGAAAATCGAGGAAAAAATTAATTTCTCATTTATATATCCTTATCTCAGTCCGAAAATTAGAGAAGGATGGAAATAAAATGATATTTTTCGGGTATAATTGGACCAAATAAACCTGAAAAAACACTATTTCCAGACGATCCAGACACTATTAAAAAATTAAAAAATGATATAGAAAATAGAGGAAAAAAATTAATTTCTCATTTATATATCCTTATCTCAGTCCGAAAATTAGAGAAGGATGGAAATAAAATGATATTTTTTCGGGTATAATTGGACCAAATAAACCTGAAAAACACTATTTCCAGACGATCCAGATACTATTAAAGAAATTAAAAAATGATATAGAAAATAGAGGAAAAAATTAATTTCTCATTTATATATCCTTATCTCAGTCCGAAAATTAGAGAAGGATGGAAATAAAATGATATTTTTCGGGTATAATTGGACCAAATAAACCCGAAAAACACTATTTCCAGATGATCCAGACACTATTATTAAAATTAAAAAATGATATAGAAAATGAAGGAAAAAATTAAATTCTCATTTATATATCCTTATCTCAGTCTGAAAATTAGAGGAGGATGGGAATAAAGTGATATTTTTCGGGTATAATTAAATCAAATAAACCCGAAAAACACTATTTCCAGACAATCCAGACTACTTTAATAAATGAAAAAATGATATAGAAAATAGAGGAAAAAATTAAAATTCTCATTTATATATCCTTATCTCAGTCTGAAAATTAGAGGGGGATGGGAATAAAGTGATATTTTTCGGGTATAATTAGACCCAATAAACCCGAAAAACACTATTTCCAGACGATCCAGACACTATTAATAAAATGAAAAAAATGATATAGAAAATAGAGGAAAAAATTAAATTCTCATTTATATATCCTTATCTCAGTCTGAAAATTAGAGAGGGATAAGAATAAAGTGATATTTTTCGGGTATAATTGGACCCAATAAACCCGAAAAACACTGTTTCCAGACGATCCAGACACTATTAAAAAAATTAAAAACTGATATAGAAAATAGAGGAAAAAATTAATTTCTCATTTATATATCCTTATCTCAGTCCGAAAATTAGAGAAGGATGGAAATAACATGATATTTTTCGGGTATAATTGGACCAAATAAACCTGAAAAAACACTATTTCCAGACGATCCAGACACTATTAAAAAAATTAAAAAATGATCTAGAAAATAGAGGAAAAAATTAATTTCTCATTTATATATCCTTATCTCAGTCCGAAAATTAGAGAAGGATGGAAATAAAATGATATTTTTCGGGTATAATTAGACCAAATAAACCTGAAAAACACTATTCCAGACGATCCAGACACTATTAAAAAAATTAAAAAATGATATAGAAAATAGAGGAAAAAATTATTTCTCATTTATATATCCTTATCTCAGTCCGAAAAATTAGAGAAGGATGGAAATAAATGATATTTTTCGGGTATAATTGGACCAAATAAACCCGAAAAACACTATTTCCAGACGATCCAGACACTATTAAAAAAATTAAAAACTGATATAGAAAATAGAGGAAAAAATTAATTTCTCATTTATATATCCTTATCTCAGTCTGAAAATTAGAGAAGGATGGGAATAAAGTGATATTTTTCGGGTATAATTAGACCCAATAAACCCGAAAAACACTATTTCCAGACGATCCAGACACTATTATTAAAATTAAAAAATGATATAGAAAATGAAGGAAAAAATTAAATTCTCATTTATATATCCTTATCTCAGTCCGAAAATTAGAGAAGGATGGGAATAAAATGATAATTTTCGGGTATAATTGGACCAAATAAACCCGAAAAACACTATTTCCAGACGATCCAGACACTATTAAAAAAATTAAAAAATGATATAGAAAATAGAGGAAAAAATTAATTTCTCATTTATATATCCTTATCTCAGTCCGAAAATTAGAGAAGGATGGGAATAAAGTGATATTTTTCGGGTATAATTAGACCCAGTAAACCCGAAAAACACTATTTCCAGACGATCCAGACACTATTAAAAAAATTAAAAAATGATATAGAAAATAGAGGAAAAAATTAATTTCTCATTTATATATCCTTATCTCAGTCCGAAAATTAGAGAAGGATGGGAATAAAATGATATTTTTCGGGTATAATTGGACCAAATAAACCCGAAAAACACTATTTCCAGACGATCCAGACACTATTATTAAAATTAAAAAATGACATAGAAAATGAAGGAAAAAATTAAATTCTCATTTATATATCCTAATCTCAGTCTGAAAATAAGAGGAGGATGGGAATAAAGTGATATTTTTCGGGTATAATTAGACCCAGTAAACCCGAAAAACACTATTTCCAGACGATCCAGACACTAATAAAAAAATTAAAAAATGATATAGAAAATCGAGGAAAAAATTAATTTCTCATTTATATATCCTTATCTCAGTCTGAAAATTAGAGAGGGATAAGAATAAAGTGATATTTTTCGGGTATAATTGGACCCAATAAACCCGAAAAACACTGTTTCCAGACGATCCAGACACTATTAATAAAATGAAAAAATGATATAGAAAATAGAGAAAAAAATTAAATTCTCATTTATATATCCTTATCTCAGTCTGAAAATTAGAGAAGGATGGGAATAAAGTGATATTTTTTGGATATAATTAGACCAAATATACGCGAAAATTACTATTTCCAGACGATCCAGACACTATTAAAAAAATGAAAAAATGATATAGAAAATAGAGGAAAAAATTATGTTCTCATTTATATATCCTTATCTCAGTCCGAAAATTAGAGAAGGATGGAAATAAAATGATATTTTTCGGGTATAATTGGACCAAATAAACCTGAAAAACACTATTTCCAGACGATCCAGACACTATTAAAAAAATTAAAAAATGATATAGAAAATAGAGGAAAAAATTAATTTCTCATTTATATATCCTTATCTCAGTCCGAAAATTAGAGAAGGATGGAAATAAAATGATATTTTTCGGGTATAATTGGACCAAATAAACCTGAAAAACACTATTTCCAGACGATCCAGACACTATTAAAAAAATTAAAAAATGATATAGAAAATAGAGGAAAAAATTAATTTCTCATTTATATATCCTTATCTCAGTCCGAAAATTAGAGAAGGATGGAAATAAAATGATATTTTTCGGGTATAATTGGGCCAAATAAACCTGAAAAACACTATTTCCAGACGATCCAGACACTATTAAAAAAATTAAAAAATGATCTAGAAAATAGAGGAAAAAATTAATTTCTCATTTATATATCCTTATCTCAGTCCGAAAATTAGAGAAGGATGGAAATAAAATGATATTTTTCGGGTATAATTGGACCAAATAAACCTGAAAAACACTATTTCCAGACGATCCAGACACTATTAAAAAAATTAAAAAATGATATAGAAAATAGAGGAAAAAATTAAATTCTCATTTATATATCTTTATCTCAGTCTGAAAATTAGAGAAGGATGGGAATAAAGTGATATTTTTCGGGTATAATTAAATCAAATAAACCCGAAAAACACTATTTCCAGACGATCCAGACACTATTAATAAAATGAAAAAATGATATAGAAAATAGAGGAAAAAATTAAATTCTCATTTATATATCCTTATCTCAGTCTGAAAATTAGAGAAGGATGGGAATAAAATGATATTTTTCGGATATAATTGGACCAAATAAACCCGAAAAACACTATTTCCAGACGATCCAGATACTACTAAAAAAATTAAAAAATGATATAGAAAATAGAGGAAAAAATTAAATTCTCATTTATATATCTTTATCTCAGTCTGAAAATTAGAGAAGGATGGGAATAAAGTGATATTTTTCGGGTATAATTAAATCAAATAAACCCGAAAAACACTATTTCCAGACGATCCAGACACTATTAATAAAATGAAAAAATGATATAGAAAATAGAGGAAAAAATTAAATTCTCATTTATATATCCTTATCTCAGTCTGAAAATTAGAGGAGGATGGGAATAAAGTGATATTTTTCGGGTATAATTAGACCCAATAAACCCGAAAAACACTATTTCCAGAGCGATCCAGACACTATTAATAAAATGAAAAAATGATATAGAAAATAGAGGAAAAAATTAAATTCTCATTTATATATCCTTATCTCAGTCTGAAAATTAGAGAGGGATAAGAATAAAGTGATATTTTTCGGGTATAATTGGACCCAATAAACCCGAAAAACACTGTTTCCAGACGATCCAGACACTATTAATAAAATGAAAAAATGATATAGAAAATAGAGAAAAAAATTAAATTCTCATTTATATATCCTTATCTCAGTCTGAAAATTAGAGAAGGAAGGGAATAAAGTGATATTTTTTGGATATAATTAGACCAAATATACGCGAAAATTACTATTTCCAGACGATCCAGACACTATTAAAAAAATGAAAAAATGATATAGAAAATAGAGGAAAAAATTATATTCTCATTTATATCCTTATCTCAGTCGAAAATTAGAGAAGGATGGAAATAAAATGATATTTTTCGGGTATAATTGGACCAAATAAACCTGAAAAACATTATTTCCAGACGATCCAGACACTATTAAAAAATTAAAAAATGATCAAGAAAATAGAGAAAAAATTAATTTCTCATTTATATATCCTTATCTCAGTCCGAAAATTAGAGAAGGATGGAAATAAAATGATATTTTTCGGGTATAATTAGACCAAATAAACCTGAAAAACACTATTTCCAGACGATCCAGACACTATTAAAAAAATTAAAATAATGATATAGAAAATAGAGGAAAAAATTAATTTCTCATTTATATATCCTTATCTCAGTCCGAAAATTAGAGAAGGATGGAATAAAATGATATTTTTCGGGTATAATTGGACCAAATAAACCCGAAAAAACACTATTTCCAGACGATCCAGACACTATTAAAAAAATTAAAAAGCTGATATAGAAAATAGAGGAAAAAATTAATTTCTCATTTATATATCCTTATCTCAGTCTGAAAATTAGAGAAGGATGGAATAAAGTGATATTTTTCGGGTATAATTAGACCCAATAAACCCGAAAAACACTATTTCCAGACGATCCAGACAACTCTCACGAGATGTGTTAAAAAATGATATAGAAAATGAAGGAAAAAATTAAATTATTATTTATATATCCTTATCTCAGTCTGAAAATTAGAGGAGGATGGGAATAAAGTGATATTTTTCGGGTATAATTAGACCCAATAAACCCGAAAAACACTATTTCCAGACGATCCAGACACTATTATTAAAATTAAAAAATGATATAGAAAATGAAGGAAAAAATTAAATTCTCATTTATATATCCTTATCTCAGTCTGAAAATAAGAGGAGGATGGGAATAAAGTGATATTTTTCGGGTATAATTAGACCCAGTAAACCCGAAAAACACTATTTCCAGACGATCCAGACACTATTAAAAAAAATTAAAAAATGATATAGAAAATAGAGGAAAAAATTAATTTCTCACTTATATATCCTTATCTCAGTCCGAAAATTAGAGAAGGATGGGAATAAAATGATAATTTTCGGGTATAATTGGACCAAATAAACCCGAAAAACACTATTTCCAGACGATCCAGACACTATTAAAAAAATTAAAAAATGATATAGAAAATAGAGGAAAAAATTAATTTCTCATTTATATATCCTTATCTCAGTCCGAAAATTAGAGAAGGATGGAAATAAAATGATATTTTTCGGGTATAATTGGACCAAATAAACCGGAAAAACACTATTTCCAGACGATCCAGACACTATTAAAAAAATTAAAAAATGATCTAGAAAATAGAGGAAAAAATTAATTTCTCATTTATATATCCTTATCTCAGTCCGAAAATTAGAGAAGGATGGAAATAAAATGATATTTTTCGGGTATAATTAGACCCAATAAACCCGAAAAACACTATTTCCAGACGATCCAGACACTATTAATAAAATGAAAAAATGATATAGAAAATAGAGGAAAAAATTAAATTCTCATTTATATATCCTTATCTCAGTCTGAAAATTAGAGAAGGATGGGAATAAAGTGATATTTTTCGGGTATAATTAGACCCAATAAACCCGAAAAACACTATTTCCAGACGATCCAGACACTATTATTAAAATTAAAAATGATATAGAAAATGAAGGAAAAAATTAAATTCTCATTTATATATCCTAATCTCAGTCTGAAAATAAGAGGAGGATGGGAATAAAGTGATATTTTTCGGGTATAATTAGACCCAGTAAACCCGAAAAACACTATTTCCAGACGATCCAGACACTATTAAAAAAATTAAAAAATGATATAGAAAATAGAGGAAAAAATTAATTTCTCATTTATATATCCTTATCTCAGTCCGAAAATTAGAGAAGGATGGGAATAAAATGATATTTTTCGGGTATAATTGGACCAAATAAACCCGAAAAACACTATTTCCAGACGATCCAGACACTATTATTAAAATTAAAAAATGACATAGAAAATGAAGGAAAAAATTAAATTCTCATTTATATATCCTAATCTCAGTCTGAAAATAAGAGGAGGATGGGAATAAAGTGATATTTTTCGGGTATAATTAGACCCAGTAAACCCGAAAAACACTATTTCCAGACGATCCAGACACTATTAAATAAATTAAAAAATGATATAGAAAATAGAGGAAAAAATTAATTTCTCATTTATATATACTCTCACGAGATGTGTAATTAGAGAAGGATGGGAATAAAATGATATTTTTCGGGTATAATTGGACCAAATAAACCCGAAAAACACTTTTTCCAGACGATCCAGATACTATTAAAAAAATTAAAAAATTATATAGAAAATAGAGGAAAAAATTAAATTCTCATTTATATATCCTTATGTCAGTCTGAAAATTAGAGAAGGATGGGAATAAAGTGATATTTTTCAGGTATAATTAAATCAAATAAACCCGAAAAACACTATTTCCAGACAATCCAGACACTATTAATAAAATGAAAAAATGATATAGAAAATAGAGGAAAAAATTTAATTCTCATTTATATATCCTTATCTCAGTCTAAAAATTAGAGAGGGATGGGAATAAAGTGATATTTTTCGGGTATAATTAGACCCAATAAACCCGAAAAACACTATTTCCAGACGATCCAGACACTAATAAAAAAATTAAAAAATGATATAGAAAATAGAGGAAAAAATTAATTTCTCATTTATATATCCTTATCTCAGTCCGAAAATTAGAGAAGGATGGGAATAAAATGATATTTTTCGGGTATAATTGGACCCAATAAACCCGAAAAACACTATTTTCAGACGATCCAGACACTAATAAAAAAATTAAAAAATGATATAGAAAATCGAGGAAAAAATTAATTTCTCATTTATATATCCTTATCTCAGTCCGAAAATTAGAGAAGGATGGGAATAAAATGATATTTTTCGGGTATAATTGGACCAAATAAACCCGAAAAACACTATTTCCAGACGATCCAGATACTATTAAAAAAATTAAAAAATTATATATAAAATAGAGGAAAAAATTAAATTCTCATTTATATATCCTTATCTCAGTCTGAAAATAAGAGGAGGATGGGAATAAAGTGATATTTTTCGGGTATAATTAGACCCAGTAAACCCGAAAAACACTATTTCCAGACGATCCAGACACTATTAAAAAAATTAAAAAATGATATAGAAAATAGAGGAAAAAATTAAATTCTCATTTATATATCCTTATCTCAGTCTGAAAATTAGAGAAGGATAAGAATAAAGTGATATTTTTCGGGTATAATTAAATCAAATAAACCCGAAAAACACTATTTCCAGACGATCCAGACACTATTAATAAAATGAAAAAATGATATAGAAAATAGAGGAAAAAATTAAATTCTCATTTATATATCCTTATCTCAGTCTGAAAATTAGAGAGGGATGGGAATAAAGTGATATTTTTCGGGTATAATTAGACCCAATAAACCCGAAAAACACTATTTCCAGACGATCCAGACACTAATAAAAAAATTAAAAAATGATATAGAAAATAGAAGAAAAAATTAATTTCTCATTTATATATCCTTATCTCAGTCCGAAAATTAGAGAAGGATGGGAATAAAATGATATTTTTCGGGTATAATTGGACCAAATAAACCCGAAAAACACTATTTCCAGACGATCCAGATACTACTAAAAAAATTAAAAAATGATATAGAAAATAGAGGAAAAAATTAAATTCTCATTTATATATCTTTATCTCAGTCTGAAAATTAGAGAAGGATGGGAATAAAGTGATATTTTTCGGGTATAATTAAATCAAATAAACCCGAAAAACACTATTTCCAGACGATCCAGACACTATTAATAAAATGAAAAAATGATATAGAAAATAGAGGAAAAAATTAAATTCTCATTTATATATCCTTATCTCAGTCTGAAAATTAGAGGGGGATGGGAATAAAGTGATATTTTTCGGGTATAATTAGACCCAATAAACCCGAAAAACACTATTTCCAGACGATCCAGACACTATTAATAAAATGAAAAAATGATATAGAAAATAGAGGAAAAAATTAAATTCTCATTTATATATCCTTATCTCAGTCTGAAAATTAGAGAGGGATAAGAATAAAGTGATATTTTTCGGGTATAATTGGACCCAATAAACCCGAAAAACACTGTTTCCAGACGATCCAGACACTATTAATAAAATGAAAAAATGATATAGAAAATAGAGAAAAAAATTAAATTCTCATTTATATATCCTTATCTCAGTCTGAAAATTAGAGAAGGATGGGAATAAAGTGATATTTTTTGGATATAATTAGACCAAATATACGCGAAAATTACTATTTCCAGACGATCCAGACACTATTAAAAAAATGAAAAAATGATATAGAAAATAGAGGAAAAAATTATATTCTCATTTATATATCCTTATCTCAGTCTGAAAATTAGAGAAGGATGGGAATAAAGTGATATTTTTCGGGTATAATTAAATCAAATAAACCCGAAAAACACTATTTCCAGACGATCCAGACACTATTAATAAAATGAAAAAATGATATAGAAAATAGAGGAAAAAATTAAATTCTCATTTATATATCCTTATCTCAGTCCGAAAATTAGAGAAGGATGGGAATAAAATGATATTTTTCGGGTATAATTGGACCAAATAAACCCGAAAAACACTATTTCCAGACGATCCAGACACTATTATTAAAATTAAAAAATGATATAGAAAATGAAGGAAAAAATTAAATTCTCATTTATATATCCTTATCTCAGTCTGAAAATTAGAGGATTATGGGAATAAAGTGATATTTTTCGGGTATAATTAAATCAAATAAACCCGAAAAACACTATTTCCAGACGATCCAGACACTATTAAAAAAATTAAAAAATGATATAGAAAATAGAGGAAAAAATTAATTTCTCATTTATATATCCTTATCTCAGTCCGAAAATTAGAGAAGGATGGAAATAAAATGATATTTTTCGGGTATAATTGGACCAAATGAACCCGAAAAACACTATTTCCAGACGATCCAGACACTATTATTAAAATTAAAAAATGATATAGAAAATGAAGGAAAAAATTAAATTCTCATTTATATATCCTTATCTCAGTCTGAAAATTAGAGGAGGATGGGAATAAAGTGATATTTTTCGGATATAATTAGACCAAATATACGCGAAAAACACTATTTCCAGACGATCCAGACACTATTAAAAAAATGAAAAAATGATATAGAAATTAGAGGAAAATATTAAATTCTCATTTATATATCCTTATCTCAGTCTGAAAATTAGAGAAGGATGGGAATAAAGTGATATTTTTCGGATATAATTAGATCAAATATACGCGAAAAACACTATTTCCAGACGATCCAGACACTATTAAAAAAATGAAAAAATGATATAGAAAATAGAGGAAAAAATTAAATTCTCATTTATATATCCTTATCTCAGTCTGAAAATTAGAGAAGGATGGGAATAAAGTGATATTTTTTGAGTATAGTTAGACCAAATAAACCCGAAAAACACTATTTCCAGACGATCCAGACACAATTAATAAAATGACACCATGATAAAGATAATAGAGAGAAAAGTGGAATTCTTATTATTAAATCCTGAAATAAATCACTTTTCGAGATTATAGAACGCCGCCTCGGAAGCAGATTAACTCACCTAAGCCCCAATATATTAAACCAAAAATATTAATTTCATTTACGCTTTGTCTCTCTCTCTCTCTTTCTCTTTCTTTTATACGGGAGGGATTTATTGCTGGAAACTCTCGCCACGTATTCCTAGTTAATGCGGCGTCGTTTTTTTTTTATACGAGCGAACTTATTTTTTTATTTTTTCCTTTTTTATACAGTTAATGATCTGAAAGCAGACGTAATAAACATAAAGGACATAACAGCCGGGGGGAGAACTAAAAGCAGCAGAACTGTGAGGGAAAAATGGAAAAGTAAAATGGGGGCGGTATTAATGGCTCTCCTTGGGGTTGCGATCTTATCCCAGTGTTTTTCCTTTTTTTTTTATATTTTTCTTCTTCGGGGATTATAATATGATAATGCTGTAATCTCAGATAATAGATTAAATTAAATTTTGACGTCACACTTTGCCTTCAAATCGGATTTGTAAGCATATAATATTGCAAAAAAGAAAAAATTACTATGACGAGAGAATAACGCGACTTAAAGTCAAAAATCTCAAAAACTGTTAGGAATATCTTGATGAAAAAAGAAGCACGATATTTCGACGAACGTTCTCTACAAATGTTGTGTTAGGTCCAAAATGATTTGAGCTAAGGGTTCAGAGTTATTGAATATTTTATGGAAAAATGGCCTCTGATGTAGATGGGCATTTTTACATAAAAAATTGAGCAGCTTTTACTGAAGGGCCTTATGTAAAGCAGCAAATTGATATGCAAAAAAATTGAGGGTGTCATTTTGAGAGTTTGGGGTATTTTCTCGTAGAGAGAGAGGGAGAGGGAGAGAGAGGTAAATTATGCAGGGGTTGTTTTAAAAGTTTTATCAATTTTTTATCTTATGAAAAATGGAATCTAAAATTGGTGATTTTATAAGGTTTTCATAGGGAATTTCTGAATATATCATATAATCTATTATAAAATAAATAAAATATTTTTTATTTCAATAAAACATCCAATTACAACACTAAAAATACATTTTCCATATTTTCAAGGCGATAAGTTCCTGGAAAACGCTTATTAAAATTTTTTATTTCTCACAGGCATGTGTGATATATTTTTTATAAGTGGTTATAGTTGAATAATTAAATTATAAAAAAAATCAAAATTAAGAAAAAATAATGAAAAAATCGAAAATAATAAAAAATATACAAATTCATTCAAGGCATTTGTGCATTGCAACCAGAAAACTGGTCTATAGAAAATGTCTGAACTCTAGATGACCACTCACTTTGAGTTCCAATATCTAGAAAATTAGTAGGAATATTCGTATGCAATAAAAAGCCTAATATTCTACATAATATTTTCTAAATATGTTCTTTTGAGTTTACATGGGTCCGAACAACATTTACGGAAATATTTTTGGATTTTTGTGTGTCTATGGAGATTGACTGAACTGATGATGAGTGCTCACTTTGAGGTTCGAAATCTAGAAAACTATTAGGAATATTCTTATGAAATAATATATAATATTCTTTTGAGCCTACATTAGTCCGAACAAAATTTTCGAGAATATCTGAATTTTTGTGTATAGAGGTCTAAGCAGAATTTAATATTTTTGTGCTAAGAATGCATGGGAAAAAATTATAAAAAAAATATATTCCAGTTAAGTAAAAATATCGAAATTCCTTCCAGGCAGAAAAAATTATTAAGACCATAAGAACTCTCATATTTCTTCCAGGCATATATATTAAAAAATAAAAAAAACTTCAAATCTCTCACCTAATACAGGTATGGAACCAAAAAACTGGTCTATAGACTGTTTACTTGCAGGTCCAAAATTAGGAAAATAGTAGGAACATTCCTAAGCAATAAAAATCATATCATTCTACGGAATATTCCCCAAAATATGGTCTCTTGAGTTCACAGTGAGCGGAACAACATTTTCAAGAATACTTGCATTTTTTGTTAATGGTGTCCATAAAGAATGTCTGAACTGAAGATGACTGCTCACTTTGAGGTTCGATATCTGGATAACTAATAGGAATCTTCTTATGAAACAAAAAGGAAAATATTCTACGAAATATTCCCAGAAACTATTCTTTTGAGTCTATATTAGTCCGAACAAAATTTACGAGAATATCTGAATTTTTGTGTATGAGGGTCTAAACAGAATTTATCATTTTTAGGCTAGAAATGCCTGGAAAAAATCAAAAATTGTATTACGTTTAAGTGAAAATATTAAAATTCTTACCAGGCATTTGAGTAAATCATTAAAAACATAAGAACTCAATTATATTTCTTCAAGGCAAATCAAAACTTTCAGCTAATCCAGGCCTTTGAAGCAAAAAACTGCTCTATAAAAAATGTCCGAACTGAAGGTCACTGCTCACTTTGAGGTCCAAAATCTCGAAAACATATTGGAATATTCCTATGCAATAAAAAGCATAATATTCTTCGGAATATTCCCTAAATATATTCCTTTGAGTACACAGTAGTCCGAATAACATTTTCAGGAATATTTGCTTTTTTGGGTGGTGATGTCTTAGAACAATACTTAATATGAAGTTGACCACGCATTTCAAAGTACAAAATCTTTAAAATGAACAGGAATATTCTGAGGGTTGGAATGGTATAATATTCATGGGAGAATATTTTCTAAGAATGCTCTTTTGCGTCCAAGTTAGTCTGAATAATTTTTTTTTAAATATTTGCATTTTTTGGCATTTGATGGTGTCTATGGAAAAAGGTCTGAACTGAAGATGAATGCTTACTTTGAGGTTCGAAATCTGGAAAACTAATAGGAATATTTTTATGAAAAATTTTTTACCAAAAAACCTTCGTTTGTAGAGATTTGCAACCATCTAAAATCAATTTAGATATTTATTATCTTTTATAAAAAAAAGTTTTATCCAAATCCTTTGGGAATTTTGGGAGTTAGAACTTTTTCATTTTTTTACCATTTGACTTTTTAATTAATTTTCACAACAAAACCTTAGTTTGTAGAGGCTTGAGACCACCGTCAGTCGATTTAGGTATTCAGTGTTAATATCTGGAAAAAAAATTATTAAAATCCCTTGGGAATTTCAGGAGATACGGGCATTATATTGATTAAATAACAGGGAGCGCGGACTATAAATTGGTCGCTGGCAACCGGCATATCCTGCGTTCTCGATTTTGGTTGCTGGATATCGATCGGACGCTAGCTTCACACACATGAATATTCTTAGGATTGAAAAGGCATAATATTTCTAAGAATATTTTCTAAAAATGTTCTTTTGAGTCCAAGTTAGTCTGAACAATATCTTTGAAAATATTTGCACTTTTTGGTTGTGGTGTCTATGGAAAAAGGTCTGAACTGAAGATGACTGCTCACTTTGAGGTTCGAAATCTGGAAAACTAATAGGAATATTCTTATGAAATAAAAAGCAAAATATTCTATGAAATATTCCCAACAGCTGTTCTTTTAAGCCTACATTAAACCGAACAAAATTTACGAAAATATCTGAATATTTGTGTATAGAGGTCTAAACAGAATTTATCATTTTTAGGCCAGGAATGCCTGGAAAAAATCAAAAATTTCATTTTATTAAAGTTAAAATATTAAAATTTCTACCAGGCATTTGAGTAAATTATTAAAAACATAAGAACTCAATTATATTTCTTCAAGACAAATTAAATCTTTCAGCTAATTCAGGCTTTTGAAGGAAAAAAACTGGTGTATAAAAAATGTCCGAACTTTCAGAAATATTTTGCTTTTTTCTGTGGTGATGTCTAAGGACCAATACTCAATATGAAGTTGACCACGCATTTTAAAGTACAAAATCTGTAAAATTAACAGGAATATTCTTAGGGTTGGAATGGCATAATATTTCTAAAAATGTTCTTTTGAGCTCAAGTTAGTCTGAAGAATATTTTTTTAAATATTTGCATTTATTGGTTGTGGTGTGTATGGAAAATGCCTAAACTGAAGATGACTGCTCGTTTTGAGGTTCGAAATCTGGATAACTAATAGGAATATTCTTATGAAACAAAAAGCAAAATATTCTACGAAATATTCCCAACAGCTAGTCTTTTGAGCCTACATCAGTCCGAACAAAATTTTCGAGAATATTTGAATTTTTGTGTATAGGGGTCTAAACAGAATTTATCATTTTTAGGCTAGAAATGCCTGGAAAAAATCAAAAATTTTATTACAATAATTCAAAATGTTGAAATTTTTACCAGGCATTTGAGTAAATTGTTGAGTAAATTTGAACAAATCAAATCTTTCAGCTAATCCAGGCATTTGAAGGAAAAAAACTGGTCTAAAAAAATGTCCGAACTAAAGGTCACTGCTCACTTTGAGGTCCAAAATCTCGAAAACATATTGGATTCCTATGCAATAAAAAGCATAATATTCTTCGGAATATTCCCTAAATATGTTCTTTTGAGTTCATAGTAGTCCGAATAACATTTTCAGGAATATTTGCTTTTTTGGGTGGTGATGTCTACGGACAATACTTAATATGAAGTTGACCACGCATTTCAAAGTACAAAATCTGTAAAATTAACAGGAATATTCTGAGGGTTGGAATGGTATAATATTCCTAAGAATATTTCCTAAAAATATTCTTTTGAGTCCAAGTAAGTCTGAACAATATTTTTTTAAATATTTGCAATTTTTGGTAGTGGTGTCTAGGGAAAATTTCTAAATTGAACATTACTGTTCACTTTGAGGTTGGAAATCTTGAAAACTAATAGGAATATTCTTATGAAACAAAAAGCAAAATATTCTTCGAAATATTCCCAGAAACTGTTCTTTTGAGTCTATATTAGTCCGAACAATATTTTCGAGAATATATGAATTTTTGGGTATAGGTAGGTGTCTACGCTAAAAAGAATGTAAAATTTAACATTTTTACTCTAAAAATCCCCGGAAAAAATTAAACATTTTATTACAGTTAAGTAAAAATATTTCAATTTCATCTAAGCATTTGAGTAAATTATTAACAACATAAGAACTCTCATATTTATTCCACGCATTTATAACAAAAAATACACTCTACAAACTGCTCACTTTGAAGTTCAAAATTTAGAAAATGAATAGGAATATTCCTATGCAATAAAAAGCATAATATTCTACGGAACATTCCCTAAATATGTTCCTTTGAGTTCACAGTAGTCCGAACAACATTTTCAAGAATATTTACATTCTTTGGTAACGGTGTCTATGGAGAATGTCTGAACTGAAGATGACTGCTCAATTTGAGGTTCGATATCTGGATAACTAATGGGAATTTTTTTATGAAACAAAAAGCGAAATATTCTACAGACTATTTTCTAAAAATATTCTTTTGAGACTACATTAGTCCGAACAAAATTTTTGAGAATATCTGAATTTTTTAGGATAGAGGTCTAAGCAGATTTTAACATTTTTAGGCTAAAAATACCTGGAAAAAATTACAGAATTCTAAGGTAGTATTTAATTTTTGTCAAGCATTTATAGTTGATTATTTAAAATATAAGAAAAGTCGATATTTTTTAGGGTAAAAGTGCCTGGAAAAATCAAAAATTTCATTACAGTTATGTCAAAAGATTCAAATCATAATAATTTATTTTTTATTTTTTAGAACGTTGTTCTATTACATCGAAAAAATATTCGGTATCAACAACGTTCTAACAATGAAGAAAAAAATAAAATAAAATATTAAATTTAAACAGTCGATCTATTCAGAAAGCTAATGGTTTCTCAAGTATTTCACAGTGACTCCTTGTATACATCACAAAGACCGCCTTTAATTTCATTTAAATTAAAAAAAAAAATTACTCAACTAATAAAAAAACACACACACACACACACACATTTTCCTAAAAACTCGATACGGAAAATTTAAACTCGTTCGTTGTTGTGATTCTGGGACAGTTTTTGAAAATATCCATATTTTCCGGAACGTACACGTTTGTCGGTGCGTTAACTGAGACGATTCGTTGAACTGTGATATAACCGTTTATATTTGTATTTCTATAAATTTCGGTTCAAAGCGAGGATCACTTAAAAATCGCGTTTTTTTTTAAAGTTAGAAATTTTGAGAAGCGTCAGGGTACTTAAAGTGGGTTAATAAGTTCGTGAAATTGTGTGGCTGAAAAAAATCTGTTTAAGGTATTATTAGGAATATTAATAGTTGAGTTAATTAGTGGTTTAATATTTAGATTTATAGCTCTTTTTTTTTTAGTATATAAAACGAAGAAAAAAGAAAAAGGGGGAATTATTTGGCATAAGGTAAATTGAGAAAGTCATTGTTCGACCACATTAATTTAATCTATAGATTCCTCTCTCGGTTATAAAAACATTCAAGGTAGTAATAAAAAAAATTGTCGTGGCCCGATATGGCTGATAAATGAAAATTATATATTCAAAAAAAAAACAAAAATGTCGCCTACGGTAGTTGTACTCACACCACTGGTGAAAATAGAAAATTAGAATTAAAAATTACATATAGTTAAAGTAGACTCATAGACTAGGGAAAAATACCGTAGGGTGAAACTCATGAGAAAATGAGGAGAATAATAAAAAAATAATTTCATGAAAAAAAAATTAAATACCAAAAATTTTAATTTTTCACATGAATTTTGAGGTTTTATCAAAACTCCAAAATACAAGAGTTCTAAATATTTTTGTTATTTTTAACTTTGCTTTTTCACTGTTTTTCATAGGACTTAAAATATTCACAATTATATTCTGTTTTTTTTGTTTTAATAATTATCGACCTTAATTTATCAATAAAATTAAGATAAATCTAATTTCTAGTGCGAATTTGTCATATTACCCACAAATAAATGTTATTTTAAGAAAAAATACAAAAATAATATCCAGCCATTGGTGAAAATCTAAAGAAATATTCTATTGTTTCATAAAAATATCCAGAAAGGTGAAGTGAGAGAAAAATTATATTTTTTCTAATATTTCTAGTCTTTATTAGTTTCAAGCAATGCGTAATTTAAAAAATGATTTATAAATAAAAATACAGTTTTTATGCTTAAAAAAATTATCAAATTTATAATTTCTTACAGATATTTTAAGTAAAAAGTACCAGTTTTTTTGTGCCAAGCATATGTACTTAAATACTAAAAACATGTAAAAATTCAACATTTTTTAGGCTAAAAATGCCTCAAAAAAATTTGATTTTTCCATATTTGTCAGATATTTAAGGAATTTGTTTTTTTAAATATTCAAATTATTTATTTCTTCCAGGTATTTGAACCAAAACATATTGATATCCTACAACAGTTATAACGCTTTTTATACCTCTAAACGCAAACCTATTTTTTCAGTCTAAAAGTGCCTGGAAAAAATAGAAAAAACTAAATTTTTCTGTATTTTCCAGAAGTCAAAATATTCAAATTTCTTCCAGGCATCTAAGCTGAGAAAATTCATATTTATTTAGGCCATAAACAATGCGTTACAATAGTTTCAAGCAATGCTTAACTTAAAAATAATTATTTACATATAGAAAATTGCAAACACCATTGTTCCAGTCTAGGAACGCCTAAAAAATAATCAAATTTTTTACACGTATTTTAAATAAAAATCATCAAATCTCTCAGTTATATAGAAAAATTAAATATAAAAAAAACATGAGAAAATTGTAATTTTTCAGGCTAAGAATGCCTGAAAAATTACAAATTACAATAAAAAAAAGAAAATTAAAATATTAAAGTCAAAACTATTTATATATAAAAAATATATTTTTATGCCTCTAAGCCATTGTTCCAGTCATTCAAATTTTTATAGATGACGTCCTAGTAAAATAAAAGTAAAAAAATAGTTTGGGATTCTCTGGTCTATAACTGGTATTCTAATGCTCCTATTTCAATGATTTTTACTTTATAATTATTCTAAGAATCATCTTAAAATTTCTATGAAATTTCATTAAAATCCCTGTAATAACGAATTGTTTATTTAAACTTTTGTAGGTAACGTTCCGTTTCAATAAAATAAGAGTAGAATATTGTTTTGGGTTCTCTGGCTTATAACTCTTATTTTAATAAACCGATTTTAATAATTCTTATTTTAAATGATTTCTGAAACTCTTTTTAGAATCTCTGTGAACTTTCATTAAAATCCCCATATTAACGATTTTTTTATTGAAATTACTATAAGTGACGTCCCTATAAACCAAAAGTTGAAATGCCTATTTTTTAGGCATTTCAACTTTTGGTTCAATCATCAAATTTTTCATTTTTTACACGTATTTTAAGTAAAAGTCGTTAAATTTCTCAGTTATACAAAAAAATAAAAAATTAAAAAAACATGAGAAAATTGTAATTTTTCAGGCTAAAAATGCCTGAAAAAAATTAAAAATTTTATTTTGTCATAGTTTGTCGATATTTACGTCAAAATTTGTATATTATGTAAACGCCTTGTTTGTTGCAGACATAATAAGTCATAAAAATTTAAAAAATTTTAGGCATTTGAGCTCAAATACGAAAATCACTAAGAAAATTCGTATATTTACATGTTGATAATAAAAAAAGGATTTTTTTTCCTAAAATGTTAATCCTTAGCCTATAATCATATTAAAAAAAATAGTTTATTTATAGAAAATGCACTGTTTATGCCTTTAAGCTTAAAACACATATTTTTAGGTTAGAAGTATCTAAAAAAATTAAATATGTAATTTTTCTATATAAAACATTGAAACTCCTTAATAATTCGAGGCATTTGTGATAAAAAATTAAAAATAATGCAGAAAATGGGAAAAATTTAAATTTTGAAGAGAAAAAATGTTGATAATAAATTCAAGCGAATTTTTTTCCTAAAATTGTAACCCCTGGTCTATGGTTAATTAAAAACAAACATTTATTTATAGAAAATAAATTTATTACACGTTTAAACCCAAACACCTGTGGTAAAGGTCTAGTTTAGCAAATTTTCTGAAAATCGTACTTAAATTTCATATAAAAAATTAATTTAGATATTTACACATCTCAATCGTACCTGAAATTATAAACTTAAGCCAATCCAACCCAACGCAACTATAAAAGCATCGAAAAACGAATTTTCGAGAATATATATTAGGAACGTTTCCTCATATCTGTGTGGAAACTACTAGACCCTATTTTTCCATAATTTTAAATGAGGTTTTTAGAAAATTTGGGTTAGGTTAGGTTTTTATGCCTAAAAAATAATCAAATGTATCATTTCTTATAGACATTTTAAGTAAAAAGTACCAGTTTTTTTGTGCCAAGCGTATGTACTTAAATACTACATTTTGAGGCTAAAAATGCTTTAAAAAATTTAATATTTAATTTTTCCACATTTGTCAGATATTTAAGGGATATCTTTTAAATATTTAAATTATTTATTTCTTCCAGGCGCTTGTAATTAAAAAATAAACAAATATCTTCACTATTACAGGAATTTGAACCAAAATACAAAAAAAAAAATAAGAAAATCAATGTATTTCCAGGTGACAAATATTGATATTGACAATTTCAAGCAATGCCTAATTAAAAAATTATTAAGTACACTTTTTATACCTCTAAACTCAAACCTATTTTTTCCGACTAGAAATGCTTCAAAAAAATTGAATTTTTCTGTATTTTCCAGAAGTCAAAACCTTCAAATTCCTTATTTTTTCCAGGCATCTAAGCTGAGAAAATTCATATTTATCCAGGCCATAAATAATGCGTTACAATAGTTTCAAGCAATGAATTGCCTAAAAAATAATCAAATTTTTTACACGTATTTTAAATAAAAATAATTCAATCTCTCAGAAATACTAAAAAAAATGAGAAAACTTTAATTTTCCAAGCTAAAAATGCCTGGAAAAAATTGAAAATTTTATTTTATCGTATTTTTTTGATATTTTTCTTCAAAATTTGTTTATTATTTAAAGCGGTTTTAAGTAAAAAATACCAATTTTGTTGTGATAAGCGTATGTACTTAAATACTAAAAACATGTAAAAATTCAACATTTTTCAGGCTAAAGATGCCTCAAAAAAATTGAATTTTTCCACATTTGTCGGAAATTTAAGGGAATTTTTTGTAAATATTCAATTTTTTTATTTCTTCCAGGCACTTATAATTAAAAAAATACCTTCGTTATTATAGGCATTTGAACCAAAATATAAAAAAAAGCTAAGAAAGTCCATGCATTTCCAGGTGACAAATATTGATATCCTACAACAGTTTCCAAGTAATGTCTAATTAAAAAAAAAATTAAATACGCATTTTATACCTCTAAACGCAAACCTATTTTTTCAAACTAAAAATGCCTGGAAAAAATTGAATTTTTCTCTATTTTCCAGAAGTCAAAATATTCAAATTCCTTATTTCTTCCAGGCATCTAAGCTAAGAAAATTCATATTTATTCAGGCCATAAACAATGCGTTACAATATTACAAAAGTTTTAAGCAATGCTTAATTTAAAAATAATTATTTACATATAAAAAATATATTTTTTATGCCTCTAAACCCAAACAGTCAAAATTAATTTTTTATATGGAATTTTAAGTGGAAATCAAACTAGACCTTCACCATATTTCCAGGCAACAAATGTTGATAATAAAAAAATGAGGATTTTTTTCTCAAAATATTTGCTTTTTATACTTTTTAATTGAAAAAAAAATATTCCTTTATAAAAAAATACACTTCTTATAATTTTAAACTGTAATTAAATCTACTTACTATGATGGATGAAAAATTGGGGCAATTGAATTCAAATTATTCAATATTTTGCACACATACCGTAAAAAAAACTTCGCCTCTTAAACGCGCATTTAACACTAAAATAACCCACGAAGTTTGACCATTATAAATAAACAAATAAATACGCCGCATTCCAAGCGAGTGAGGCCACATAATTTTAGTAAAATACCTTAAACCCATCTTTAGTACATACATACATATAATTTAATAAATTGACGAAGGTGCCGGGCAAGTTTCACGTAATATTTATATAATAAATCGGCTTGTTTAAATGTTTAAGGAATGTGAGAGATAAGCAGTGTATCTGGGAGTGTATAAGTAAGTTTTAGGATAGGGCTTTATTGTTTGATATAATAATTATTAATTAAGCAATAAAATTTACATAAGCGTATTTCAGTATTCAATATCAGACCAACATCTCTCTTGCCTCCATTATCCCGCAAATATTTGAATCAACTGCGGGATCATTTGTATCTGAGTGAATATGGTGCCAGGAACGGAAGATTAAAGCTGGATATGTGTGGAAACTTTGAGGCTGGTCTGGATACTTCTACATTATGTCTGGATCTTACATTAAGACTTTCGACCGTGTATCCCATGACATTATTTGCACCAAGTCTGATATTTCTTTTTGCAGATGATAGCTATCATCCATCCAACGTTCAATAGGCTCTCTGCAGTAATACTGTAATTTTGTAAAATTTTTTTTGAATTGAGTTCTTTTCATTAGTAAATTTAATTTTTTCATAGATTTTTGGTTCTTCGATCCGAATTTTTATAAAATTTATTAAATTTTATTCCTTAATGATCTGATTACATGATATCTGCTTGAAATTACTTTTGGATCTTTTCTTAATATCGCTATAAAATTTCAACAAAATCCCTGTAATAACGAATTTTTTATTCAAATTTTTGTAGGTGGCCTGTAGTGAGGAAAAAATGTTTTGGATTCTCTGACCTATAACTCACGTTTTAATACTCCGATTTACATGACTCTTACTTAGAATTAATTCTGGGTCTCTCCGTTACATTTCTGTGAAATTTTATTAAAATCCCTGCAATAAATAATTTCTTATTAAAATTTTTGTAGGTGATGTTCAATAAAACAAAAGTAGAAAAATTGTTGTGGATTCTCTGGTCTATAACTCGTATTATAAATGTCCGATTTTAATGATTTTTATTTTAAATAGTTTCTGGAACCTCCTTTAAAATCAATGTGAAATTTCATTAAAATCCCTGTTATAATGAATTTTTCATGCAAATTTTTGTAGATGACGTCCCAGTGAAATAAAAGTAAAAAAATTGTTTTGGGGTTTCTGGCCTATAACTCACGTTTTAATGCTCCGATTTACATGACTTTTACTTAAAATTAATTATCGGTCTCTCCATTACAATTCTATGAAAGTTTATTAAAATCCCTGATATAAATAATTTTGTATTCAAATTTTTGTAGATGACGTTCAATAAAACAAAAGCAGAAAAATTGATTTGGATTCTCTGGACTATAACTCGTATTTTAAATATCCGATTTTAATGATTTTTATTTTAAATAGTTTCTGAAGCCTCCTTTAAAATTGCTGTAAAATTTCATTAAAATCCCTGTTAAAATGAATTTTTCATTCACATTTTTGTAGATGACGTCCCAGTAAAATAAAAGTTAAAAAATAGTTTTGGGTTCTGTGGTCTATAACTGGTATTCTAATGCTCGTATTTCAATGATTTTTAATTTGTATTAATTCTGAGAATTCTCTTAAAATTTCCGTGGAATTTCATTAAAATCCCTGTTAAAATGAATTTTTCATTCAAATTATTGTAGATGACGCCCCAGAAAAATTAAAGTAAAAAATTTGTTTGGTCCTCTGTTCTATAACTAGTATTCTAATGCTCCTATTTCAATGATTTTTACTTCATATTAATTCTGAGAATTTTCTTAAAATTTCTATGAAATTTCAATAAAATCCCTGTTAAAATGAATTTTTTATTCAAATTTTTGTAGATGACGTCCCAAAAAAATAAAAGTAAAAAAATAGTTTTGGGTTCCCTGGTCTGTAACTGGTATTCTAATGCTCCGATTTCAATGATTTTTACTTTATATCGATTCTGAAAATTCTCTTAAAATGTCTATAAAATTTCATTAAAATCCCTGTTATAATAAATTTTTCATGCACATTTTTGTAGATGACGTCCCAGTAAAATAAAAGTAAAAAATTAGTTTTAGGTTCTCTGGTCTATAACTGGTATTCTAATGCTCCTATTTTAGTGATTTTTACTTTATAGTAATTCTGATAATCCCTTTAAAATTCAGTAGAATTTCATTAAAAATCTTTGTTAAAATGAATTTTTCATTCAAATTTTTGTAGATGACGTCCCAGTAAAATTAAAGTAAAAAAATAGTTTTGGGTTTTCTGCTCTATAAATAGTATTCTAATGCTCCTATTTCAATGATTTCTACTTTATATTAATTTTGAGAATCCTCTTAAAATTTCTATTGAGTTTCATTAAAATCCCTGTAATAACGAATTGTTTATTTAAACTTTTGTAGGTAACGTTTCAATAAAATAGGAGTAGAATATTGCTTTGGGTTCTCTGGCTAATTGAATTCTCTTACTTTAATGCTTCGATTTCAATAATTTTTATTTTAAATGATTTCCGAAACTTCTTTTAAAATCTCTGTGAACTTTTATTAAAATCCCTATACTAACGAATTTTTTATTCAAATTACTAGTGACGTTCCTGTAAAACAAAATTTAACAACTTTTTTTAGGTTCTCTTGCCTGTAACGCGTATTCTAATGCTCCGATTTTAATATTTTTTATTTTAAATTAATTCTGCGGCTCCTTTTAAGATTCCTATGACATTTCATTAAAGTCCCTATAATACCTAATTTTTTATTAACATTTTTGTAGGTAACATTCTATTAAAATAAAACTAGATATGAAGAGTTTGCTAGCATAGAACTCGTCCATCTCACTTAGCAGGGTATGTTAAATTTCTACATGTTCTAACCTCGAATTGACGACGTCAATCTTTATTCATATCCTTCCATCATTTCAAATTATTCAAAAAAATCAACATTTATGGAATCAACAGAATTGAATTTTAGCGTGGTCATAAAGGGTAACAATATGACCTGGATTTAAAGACCACTTGCCAGTCAACAATAATTTTTTAGATACTTCCTAATTAGTCAATTCAAGGATGCATCACACGCAATTCTTTGCTAAGGTGTTACTGTGGAACGGCTTTCTTATAATCGAGATGCATTCTTATTTGTCTATTTTATTTAATTAAATTATGTGCAATATTGTAACCTGTAACTTTTTTTTGCCAAACAAAGGTTTTTTCTTTCTTTCTTTTAATTTCCAGAAGTTTTATGCGGCAATGAAGAAATTCCATACAAAGAACCTTCTTAAAGAAATCATTCGCTCTTAATACATAAACCCAAGCAAGTATAAACAACTTTCCACTTTATCCTCCACTTCCTCCACTTCTTCTTAATCTTATTAAAAAATGCGACAGCAAAGACACTTAAAATTTTAAAACAGTCCGCGTCCTATTGCAGACCCTGTCTCTCCCATTACGAGAGTCAGTTTAATTTGAAAAGTAAACGGGACCTCGCATAATGAGGGCCCCAAAGCGTTTTCCGAATAATTAATTTCAGTGCCCTTAAGGGCCTAAATAATATTTTCTTTACTAGTACAAGATATTATGTATAAGTTAAGGAAAAAAGTATTTTGGTTATGTATGTAATCAGTCAGAGAATTTTTATTATAATAATTCGAATATACAGTGTGTCTCAGGATGAGCGAATTTATACGTAAAAATGACAAAAAATTTGTAGTTGAAATTTGACTGTTTGGCAACCAACTAAAATTAGCTGAATTTTAATATAAGTCAGACATATGAAAAAAAAATTAAATATAAGCCAGAAAATCCAAAACAATATTCTACTTATATTTTACTGGAACGTTACCTACAAAAATTTGAATGAAAAATTCATTATAATAGGGATTTTAATGACATTTTACAGAAATTTTAAGAGGATTCTCACAGTTATTATAAAGTAAAAATCATTGAAATAGGAGCATTAGAATACCAGTTACAGACCAGGGATCCCAAAACTATTTTTTTACTTTAATTTTACTGGGACGTCATCTACAAACATGTGCATGAAAAATTTATTTTAACAGGGATTTTAATGAAATTTCACAAAAAATTTAAGAAAATTCTCAGAATTAATATGAAGTAAAAATCATTAAAATAGGAGCATTAGAATACCAGTAATAGAGCAGAGAATCCACACAATTTTTTTATTTTTATTTTACTGGGACGTCATCTACAAAAATTTGAATGAAAAATTCATTTTAACAGGGATTTTAATGAAATTTCATAGACATTTTAAGAGAATTCTCAGAATCAATAATAAGTAAAAATCATTGAAATCGGAGCATTAGAATACCAGTTACAGACCAGGGAACCCAAAACTGTTTTTTTACTTTAATTTTTCTGGGACGTCATCTTCAAAAATGTGCATGAACAATTCATTTTAACAGGGATTTTAATGAAATTTCACAGAAATTTTAAGAGAATTCTCAGAATTAATATAAAGTAAAAATCATTGAAATAGGAGCATTAGAATACCAGTTATAGAGCAGAGAACCCAAAACAATTTTTTTACATTTATTTTACTGGGACGTCATCTACAAACATGTGCATGAAAAATTTATTTTAACAGGGATTTTAATGAAATTTCACAGAAAATTTAAGAGAATTCTCAGAATTAATATGAAGTAAAAATCATTGAAATAGGAGCATAAGAATACCAGTTATAGAGCAGAGAACCCAAAACTATTTTTTTAGTTTAATTTTACTGGGACGTCATCTACAAACATGTGCATGAAAAATTTATTTTAACAGGGATTTTAATGAAATTTTACAGAAAATTTAAGAGAATTCTCAGAATTAATATGAAGTAAAAATCATTGAAATAGGAGCATAAGAATACCAGTTATAGAGCAGAGAACCCAAAACTATTTTTTTACTTTAATTTTACTGGGACGTCATCTACAAAAATTTAAATGAAAAATTCATTTTAACAGGGATTTTAATGAAATTTCACAGAAAATTTAAGAGAATTCTCAGAATTAATATGAAGTAAAAATCATTGAAATAGGAGCATTAGAATACCAGTTACAGACCAGGGAACCCAAAACTATTTTTTTACTTTAATTTTTCTGGGACGTCATCTACAAAAATTTGAATGAAAAATTCATTATAACAGGAATTTTAATGAAATTTTACAGAAAATTTAAGAGAATTCTCAGAATTAATATGAAGTAAAAATCATTGAAATAGGAGCATAAGAATACCAGTTATAGAGCAGAGAACCCAAAACTATTTTTTTACTTTAATTTTACTGGGACGTCATCTACAAAAATTTGAATGAAAAATTCATTTTAACAGGGATTTTAATGAAATTTTACAGAAATTTTAAGAGAATTCTCAGAATCAATATAAAGTAAAAATCATTGAAATAGGAGCATTCGAATACCAGTTATAGAGCAGAGAACCCAAAACTTTTTTTTTACTTTAATTTTACTGGGACGTCATCTACAAAAATTTGAATGAAAAATTCATTATAACAGGGATTTTAATGATATTTCACAGAAATTTTAAGAGAATTCTCAGAATCAATATAAAGTAAAAATCATTAAAATCGAAGCATTAGAATACCAGTTATAAAGCAGAGAACCCAAAACAATTTTTTTACTTTTATTTTACTGGGACGTCATCTACAAAAGTTTGAATGAAAAATTCATTTTAACAGGGATTTTAATGAAATTTCACAGAAATTTTAAGAGAATTCTCAGAATTAATATAAAGTAAAAATCATTGAAATAGGAGCATTAGAATATCAGTTATAGAGCAGAGAACCCAAAACAATTTTTTTACATTTATTTTACTGGGACGTCATCTACAAACATGTGCATGAAAAATTTATTTTAACAGGGATTTTAATGAAATTTCATAGAAATTTTAAGAGAATTCTCAGAATTAATATAAAGTAAAAATCATTGAAATAGGAGCATTAGAATATCAGTTATAGAGCAGAGAACCCAAAACAATTTTTTTACATTTATTTTACTGGGACGTCATCTACAAACATGTGCATGAAAAATTTATTTTAACAGGGATTTTAATGAAATTTCATAGAAACTTTAAGAGAATTCTCAGAATTAATATAAAGTAAAATACATTGAAATAGGAGCATTAGAACACCAGTTATAGACCAGAGAACCCAAAATAATTTTTTTACTTTTATTTTACTGGGACGTCATCTACAAAAATTTGAATGAAAAATTCATTATAACAGGGATTTTAATGAAATTTCACAGAAATTTTAAGAAAATTCTCAGAATTAATATAAAGTAAAAATCACTAAAATAGGAGCATTAGAATACCAGTTATAAAGCATAGAACCCAAAATAATTTTTTTACTTTTATTTTACTGTCATCTACACGTCATCTACAGGCGTCATCTACAAAAATTTGAATGAAAAATTCATTATAACAGGGATTTTAATGAAATTCCATAGAAAATTTAAGAGAATTCTCAGAATTAATATAAAGTAAAAATCATTGACGTAGGAGCATTAGAATACCAGTTATAGACCAGAGAACCCAAAACAATTTTTTTACTTTTATTTTTCTGGGACGTCATCTACAAAAATGTGCATGAAAAATTCATTATAACAGGGATTTTAATGAAATTCCATAGAAATTTTAAGGGGATTCTCAGAATTAACATAAATTATGCCATTTAAAACCCTGTATATTTAACGATTATAATATATGATGTGTTGCTTGACTTATTTAATAAAGTGCTCTCTTCCCTCTTGTTTTATTCCCTTTTTAAGATTCTTTTATTTAACTTTTTTGTCTAAATTCTACAATAGTGTCTTTTGGTAAAGTTAAAGTTTTTAGTATAATTTGATTTACAAGGGTCTTAAACCTACAATAAACTTACTTTCAAGACTACTACTGCTATCGGTTCTTTAATTGCGAAAGGGTCCTATTTTATCATTAATTAGTAACCATCTTCCTTTAATGCTTCATTTTTCCGTATTGTATTCGTTTTTGTGACAAATTTAATATATAAATTATTATTTTTATTATTATTATTACTTAATATTTGAATACTTTTAGAAGTAACTTGTCTAACATATGCACTAATAAATAAATAAACTTGAAAAATGAAACCACTTAGGTCCCTACAGAAACATATGTAACGTCAATAGTCTGTTGTCACTTTAGTGCAATCAACCCTTTTTTTTTGGTTTTATATAATAAAAAATGGACCTTAATTAATGTAATAGTATGAAATTTTTACCTGAAATAGTCGATTCGTAAATCTGGCAGGGGTGGAGTCATGCGGGGTTGACTACAACAGCCGGTCGCAGCGTTATTGGTCCGAAATTTCGCCAAGTGGTTCTGGTCGTAAACGAACTGGTCGACGGTACCACCCCCGGGGGCGGCACGGGACTTGGACGAGTTGGCTGCGGTGGGGTGGTGGCGTCGCGACGTCTTTTTGTGTCTTAAAAAATGAAGTTGCGTGTTAGAAACTGGTTAAATTAAAGGCAGGATATGATGCCTAAAACACCCTTTGTGTATTAACAAAAAAAAAATATATTCATTCTTATGAACTCTTCTAAAATACATAATTCTCCTTAACATTGAGAAAAACTGTGAATTTTAATTTATATTAAAAAATAACCCTATATTTGAAAAAAAAATATGGGTAATAATGTTCATTTTACAAGGATTTCAGCTATTTTCTTAATAATAAAAATTGTGATCAATTTATGCCAATCAAAAAAAAAATTAATTCTTTTGAATTTGTGTATTTATTGCTATGAGTCGTGGTGATTCCTAAGACCTTTATCATAGACGCAACTCAACAATAAGTGGAGAATTATCATAAAATGAGTGTTGTGGATTGTGGATAAACCACAATAGAAAAAGTTAATTTTGGAATAATACCGAAAATATTAAATAACTGAGACAAGGATATGTCTGAAAAAGTCAATATATTTTTAATGAAAAAAATGATCTATTATTAATAAGAATTAATATGAGTTAGGCTCTTATTAATGAGAGATCAACCTGAGCGAGTCTAATATAGAAACTTTAAAAATAAAACATCTTAAACTAAATTTGAGGAAAATTGTGCATGTTTCGTCCTTTAAGGGCATCATCAGGGAGAAACCTGAAACCACTTATATAAATTTAAGCAAAAACGAATCATACTGTAGATTGGTTCAAGAACCTCATAGTCAGGATATTTGATAGAATGGATGATTTCTTCAATTAATCAAACAATCATATAAAGTAGAAAACAAAAAAGTAAATAAAGAAAAACACAAGAAAAAATCATTCATTTACTCATACCATTTAAGCAATCTCTAGATATCTGTAGACAAAAAAAATGCGTTTTCTATTTCTTAGAACGTTGATGGTATTTTTTAACAATATATGAAAGTAATTAATTTCTTGTTTTTTTTTGTAAATATTTTATTCGTTCTCCATTTGTCAGAATGTCAAAAAGTATTTTACTGGTCATGAATGTTATAACGTTAAAAAATAAATGGAGCAAAGAAAACGTAATTATTAAAACGAACATCGACTCTCTAAAAAATAGACAACCAATAAAATATTTTCGAGTTATTTGGGAATAATTCCCCTGGAAGTTTTATTTTTATGGAATAGTTATAATTTATTAGATTTTTAAAATTAATGAATTCTATTTAAAATACTTATCTATTTCTTAGAACGTCGACGGTATTTTTTAACAATATATGGAAGCAATTAATTTATTGTTTTTTTTTTCAAATATTTTATTCGTACTCTATCTGTCAGAGTGTCAACAGGTATTTTACATTTAACACAATTATTAAAACGAACATCAACTTTCTAAAAATTAGACAACCAATAAAATATTTTCGAGTTATTTGGGAATAATGTCCCTGGAAGTTTTCTTTCTATACTATAGTTATAATTCATTAGATTTTTAAAATTAAGGAATCCCATTTAAAATACTTGTCTATTTCATAGAACTTCGATGGTTGAATTTCTTATTATTATTAATATTTAAAGTTTTCTTCTTCTTCTTTGTCTATTTCTTAGAACGTCAATGGAAATAATAAATTTCAGATCACGTATTCGTTGAAAAATTAATGGTTTTTTTAATTATATATGGAATTACTTTGAGAGGATTTTTTTCTCTAAATAATTCATCAATATTCATGAACTCTGTGTATTTTTTCCAAAGACTACGTGACATTAACACGTAACGTAATTAACCTAAAAGATCGACCTGTTAATGCAAAAAACACCCTATATAAACCCTTAGAGAGACAGGCCTTATTATTAGTACTACATTCCACGCGATAAAAATTACATTTTCATATATACAATTTATGCATTTTTCCTCCTTTCCTAGGGGAGAATATGTGACGTAAATGCTTATGCAAACAAGCACCGACACCATTTATTTTTCACACATTTTTTTTCGTTTTTAAATAAAAACTTTTCAACTAATATTCGTCCCACATTCCTCGAGTTGTATTGTGTAGGCGAACAAATTTTCCGAACAACGATAATTTAAACCCCAGGCAGGGCCCCAGGACTCCTTGACACAGAAACTGCGGAAGTGTAATGTAAAGTTGAGCCCTTTATCATTTTACTGGTGAGGGAATTAGGGGGAGTTAATTCTTGGTTATTATACCCGAAAAATAATACGAATATTCTTCTATACAGGAAGTTTTTCCGCTATATACAAGGGTGTTTCAGTAAGGGTGGGTCACGGCCATATTAATTCGAGAATTGTAATTTGGTGCAAGAGAAAATGGTGGAAATTATCTACTAGAGGACGTAATTAAGAGGTTCATAGCTTCTTTATTTTGAGGCGTACGAGTAAATGTTATTCTGTGTCATTTGTTTTAATTGTGAGTAGGATTTTAGTCCTGTAGGAAAATTTTTTATATTCTCGATATTTTTTGAGAAAATAAGAAAAATCTATTAAAAGGTTTTTCTTAATTTTCTGAAAAACTATCAAACTAAAAAATTATTTTTCTGTTGCATCTGATGCGCACTAACATATCAAACAATTTTTGTTTGTACAATTTTCTTACTATAATCAATAGCTTTCGAGAAAAAAATTAAAAACTTAAATTATGAGCATTTTCCCATGGGTACCCTTTTGGATTTTTTGAGGAAGCCTTTTTAGGAAATATGGTTATAACTTTTTGCTAGTTCATTTTTCAAAATTAAATTATAAAGCTTTTTTAAAGTTTTTTTGGCAATTTATTAATTTCCAACAAAAAAAAAAAATTTTTTCAAAATTTTTTTTTTTAATTTTTTACGTAAAAATTTTCTAAATTTTGAAAAAAATCTTCCAAAACTTCTTTATTTTGATGTAAACGACTAAATCTTACTGTTTATCATTTGTTCTATTTTTGACTAGGAGTCCAATGCTAAAAGAAAATTTTCCATATTCCCAGAGGTTTTCGAGGAAATTAGGAAAAATTGTTAACAGGTTTTTCTCGATTTTCTGGAAAAATATTGGACTCAAAAGTAATTTATCTACTGCATGTGATGCGCAATAATTATCTAAATAACTTTTGTTCTAACAACTTTTTTCTATTATCAATAGTTCTGCAGAAAAAAAATAAAAACTTGAATTATGAACATTTTCCTATAGGTATCCCTTGGATTTTTTGAGGAAGACTTTTTTGGGAAATATGGTTATAATTTTTTGCTCGTGCATTTTTTAAAAAAAAATTATGAGACTTTTTTAAAGCTTTTTTGGCAATTTAATAATTTATAACAAAAAAAAATAAATTTTTACAAAAATTTTTTTTTCATTTTTTTTTACGTAAAACTTTTGGAAATTTTAAAAATTCCCCCATAACTTCTTTTTTTTGAGGTTGACGACTAAATCTTATTCTTTATTATTTGTTCTATTTTTGACTAAGAATCCAATGCTAAAAGAAAATTATCTATATTCCCAGAGGTTTTCTAGGAAATTAGGAAAAACTTTTAACAAGTTTTTCGCAATTTTCTGGAAAACGATTGGACTCAAAAGTTATTTTTCTAATGTATCTAATGCGCATTGATATTCCAAACAAGTTTTGTTCTACCAACTTTTTTCTATTATCAATAGTTCTTCAGAAAAAAATTAAAAACTTAAAATATGAACATTTTCCCATGGGTACCCCTTGGATTTTTTGAGGAAGCCTTTTTTGGGAAATATGGTTATAATTTTTTGCTCGTGGATTTTTTAAAAAAAAAATTATAAGACTTTTTTAAAGCTTTTTTGGCAATTTATTAATTTATGACAAAAAAAATTAATTTTTTTAAAAAATTTTTTTCAAATTTTTTACGTAAAAATTTTTGAAATTTAAAAAAATCCTCCATAACTTCTTTATTTTGATGTTACCGACTAAATGTTATTCTTTATCATTTGTTCTATTTTTCACTAGGAGTCCAATGCTAAAAGAAAATTTTCTATATTCCCAGAGGTTTTCGAGGAAATTAGGAAAAATTGTTAATAGGTTTTCTCAATTTTCTGGAAAACTATTGGACACAGAAGTAATTTTTCTATTGCATCTGATGCGCATTAATATTCTAAACAACTTTTGTTTTACCAACTTTCTTCTATTATCAATAGTTCTCCAAAAAAAAAATTAAAAACTTGAATTATGAACATTTTCCCTTAGGTACCTCTTTGGGTTTTTTTGAGGAAGACTTTTCTGGTTAATATGGTTATAACTTTTTGCTCGTACATTTTTCAAAAAAAAATTATAAGACTTTTTTTAAGGTCTTTAAATAATTTATTAATTTCCAACAAAAAAAAAATTTTTTTCAAATTTTTATTTTTCAAATTTTTTACGTAAAAATTTTTGAAAAAATCTTCCATAACTTCTTTATTTTGAGGTTAACGACTAAATCTTATTCTTTATCATTTGTTCTATTTTTGACTGAGAGTCCAATGCTAAAAGAAAATTTTCCATATTCTAAGAAATTTTCGAGAGAATTAGGAAAAACTATTAACAGGTTTTTCTCAATTTTCTGGAAAACTATTGGTCTCAAAAGTAATTTGTCTATTGCATCTGATGCGCATTGATATTCTAAACAACTTTTGTTCAAACAACTTTTTTCTATTATTAATAGTTCTCCAGAAAAAAATTAAAAACTTAAATTATGAGCATTTTCCCATGGGTACCCCTTTGGAATTTTGAGGAAGACTTTTTTGGGAAAATTGGGTATAACTTTTTGCTCGTGCATTTTTCAAAAAAAAATTATAAGACTTTTTTAAAGTTTTTTTGGCAATTTATTAATTTCCAACAAAAAAAAAAATTTTTTCAAAATTTTTTTTTTCAAATTTTTTACGTAAAAATTTTCTAAATTTTGAAAAAAATCTTTCAAAACTTCTTTATTTTGATGTAAACGACTAAATCTTACTCTTTATCATTTGTTCTATTTTTGACTAGGAGTCCAATGCTAAAAGAAAATTTTCCATATTCCCAGAGGTTTTCGAGGAAATTAGGAAAAATTGTTAACAGGTTTTTCTCGATTTTCTGGAAAACTATTGGACTCAAAAGTAATTTATCTATTGCATCTGATGCGCATTAATATTCTAAACAACTCTTGTTTTACCAACTTTCTTCTATTATCAATAGTTCTCCAAAAAAAAATTAAAAACTTGAAATATGAACATTTTCCCTTAGGTACCTCTTTGGGTTTTTTTGAGGAAGACTTTTCTGGTTAATATGGTTATAACTTTTTGCTCGTACATTTTTCAAAAAAAAATTATAAGACTTTTTTAAAGGTCTTTAAATAATTTATTAAATTCCAACAAAAAAAAAAATTTTTACAAATTTTTATTTTTCAAATTTTTTTACGTAAAAATTTTTGAAAAAATTTTCCATAACTTCTTTATTTTGAGGTTAACGACTAAATCTTATTCTTTATCATTTGTTCTATTTTTGACTGAGAGTCCAATGCTAAAAGAAAATTTTCCATATTCTAAGAAATTTTCGAGGGAATTAGGAAAAACTATTAACAGGTTTTTCTCAATTTTCTGGAAAACTATTGGTCTCAAAAGTAATTTGTCTATTGCATCTGATGCGCATTGATATTCTAAACAACTTTTGTTTAAACAACTTTTTTCTATTATTAATAGTTCTCCAGAAAAAAATTAAAAACTTAAATTATGAGCATTTTCCCATGGGTACCCCTTTGGAATTTTGAGGAAGACTTTTTTGGGAAAATTGGGTATAACTTTTTGCTCGTGCATTTTTCAAAAAAAAATTATAAGACTTTTTTAAAGTTTTTTTGGCAATTTATTAATTTCCAACAAAAAAAAAATTTTTTTCAAAATTTTTATTTTTTAAATTTTTTACGTAAAAATTTTTTAATTTTGAACAAAAATCTTCCATAACTTCTTTATTTTGATTTTAACTACTAAATCTTATTCTTTATCGTTTGTTCTATTTTTAACTAGGAGTCCAATGCTAAAAGAAAATTTTCTATATTCTCAGAGGTTTTCGAGAAAATTAGGAAAAACTTTTAACAAGTTTTTCTCGATTTTCTGGAAATCTATTGGATTTAAAAGTTATTTTTCCATTGCGTTTGATGCGCATTGATATTCTAAACAACTTTTGTTTTAACAACTTTTCTCTATTATCGATAATTCTGCAGAAAAAAATTAAAAACTTAAATTATGAACATTTTCCCATGGGTACCCCTTAAATTTTTTTCGGAAGACTTTTTGGGAAAAGTGGATATAACTTTTTTGTAGTACATTTTTCAAATAAGTTTTATAAAACTATTTTAAAACTTTTTAGGCAGCTAATAAATTTTAAAAAAAATTTTAATTTTCAAAAAAAAAATCAAATTTTTAACTGAAAAATTTATTTCACTTTTCAAAATTCTTCGATAACTCATTTATTTTTTGATTTACGACTGAATGTTATACTTTATAATTTATTTAATACTGGACAGGGATTCCAATGCTGGAATGAAATTTACTATTTTCCGAATAATTTTTGAGAAAATGAGGAAAATTTTCTAAGAGGTTTTTTCCAATTTTCTAGCAAACAATTATAATTCAAAATTATTTTTTTATTCCATCTTATGCGCGTTAACATTCCAAACAACTTTTATTTAAATAATTATTTTCTATAATCAACAGTTTTCCAGAAAAAAATTAAAAACTACAAGTTATTCTTTCCATTTTTCAAATTCTGAACATTTGGAAAAATTCAGGTGACACATTTTCCAAAAGAGTTATTTAAGACTTTTATAAAGCTTTTTGAGCGAACAATCAGTTTCTAAAAAAAAACTAAAATTTCTCAAAATTTTTTTTATCCCAATTTTTCATAGCTTAGTTTATTTATATAGAGAGTTTATAGGTCTGTTGATGCCCTAGATATGCGACACATGTAATCCTCATATACTTTGTAAGGATTTAAATTATTTATTTGTTAATTGTACTTTTAATTCCCTTACCTTTGCTTTGGCCTGGGTGATTCGGTTTCATTTTCAGGTGAGGAATTCGGTCCACGTTCCGCTCGTCTTTTAGGCGACGTTCTTTCCGGTTTTTCATCTTTCACGTCCAGTTTCCGCCTGAAGCTTCTTCTATGCTCTTTTTGCCTTTGACTGTGCAGTTTACTATCGCTCATTACACCACCTGAAAACCATTGAATTGATTGAAGAAATATGTCCAAAAAAAATTGTTCACAAAAACAATAGCCTTAATATTCATTGAATTGTTATATTCGCAACTTTCAGTCGCCTTACCAACATCACTATTTCTCTTCGCCCTACTATAGAGCTTACTATCGCTCTCTATATCCAGTTGGTCGTAGTTCTGAGCTGCCTGTTTGTAGCTGTGTCTCCTGCGTGCCTCTAGTTTCAATTGTTGCACCTGCTCGTCCATAAATCGTTCCACGGTTTTTTCCTCGGGGAGAATCGGTTCAGTTTCCATCGGGATCGCGGCATTTTCAAAGTCGAACAGTCGTTTACGCGTCAGCGGTACGGCTTTAGGAGTATTTTCACCTAAAAAAAATCAAAGTATATAGTTCAAAGTGATGAGGGTAACGCATTTTCAAACTAAATAAAATTATTTGATGCTCAGGAAAAGTTTGTTCGATTTTACTCCAGTTTCCACTAGTGTTTGAATGATACTTAAGAGTATCATTTAAAAAATTTATTAGGAGACTAAATTTAGCTAAAAAATAGAATTATTCCTAATGTGCCACTAAACAAAACATTAATTGCATAACTTTAATGGATGCGATAAACATTTTCTTACACATGCGTTAATAACTTTAAAAACTCGTAAAAAATTACCATCTAGTCCAATTAACATGAAAATCACATGGAATATAAATGAATATTTTCAAAATAAAATTAAAAAAGCCGTAAGTCGATTGGTCCAATAGTTTCCAAGAAATAATTATTTTTATCAAACATGTCTGGACAAAACTTACATGATTTGCAACCGGATGAAAATGCAACGAAATTTTAAAAATTTGTAAAAAATTTACATCAAGTTTGATTGATATGAAAATTACGTGAAAGGTAAATGAATATTTTTTTAATTATATGTAAAAGACTGTAAATCAATTGGTCTAACAGTTTTCAAAAAATAATTATTTTTATCAAACGGGCTTGGGCAAAAATTACATTAATTGCATAACCTTAATAGACGCGACGAACATTTTCTTACAAATGTTTTATTAACTTTGAAAATTCGTAAAAAAATACCATCTAGTCCAATTAACATGAAAATCACATGGAATATAAATTAATATTTTCAAAATGAAATTAAAAAAGTTGTAAGTCGATTGGTCCAATAGTTTTCAAAAAATAATTATTTTTATCAAACATGTCTGGACAAAACTTACATGATTTGCAACCCGATGAAAATGCAATGAAATTTTAAAAATTTGTAAAAAATTAACATCAAGTCGGATTGATATGAAAATTACGTGAAATGTAAATGAATATTTTTTTAATTATATGAAAAAGTCCATAAATCAATTAGTCTAACAGTTTTCAAAAAATAATTATTTTTATCAAACAGGCTTGGGCAAAAACTACATTAATTGCATAACTTTAATGGACGCGACGAATATTTTCTTACAAATGCGTTAACAACTTTAAAAATTCGTAGAAAATTACCATCTAGTCCAATTAACATGAAAATCACAGGGAATATAATTTAATATTTTCAAAATGCAATTAAAAAAGCCGTAAGACGATTGGTCCAATAGTTTCCAAGAAATAATTATTTTTATCAAACATGTCTGGATAAAACTTACATGATTTGCAACCGGATGAAAATGCAATGAAATTTTAAAAATTTGTAAAAAATTTACATCAAGTCCGACTGATATGAAAATTACGTGAAATGTAGATGAATATTTTTTTAATTGTATGAAAAAGACTGTAAATCAATTGGTCTAACAGTTTTCAAAAAATAATTATTTTTATCAAACAGGCTTGGGCAAAAATTACATTAATTGCATAACTTTAATGGACGCGACGAATATTTTCTTACAAATGCGTTAACAACTTTAAAAATTCGTAGAAAATTACCATCTAGTCCAATTAACATGAAAATCACAGGGAATATAATTTAATATTTTTAAAATGCAATTAAAAAAGCCGTAAGACGATTGGTCCAATAGTTTCCAAGAAATAATTATTTTTATCAAACATGTCTGGATAAAACTTACATGATTTGCAACCGGATGAAAATGCAATGAAATTTTAAAAATTTGTAAAAAATTTACATCAAGTCCGACTGATATGAAAATTACGTGAAATGTAGATGAATATTTTTTTAATTGTATGAAAAAGACTGTAAATCAATTGGTCTAACAGTTTTCAAAAAATAATTATTTTTATCAAACAGGCTTGGGCAAAAATTACATTAATTGCATAACTTTAATGGACACGACGAACATTTTCTTACAAATGCGTTAATAACTTTAAAAATTCGTAAAAAATTACCATCTAGTCCAATTAACATGAAAATCACATGGAATATAAATTAATATTTTCAAAATGAAATTAAAAAAGCTGTAAGTCGATTGGTCCAATAGTTTCCAAGAAATAATTATTTTTATCAAACAGGTCTGGACAAAACTTACATGATTTGCAACCCGATGAAAATGCAATGAAATTTTAAAAATTTGTAAAAAATTAACATCAAGTCCGATTGATATGAAAATTACGTGAAATGTAAATGAATATTTTTTTAATTATATGAAAAAGACTGTAAATCAATTGGTCTAACAGTTTTCAAGAAATAATTATTTTTATCAAACGGGCTTGGGCAAAAATTACATTAATTGCATAACTTTAATGGACGCGACAAACATTTTCTTACATAACTTTAAAAATTCGTAAAAAATTACCATCTAGTCCAATTAACATGAAAATCACGTGGAATATAAATTAATATTTTCAAAATGAAATTAAAAAAGCCGTAAGTCGTTGGTCCAATAGTTTCCAAGAAATAATTATTTTTATCAAACATGTCTGGACAAAACTTACATGATTTGCAACCGAATGAAAATGCAATGAAATTTTAAAAATTTTTAAAAAATTTACATCAAGTCCGATTGATATGAAAATTACGTGAAATGTAAATAAATATTTTTTTAATTATATGAAAAAGACTGTAAATCAATTGGTCTAACAGTTTTCAAAAAATAATTATTTTTATCAAACGGGCTTGGGCAAAAATTACATTAATTGCATAACTTTAATGGACGCGACGAACATTTTCTTACAAATGCGTTAATAACTTTAAAAATTCGTAAAAAATTACCATCTAGTCCAATTAATATGAAAATCACATGGAATATAAATGAATATTTTCAAAATGAAATTAAAAAAGCCGTAAGTCGATTGGTCCAATAGTTTCCAAGAAATAATTATTTTTATCAAACATGTCTGGACAAAACTTACATGATTTGCAACCGAATGAAAATGCAATGAAATTTTAAAAATTTTTAAAAAATTTACATCAAGTCCGATTGATATGAAAATTACGTGAAATGTAAATAAATATTTTTTTAATTATATGAAAAAGACTGTAAATCAATTGGTCTAACAGTTTTCAAAAAATAATTATTTTTATCAAACGGGCTTGGGCAAAAATTACATTAATTGCATAACTTTAATGGACGCGACGAACATTTTCTTACAAATGCGTTAATAACTTTAAAAATTCGTAAAAAATTACCATCTAGTCCAATTAACATGAAAATCACATGGAATATAAATTAATATTTTCAAAATGAAATTAAAAAAGCTGTAAGTCGATTGGTCCAATAGTTTCCAAGAAATAATTATTTTTAACAAACATGTCTGGATAAAACTTACATGATTTGCAACCGGATGAAAATGCAATGAAATTTTAAAAATTTGTAAAAAATTAACATCAAGTCCGATTGATATGAAAATTACGTGAAATATAAATGAATATTTTTTTAATTATATGAAAAATACTGTAAATCAATTGGTCTAACAGTTTTCAAAAAATAATTATTTTTATCAAACAGCCTTGGGCAAAAACTACATTAATTGCATAACTTTAATGGACGCGACGAACATTTTCTTACACATGCGTTAATAACTTTAAAAACTCGTAAAAAATTACCATCTAGTCCAATTAACATGAAAATCACATGGAATATAAATTAATATTTTTAAAATGAAACTAAAAAAGCCGTAAGTTAATTGGTCCAGTAGTTTCCAAGAAATAATTATTTTTAACAAACAGGTCTGGACAAAACTTACATGATTTGCAACCGGATGAAAATGCAATGAAATTTTAAAAATGTGTAAAAAATTAACATCAAGTCCGATTGATATGAAAATTACGCAAAATGTAAATAAATATTTTTTTAATTATATGAAAAAAAAAGTAAATCAATTGGTCTAACAGTTTTTAAAAAATAATTATTTTTATCAAACGGGCTTGGGCAAAAATTACATTAATTGCATAACTTTAATGGACGCGACAAACATTTTCTTACATAACTTTAAAAATTCGTAAAAAATTACCATCTAGTCCAATTAATATGAAAATCACAGGGAATATAATATAATATTTTCAAAATCAAATAGCAAGAACTGTAAGTCAATTGGTCTAATAGTGTCCAAGAAATAATTATTTTTAACAAACATGCTTCAAAAACAAGCCTCGTTCTCACAAAACTGTTCACTGCTCAGTCATACTTGCTCCGATTTTACTCTAGTTTCCACTAGTGTCTAGAAAATACCTCAAGAACACTTAACTATACTAGAACTATTCAAAGCTTACCCATAAAACAATCGAGATTCTCAAAAGTGAACTTGGTGTCCTCCCCGAGCGGTGGCGTTTCCGTTTTAGCAGTAACCGGAGTCTTTGGCGTAACCGCGGTGGGCACCAACGGCACATTCGTTTTACCCTCGATAATATTCTCCGACGATATAATGTCGACTTGGTCCAAACTACCTTCGGTCAGTTCACTATCCGTAGCCGTCACCGTGGTCACTATAGTGTTTGAACTCTCTGTGGAAGTGTTTATTGTTGTTTCGGAAGCTGTACTCGAACCCATTACTATTACTTTCGGTACCGATTGGCTCTGAAAATAAATATTAATTTGAGCCTAAGATTATAAAATATTATTTTCCCTAGCTACTGGACTATATTAGTAATTAAATTGCTAAAACAATTTCGAACGGTTCGCAGTATTTAACCCTCGCTCATAAAATAAACCTCCCCATTCGGTTGTATCCTATTGAGGTCTATTTAGTCATTAATTTATTTCTAATGCCTGTAGTTGGCGTGTCGAGGGGTTGGAAAGCAGCTTGTTTTTTTGTTTTATAATTTGTTTTATACGGCAAGTACACACAATGTCTCTACGACACGATAGATCGTTGATAATTGTGTGCTGTACTGGTAAGGCTTGTATTTATATTCGGATTTGTTTGGTTACGGTTTTTTTGACGGTAAATTAGTGTCTTTGTTGCCATCTAATTTTTTTTACCTGTCATTTTATTTACGATTTAATATAAAACAACTACGAAAACGTCTTGTTCTCGTCTCATATATCAGGAGAAGGCATGATATGAAAAGATTGAAAAGGATGAGAGCGCTATGAAAATTTGTTCGATGCCGTTTTTGACGACTTTTTAATTATGCGATATCTCGGATAATATGAGAGCTACGACCTTGAGGATAGTCTCGTTGGATTCAGAAGGACGAAACGAAGATAAAACCGTTGAAGTTTTCCCGGTAGTGCTTATAGAAGCTGAGATATCGGCCTTCAAAGTTTGATGCTACAGTGGGTCCTAATTATAAAAAAAATCTAATCAGGATTTAATTTTAGTGTTTTTTATGTGGGACTTTTTTTTGAAACATTTTTGTTATTTGTCTGATTTGAATCAAATTTGGTATTTGGGGTTGACGTAGGGTAAAATTATTAATTTTTTGCAAGTATTTAAAATATTAAGTTACCAAGCAAAATATAGTCCATATTATCTAATCTAATAACGCTATTTTCATCCTAAATATTTATATATATAAATTTTGCGATTTAAACATGCATGTTATGTGACAATACAAGCAACACTGGCACACGGACTATTCGCGGCACATCAAAGATTCTAATAGATCTTTGAACTAAACTATATGAATATTGATTTAGTGGACATTTGCGATTTAGTGAAAAGTGTTTAAGTGCGGAAGACAAAGTTGCTTTCAAAACGATCTTGTAAATATTATAATGACCAATAGTGCTAAGGAATTACAAATTTTACCACCCCGGCTCCTTTATTTTCATTATCATAGCACATCAATTTTGTCTTATCCTAAGACCCCATAGTTCAGGCAACTATAAAGCACAAACTTGCAACTTATTATGATGTAATCTATTATACGCCATAGTTCCTATCTAAAACTAGAAATTTCTAATCAACGAAATGCACTTAATAACCGCTCCCTCCCGCCTCCTCACTATAACCTCGCGAAACTTAGCAGCTCCAACAGGAAAGTTTAAAAGATTAAACGTGTGTATATAAATTCACGTCAAGTCCCGACAAAAGGTGGAAATGAGTTTAGATATAGCACCTGTGGTCGCATCCTAAAGTAATATTAATAATAATAGTGAGTTTTTATAAGAGCGAATCTCTTATAGAGGGCCGCTTCTTTTTGGGAGTTTTCGCACGACCTCGGGACTTGGCGGACAAAAGTGTTTATAACTTTGATTCTATTTGGGTTAGAGAACTAGTGTTTACTTTTTTATAATCTAGATATTTAGGGCTTTAAGTTGATTATTCACAATATTTCAATTGTTTTTTTGTTTGGGACTGGAACGCCTTCAAAGTGAAAATTTTTTTAAATCGATTTTGGCCAATGGAATTCGATACAGGTCGCAACGGTTTCTTGAATATTATGAAATTCAACAGCTCGATTAGAGTTAACGAGGACCTTATCTGTATAGTTTTTGGTTATTCTCAGCATACGGGAAGTATTTTTTTTCTAACGCTTAAATGTTCAGACATGTGTGATATTCTAGCTCCTCTGACGGTTTAACGGTATTTTTTCAGAAATAATGACTTACAGAAGATAGATGCGACTCATCGAGAACTATAATTTTTATTAAGGACTTTTTTACAAAAAATATATTTTTTTGGGCGAAAAACTAAAAACACCTTAAAAAAATTAATTTTTTTGGTTTTTTCTCTGTGAAATTTGTATGGTACAAAATTTAAAAAAATATCATTTGAATTAATTAAATTTGCACTCTTTCTGAATAAAACGGCGTATGAAGTTTAACGGTATCATTTATACAGGGTGAGCAGTGCTCAGTTGAAAATACCCTTTTTCACACTTTTTTTTTCCAGCCTTAATAACTTTTTAGTGGCGTACCCTAGAGCCAAATAGCTTATGGGCAATTTGTAGCCTGTGATAAGCAGAATATTTTTTAATTTTAGCCGTACTTCTAGGTAAGTCAATTTTTCAGTTATGAATTTTTTAACATTTTTTGATTTTGGAAATTAATTGTGCGCACCCTGTATGTGACAGATAAACCAAAACCAATCGAGCAGATGCGCCATTCATTTTACTATAACATGCTAAAATTTAATTTTTTCGCTATTTTTACAAGTATCCTAAAAGTGTTTTTTTTTTCAAAAAAGTCCCAAGCACGAAAAATCACCCTGCACACTGATGAATTCTCCAAGTCGCCCATGGCCGCGTCTCCATGGCAACGGAAACGGCGATTTTCACCGAAAAAAGACCCTTTTTATGATCGAAATTTAACTACTAAAACCGATTGGAATCGGTCCAGAATTGATGTTAAACTGTTCCTAAGGCTTTAAGCTATTTTTCCATGTACAAATCATAACGTAAAAACCTTTTTTTATACCCTAAAACATTGTCTGAAAATGGCCGATTTTGACATCTACGCGCGATTGTAATGGCGTCTTTTACGGCGGTTTTGACAACATGGCGTCAACGTGGATGAATCGGCTCGGACTTGCTTCCTAATTTCATTAATAAAATGCTTAAAATAGCTCAGAAGATTCAGGAATTGGTATGGAAATATTCAGGAGACTCTAGACAATACGATTATATGCATATCTTTTACCAAATTGTGTTTTTTTAGCCGTGATAATTCGACAAAGTTTGGACGTTTTAAAAATTTACCATAAATTCAGACGACACAGTGGACCGATACAAGGCATTTTGCTAGACAAAAATTTGAATACAGTGGGTCCTAATAATAACAAAAAACCTAATCGGGATTTAATGTATTTATTATATGGGACTAATTTTTTTTAAACTTTTTGTTATTTGTCTGATTTGGTATTTGGGTTTAGTTTAGAGTATAATTATTAATTTTTTGAAATATTGAGTTTTAGGGTTACGTGACAACCAAAACTTTTTTCTTATGGGTCCGATTTTATTCAAATTTGGCATTTGGAGTTTATTTAGGAAATAATTATTGATTTTGAGCAAATTTTTGAAGTATTGGCTTTTAAAGTCACGCGACAATTAAAACTTTATTCCTATGGGTCTGATTTCAGTAAAACTTGGTATTTGAGGTTTATTTAGAATAAGATTTTTCAATTTTTGCAAAGTGTTGAAGTATTGAGCATATGTGTTTTTACGTCAAGTGCTGCAGTCATATTAAATATTAAAGCATACTTAAATTCGGAGCTCTTATCACATCATGGTTCTGTGAAACATGATACCCCAAAAACCGTAGACTCAAAGCTTGTAAGACATAATATAACGCGGTGAGTAGCGTTGTCGGAGCAACTGCTCAACAATCTTCAATGGATATTTTGGCTTCAATTATATTTAAAAAAACTTTCTACTGATCAAAATTAAGGAAAATTTCTACTGGTTCCAACTGATCAAAGAACGAGCTTCGCTCGTGTTTGTTTTATTAGAGGGAAGCTTTCATAGAGAGGGTATCTCTGGGGAGTTTTTGCACAAAATTCGGACCCGTCGGACAAAAGTGCTTATAACTTTGGATCTATTTGGGGTAGATTAACGATATTTACCTTTTTAAAATCTAGATATGTAAGGGTCTACAAGTTGTTTATTTATAAATTTTTATTTGTTATTTTGTTTAGGAGAAGGACACCTTCAAAGTAAACAATTTTTTTTTTGATTTTTGTCAAGGGAATTCGATACAGGTCGCAACGGGTCTTTAATTAATATGAAATTTAACGAGTCGATTAAACTTTTATAAAAGGTAAAAACCACGAAATCTACAGCATTAGTGACCTTTTATAAAAGTGTATACCAGAATCTTTGGGATAATGGATAAATTTTTCGAGTGGATCAAAGTTTACGGGGACCCGATCTGTTTAGTTTTTGGTTATTCTCAGCATACAGAAAATGTCATTTTTTTAACGTCCCAAGTATAAGAGATATCTAGATCCTCTGACGGTTTACCGGTATCTTTGCAGAAAAAATGACTTACAGAAGATATGTGCGTCTTATCGAGAACTACTAATTTTATAAAGGGTTTTTCAAAAAAAAAAAATTTTTCTTCAAAAATTAAAAAAAAAAATTTTTCTGTGTAAAAATTTCATGGTTCAAAATTTAAAAAAATATATATAAATTATTAAACCTGCACTCTTTTCGAATAAAATGGCATATCAAGTTTAACCCTAACATTTTAACAGGGTAAGCACTATTCGTTTGAAAATGCCCTTTTTTTTCTTTTAACTTTTTAGTCGCGCCACCTAGGGCTAAAAGTGAAAGAACTCGTCAATTATCTCAAAGAGACCTACGTAACTAGAGAAAAAATGAAAACTCCAAAACTCAGTCTCAAAAAATGTCTTTTTAATTAATCAGGTGGTGACATGTTTCGCTAATAAAGCATCATCAGACCTGCTTTATTAGCGAAACATGTCACCACCTGATTAATTAAAAAGACATTTTTTGAGACTGAGACTTGGAGTTTTCATTTTTTCTCTAGGGCTAAAAGGTTTATAGTCCATAATAAGAAGAATATTTAATTAATATTAATTATTCAATATTAACGGTACTCTTAAGTAAAACCGTTTTTGAGTTATGAATTTTTTGACTTTGGAAATTAATTGTGCCCATCCCGTATGTCCTAGATGAGCCATAACTACTAGAACGAATGCGCTAATCATTTTTGGAACAACGTACTGAAATCTCAATTTTTCATTATTATTTTAAGTACACCAAAACTAATTTTTTTCCGATTGAGTACCCATCGCGAAAAATCCCTTTGTACACTGGGTATTTTCAAAGCAATCCATGGCAACGAAAACGGGGATTTTCACCGAAAAATACCCTCTTTACAATCGATATTTAACTACTAAAACCAAGTGAAATCGGGCCAAAATTGATTTTAATTTGTTCTTAAAGCTTGCCACTATTTTTCCATGTACAAATCATAAGGTAAAAACCTTTTTTTATACCCTAAAACATTGTCTGAAAATGGCCGATTTTGACGTCTACGCGCGATTTTAATGGCGTCTTTTACCGCGGTTTTGACAACATGGCGTCGAACTGGATGTAATCGGCTCGGACTTGCTTCCTAATTTCATTGATAAAATGCTTAAAATAGCTCAGAACATTCAGGAATTGGTATGGAAATATTTAGGAGACTCTAGACAATCTGATTATATGCATATTTTTTACCAAATTGTGTTTTTTTAGCCGTGATAATTCGACAAAGTTTGGACGTTTTAAGAATTTACCATAAATTCAGACGACACAGTGGACCATACAAGGCATTTTGCTAGAGAAAAATTAGAATACAGTGGGTCCTATTAATGACAAAAAACCTAATCGGGATTTAATGTGTTTATTATATGGGACTAATTTTTTTAAAACTTTTTTGTTATTTGTCTGATTTGAATCAAATTTGGTATTTGGGGTTGATTTAGGGTATAATTATTAATTTTTTGCAAGTATTTAAAATATTAAATTTTGGCATTTGAAAAAATTAAATATAACAAAAAAAACACGACACCTCAAATATGCGATAAAATAACTCTAATATCACACATATCCACTATGTAGGATACAAAATACTTTTCATATACGTATATATCTAGAGTGTAATATTAGAATATCATACACAAAAAAGTCTAGAAGAAAAAAGTAAATGCATTAAACAATAATTATACCAAATAAGGTATTCAAATCCCTGGAAAAATTAATTTTTTTCTTTGTACCTTAAAAATGCCCCCTGATGCATAAAATACATCTGCAAATTAAACAAAAAAATCTCTTTCCATTAAACGCATTTTATCAACCTCTTTAAATATTATACAATATACCATACTTAAACGTTTAACTTTTTTAAAATCATAATTATATATTATTAACATGTAATAAACCTTCTTGTTAAACGTGAATAAAACATAATATTAACCTTCTCAACGTATATCATGCGGACATTTAATCCAATACTTATGTAATGTACATCCGGTATAAACCAAAATAAACGTTTATTTAATCATCATAGTGTTGCTTGGGCTTTAAGGTCACATGACTATCAAAACTTTTTCCCTATTGGTCCGATTTGATAAGCTAGTATATACTAGTTTAGATATATCACTTCCTCCACTAATAAACTAATTTAATAAAACTTGCCTTGGTCAATTATATGGAATATTTAAAGAATGTTTCCAGGTTTGTATCCGTTTACAAAACGCCAATAATCACGCATATTTCTATCCCTCAATTGCAGTTTAAATCATCATTTACGGTGGCCATATTGGCTATTATGGGTTCATGGGAATTCGCAAATGCCCTGGAATAATTCAAACAACTCGATTTCAGCGATATAATTCTGGTTGCCTGTATCTATGCAGAGATACTTCAATGACATTACCTAGTCGAGTGCGCCTCTATAAATTATAATTCACGAGGGCACCTTAACATCCCTTATTGAACTGACGTGTCCGTTTGCTTCTTATCCAGTTTATTTCGTTAGCCCGTAAAATAGAACGTACTCGGAATATTCCGTGTAGGGGATGTAATTAGAATTCGACTGAGACGAGGAGTATGTAAATTTAATACAAGCAAGTTAACGAGATTAAGTTCATTAGGGCTGGAAAGGTCCTCGGTTTCGGCTGAGGTTTTGTTACTAACCCATTGAGGGGTGCAAACAAAGGTGCGTTTGCCACCCTTAGGAGGGCGTAGACGCTTTTATTAATTATCGTTTTAATTGGGTCGTTTGGGACCGTGATTTTTCTTTAGCGTGTTAGTTTGTTTAGGTAGAAAATCTCGGTTCCTATTGGTCTATTCGAAAACTGTTTAGAAAGCAAAGCTGTAGAGTGCGTTATGCCTTAAAAGAAAGGTTCTTAGTATTGTTTCTGCAGAATAAGAAGGCTTTAATATAATTAAACATTTTTTAGGGTAAAATGGTCAATACTAAACAATTTCACATATATCTCGGTTTCTGTTACTTTTATTAAATAATATGTAGAGAGCAAAGTTGTGTTTTGTATCAAGTTCTATCATAGTTATTTCTATGATTTTTTATGTAAATTTAACTGTTCTTAAAAATTTTGAGTGTAAACATTTACCAGGATAGCATGGACTATCTTGGACAAATGCTTAAGTATCTCGGTTTCTTTTGCTCCAATTAGACAATATGGAGGGAGCAGAGTTGTCCAGTGAATCAAAATAACAAAGTTGCAACGCTGTATCGCTAAAAATATTTTTAATCTTTAGATTACTAGCTAAACCTCATAGAAACACATGATGCCAAATTTTCAAAAAAAAATTAATTTTCCGTTCTCCGTAAACGTCTAAGGTACCATCAATCATCATGGATATTCATTATTGTTTTAATTAATAAAAAAAACAGTAAAATGACAAATTTTTGTTGCTGTTTACCTGTTGTTGTTGTTGTTGCTGTTTGGAAGCGGCAATCGCGGCACTTTTGGCCGAATTCCTGCCGCTAGTTTTGAAATGTAAACGTCTCAGGGCCGACGCGGCGTGGGCGATGATGTCGTCAGGGGGCCGGGGGGACTTCGGGGGGCCCGACTGCGAATTGACGGTCATTTTGTGATGGGGGCTCGAGGAGGATGAAGAAATGAAAGAACGGACGGGACAATGTTGCTTCTGCTGCTGCTCCTGATGGTTGGAGATTAATGGGGAATTGCTGCTGCCCGCCAGGCAGTCTTCGTCAACCTATAAGCGAGAGAATTGCGTTAAACAAGGACACACTTTATTATTAAATTTAAAACAAATCAGAGATTATTTTATAGGTAAAATAATAAAGCAAAAATAGCATTAGAAATAAATTAAATTTGCTTTTATCGTAACATTTTGGTGCCCCCCTGAAGCTTGTTATTTTATTCAGGAGGTTTTTAAATATTTGCGCGCAAATGCGGGCTGTTCTATATTTTATATGTTAAAATATTCATATTTTTGTTTTCAGTGCGTGTCATCAATTTTTGTGTCTATACATTAATTAATTTGAAAATTCTTAAACTCAATCAATCTGTACATTAGATATTAACAATATAAGATAAGTAAAATCTGTATTGTTGTGACGAATTATTCATAATGAGTTACTTATTTTATTGGGTATTACGTCACTTATAGGAAAAATCAATTTAGAAATTATTCTCTCACACGCTCAAAAATTGAAAAGAGAAGAAAATAGACTTATTCACGTATTTAAAAGAAATATAAACTGAAATCTGTAATGATACCGTTCGATATACTCAATTTTTTTATATACCTAGTAGCTGAGGTTTAATCTATTAATTTCTGAGCTCGTTTGAGATTAATAGATTAAACCTCAACTTCTAGGTATATATATTGATATTTTAATTAAAAAAGATTTAAGCAATTTTAACTAGAATTTGAACTAGAATTGAAACCAGAATTTACCGGTAGCTAATACTAGACATCTTAATTTTAACTAATAACTCATACATCCATAGATATCTTAATTTTAATTCTAATTATTTAAAAATGGTAAAAAGACAAGTAAAGGTAAAAAGTTTATATGATCATGCAAACATTATTTTCAATAACCAAAATTAAACAACTGATAAAGATTTTATTAAAAATATCTTAATACAAAATAATAATCCCAAAGAATTTTTGGAAAATTGCTTTAAAGAGTTTGATAATCCACGTAAAAAATTGAATCAACCAATTTTTACGGCAAATCTTATTTTACCATTTATTTCAGTTCTTTCTGATAAGATAAAAAGAAATTAAAGATAAGATAATAAAAAGAGCAAAAACTAAACCTTTTAATTAATGATTCAACATGGAATTTAATGAAAAATAAACTTAGCTACCTGAAATTTGTCGATATTTTTGAAAAATTGATCCTTGGTTCAACTGCCTGGAATAATGAAATTAATTAATGATTTAACTTGAAATTTAATAAAAAATTAAATAAATTATCTGAAATTTGACAATATTCTTGAAAAATTGATCCTTGGTTCAACCGCCTGGAATAATGAAATTAATTAATGATTTAACTTGAAATTTAATAAAAAATTAAATAAATTATCTGAAATTTGACAATATTCTTGAAAAATAGATCCTTGGTTCAACTGCCTGAAATAATGAAATTAATTAATGATTTAACTTGAAATTTAATAAAAAATTAAATAAATTATCTGAAATTTGACAATATTCTTGAAAAATTGATCCTTGATTCAACCGCCTGGAATAATGAAATTAATTAAAGATTTAACTTGGAATTTAATAAAAAATGAAGTAAATTATTTGAAATTTGACAATATTCTTGAAAAATTGATCCTTGGTTCAACTGCCTGGAATATTGAAATGAATTAATGATTTACCCTGGAATTTAATGAAGAATTAATTGAACTACCTTAAATTTGACAAAATTCTTAATAAAATTGATCCTGGATTCGACTGCCTGGAATAATGAAATTAATGCAAAAAAATGGTATTTCCGGTTTAATTATTACAGAATATTCGCGAAATATAAGCTTTAAAGTGTCTTTTGTGATTAGACAATGGAGTATCGTGTCGATTTAATTTATGCGCGTCAGTATTCTTTACCCATAAAATACATGAAAACAAAAAAAGATTAATGAGAAGTAAGTGTTAAAAATTTATCCTGCATCCTCGATTATAAATGGACATTTATTTAATTTCTTAACATTTCATTACATCTTTAATAAATCAAAATTGAAAATTTAAATTGCTTTGTACAAAAAGCCAGAAGTTTGGTCACAGTCTCGAACTTATATTAGCATTAATGATTAATTGGTAACACGTGTTTCGCCCTTATAAGCATCATCAGACCTGATCGACAGTTTCTAAAATTTATGCCCTGAAAGACATGCACACTACGGACAGACTACGGATATTAAAAAAAATTACAGTGTGTTTTTTGCTAAAACCTCATTTTTATATCACTTACATTCAAAAAAAAAATTCAAAATACTTTGAAATTCACTATATTCGCTTTTGATAAAATTTGACAAAATTCTTGAAAAATTGATCCTTGGTTCTGCCTGAAATAATGAATTTTTGTGTCTATACAATAATTAATTTAAGAAATTCTAACCTCAATTAATCTGTACATAATACATTAACAACATAGATCACGTACCTAATAACGTTAACTGGAATATATATTTTAAAAAGAATTTACTCATATTTGTTGACTCCGTAATAAAAAGAGCAAACGATAAAATTTACTTATTTAATAGTTTCCATATTTTTCTTCCGGTTCGCACTACAGTAACGAACGGTTTCAGTGCATAAATTGCAAAGTGCCTTCGTTCCACTTCTTGAAACATGTACATTATGCCTTCGTCGACGTCTCGCTGGCATTTTAAAAAGGGCGTCATTTGAAACCCTATTTATGTGTTCTTTCATACAAGATCATTCGATTATGTCCTTTAAAAGCCAAGTTAGTATGCGAAGAAAAAGTTTTATTTACTTGATTGTTTTGTAGAAATTATATAAACACATGTTGTTTAGACGTTCAGTTCGGATTTTTTGAGACCTTTCATGAAAAATTGCATTTTCTTGGCAAATGGTGATATTTGAAACAAAACGGTATTTAGTGGATTATAGCCAGATAAATTCCGCGTGTTTGAGGGCAAAAATGGTCTTCGTATGTGGCATAGCCATTGCGGTATTAGACGTCAAAGTCAAAAAATAGTGTAGAGCAAAAACAGCTCTACGTAGATGATTTTAGAGTGTGTCTAAAAATTGGTTTTAAAAGGTTCGTTAAATGCTCTAATTGAATGAAACCTCCTTGAAAGTGCCGCCATTAAAAAGTTATTAATATTTAAATAAAAAAAAGCGTAAAAAAAGGTATTTTCAAATGAACACTGCTCACCTTGTATAAATGATAGCGTTAAACTGAATACACCGTTTTATTCTGAAAGGATGCAGGTTTAATTAATCCAAATGATATTTTTTTTTAATTTTGCACCATAAAAATTTTACACATAAAATATTTAAAAAAATCAATTTTTTTGGTTTTTTTTTATTTTTTTCCTAAAAAAAACATTTTTTGAAAAAAAGTCCTAAATAAGAATTGTGGCTCTCGGTGAGGCGCACACCGGAAAGATACCGTTAAACCGTCAGAAGGGCTAGAATATCACAAATGTCTGCAACTATGAGCGTTAAGAAAAATACTTCCCGTTTGCTGAGAATAACCAAAAACTATACGGATAAGGTCCTCGTTAACTCTAATCGATCTGTTAAATTTCATAATATTCAAGAAACCGTTGCGACCTGTATCGAATTCCCTTGGCCAAAATCGATGAAAAAATTTTTTTTGACTTTGAAGGCGTCCTAGTCCTAAACAAAAAAAAACAAATAAAAATTTGTAAATAATCAAATTAAAGCCTCGTATTTCTAGATTATAAAATGGTAAAAACCACCCTACCCTAATTAGAAAAAAAGTTATAGGCACTTTTATCCGACGAGTCCCGAGGACCAGTGTTGGTTTGTTTCAGTGTTGTTTTTTGTTTAAAAATTCGCGATCCTCATTAATTTATTTTTGTTTTCATTAATTAATTTACTTTTGATTGACATGATACTATATTGTTGTTTTTCTATAATAATTTTTAAAGTTTATTATGACCTAATGAAAACTAGGTGAAAATTGGACCATTTTTTACTGCACAGTGAAGTTTTCTGTGTAATGATATTTCTGGTTCGAAAATTCATGAGCCCCATCAGTTTAAATATTGCCATTATCTATTTTCCTATAAGATTATTTAAAGCTATTTTTATATGAAATAGTGTTGCAGTGTTAAATCTTTATCATCATTTTAGTTATTTTCTATTATAACTTGTAGCGGGGGTTCTATGTACTCGCCGTATATCCACCCTCTAACCTTTGACGTCGCAGGGTATCCGTCAACCCCCCTCACTATTTCTTTGTACAGTTATAGGAGAAAAGTCGACAAAATGCCTGGGGCACCACTCTAAGTAATTAAAGCAGCTAAGAGTCCCCTCTAGCCTCTCGGGTAAGCCTTTAGACAGTGGAGAAACCAGGTAAAGATTGAAAGTAGACTGTCCAGTTATAGTGAGATCTTATTGCTCTTAATCTTTATTATTACAAATACTAATAAGTAACAGGTTTGGTTGCTTAAAACTAAATGAACAAAAGTGTCCTTAAAATCTAACAATCCCCATTACCAATTTCAATGATTAAGCAAAGGGAGTTTTTTGGGAAAATGTACCGCAAAATTTCTTATTTTTTACTGAAAAATAAGAAAAGTCTTTAGAGTTTCCAAAAAAAATCAGCAACTTCAAATAGTTGATATTGAATCAAAAAATTGAATTTATTCGAAAATTTGTAAAAATCTTAAAAAACAAAGAAATATTCCCTTTCAATTATCGGGTTTTTTTAAGTTTTAGTCCTAAAGTTTCCAAGGAGTCTTTTGTTGCAAATGTGAGGTTATCAGTCTTTTAAATTGAATCAGTAGAACCTAAACTTGGCTCAACTTTATTTAGACAATTGTAAAAAAATAAAACTACTCTTTTTCAATTTCTTTATGGTCCCAAAAACTTCTCAAGGATATTCTACAAGTTTTAAGACAATAATCATTAAAATTGGATCAGTAGAACCGAGTTTATTTATTCATGAATATTCTCCAAGTAAACCCCTTTTTTTCATAAAAAAAAGTTAAAGATCCCTAGATTTAGTGTTTAAAGATCCGTGACCCTCATCAGTGTAACTGTTAATGTTATACATTTTTTTAATATAATTTTAATTAAAATAGCTTTAAAGTATAATATTTTTAATATAAAATTATTTACTTTCTATAAAGTAGTAAAAAAATAGAGTAAAATCGGACCATTTTTTATTTCACAGTGATTACTTTTGTATTGCCGTTTTTGTGTTTGAAAATTCACGATTCTCATCAGTTTGCATAATATTTATTTTGTTTTATTAGAATTAAATTTACTAAAAGAATATTCAAAAATTCTTTTAAAAATTATTGTTTTACAGTGTATTATTACTAACCATTTTATACTGAACAATAAACGCTTCTGTTAAGATGAGTTTTAATTAAAAATTCTTGACCCCTTATCCGTTTAAATAATAATAAGTAACTTATTTCTCTAAACTGGTGAAAAAAAGAGCATTTTTATAATTTAATTTGAGTAACGCCTTTTTAGATTTTTTTCAAAGTAACTGAGTCATAATTTAACATTTCCAGGCAGTTTTGAGTTCTTTTTTATCGCTCATAGGCTTGTTTCTCAACTGCCTGGAATAAATAACGTTTCTTATTTTCCAGGCAATTTATAAGCATGAAAATAGTTTGAAATTTTTGGAATGTAACAAGAAAGAAAGAAGAAAATTTAAAAAAAAATTATTATAAAGAAGTTCCTCATTTATTCAGGGAAATATTTCTTTAAAAAATTGTTTAAAGGGTTTTTTAGCTACTGGTGCAAATCAGAGTAAAATCGGATAATTTTTGATTGAACAATAAACGCTTGGATGAAGGTGGGTTTTGTTTGAGAATTCACGACCTTCATCAGTTTAAATAATATTGTTATTAATTATGTTATACAAATATTTAAAAATACTTTTAATTATAATTGTTTTATACTATACTATTTTTATGATAAATTTTTGTGTTTTTTATTAACTAGTGGGAGCTAAAGTGAAATCAAACAATTTTTTATTATATAATGAACGTTTAATAAAGATGGTTGTAAAGTATGTTATTTTATTATAAAATTATGTGTTTTTATGGACAAGTTAAAAGTGAAGTAAAATTAAATCGTTTTTTATTGCAGTAATTACTTTTGTACAGTGCTGTTTTTATGTTGGAAAATTCGCGATTCTCGTCAGTTTGAATAAAATTGAAATTTATTATGTTTTAGGATTATTTAAAAATACTTTTACTTGTGATAATGATCTGGTGTTAATTTTTTTTTGGTTTTATAGGTTTTCTATAAAGTAGAGGGAAGCAGGGTAACATCGGACTATTTTTTTATTATCTGAGCAATAGACAGGTAAGGTAAGGACAGTAAGATAAGGATGAATCTATTTGAAAGTGTTTTTTAGTGGAAAACAGGGTAAAATAAGATAAATAGTAATCAATTTTAAAATAAAAATAGTCATAAAATTCATTCGGAATTTAAAAATTGACACGGTATTTAAATTTATTTTTAATAAAATATTTTTCTGAAAAATCACTGCTTTTTTTGTCCGTATTATCTAATCTAATAGCTCTGTTTTTATATTAAATATTTATGTATAAAATTATATCAAATCGAAATAGACAGTGTTATTAAATTAAATATTGTGTATATATTTTCTGCAAAAAACTGTTTTTCAATAAAACGACCCTTAGCCCCCCCACCCACCCTAAACATTTGACCAGTAAGAAATTCTTGTGAAAAATCACCATTTTTCGTTCAAAATATCCAATCTAATAGCATTGTTTTTGTCTTATTAATATATATAAATATTATTATTTCAAATTTAAATAAATAAAGTATGTTATTAGATTGGATATTACCAAAGAAAATGGCTATTTTTGATGGGTATTGTTTTGGAAAACAATGATTTTTTAAAGGAATTTCTTACTGGTAAGTTGAGTAGGGTGGGTGGGGGTTGTAAGGAAAGAATTCAGGAAAAACGTTTTTTTTGCAGAAAATAATTACCTGAGAAGAAATGCTTTTTAAGAAAATTATAAGTAATAAAAAAATTAATAGTTTTTGTATCAATACTTTTCTCACATAACCCTAAAGTTTTCAAAAAAAAAACGTGAAAAAAATCTTATTTTATTAGTCGAAATCAAGGTGTATCACCATGAAAGTTGTGCCACATTTTACCATATTTAAGTAAAAAATGCAGTTTTTGAGGTCAATAAATTTTAAAGCAATTTCAGTTTTTTTTGGTTCTCGACAACATTGTGCAAATTCAAAAATACAGTTTTTTAAGTTAAAACCATTGGTATAGTTAACAACCGTATATGGTCAAGGTATATTTATAAAACTTAAAATATACATATATCATATACGATTCTGATTACAAAAAGGGAGAACATTCTAGTTTTTAAAGAACATATCTAGTTTTTAAACTCGATCATTACATCTCAAATGTGTGTTCAAATTATTTAAAAATTCTTTTAATTATCATTGTTTTATAATATATTAGTTTTAATATTAATTTTGTGTTTTCTAAACTGTTTTCCATAAATAAATGAAAACCAGAGGAAAATCGGACCGTTTTTATTTGAAAATTCGCGCCCTTAATCGGTTTATGTAATAATAAGAAATAATTTATTTATTTGAAATAAATTTATTTCTCAACTGCCTGGAATAATTTTTTTGATTTTTTTAAACAATTTGTTTAACTCACTGAGTCTGAAAAAACCAAAAAAATTACTTGAAATTCCCAAAATTAATAAAGAATAATATAAAATGCCTGGAAGATGATAAGAAAAGTTGGTGCAAATCTAAGCTGGAGACTACAGAAAAAATTATTGAACAGATTACCTGGAAATTACCGAAATACAGATAGTGCAAAAAGAAATACAAACAAAAAGATCTATAAATTAAAAAAAAATTAACATTCATTGAAATTCCGGGAAAAATTTCAAAAACCACAAAACTGAGCAATTATTTCAATTACTTATAAATTTCTCAAAAACCTAAAGAAATCAAATCGGGCTTCCAGACTGTCAGAAAGCAGTAAACTTTCCAGAAACTGTTTTATAGTGGTAAATAGGGTAAAATAAGATAAGAAGAAACGAAACTAAATAAAATAAAAATAATCATAAAATTCATTCGGCATTTAAAAACTAACAAGGGATTTATATATCCTAGTATATTACCATCCTATTTATTTGTGATGAAATTTTTCTCAAAAATCACTATTTTTTTGTCCATATCATACAATCTAATATTGCTGTTTTTATATTGAATATTTATGTATAAAATTATATTAAGTTAAAATAAACAGTGTTATTAAATTAAGTTTTGAATATATATTTTCTGCTAAAAAAACATTTATTTCATTAACACAACCCTTGTCCCCCCACCCACCCCAAACAGTTACCTAGTAAAAAATTCTCTTAAAAAATCATCGTTTTTCGTTCAAAATATCCAATCTAATTGCACTGTTTTTGTATTAAATATTCATTAATATACATAAATACAATTATATCAAATTTAAATGAATAAATTGTGTTATTAGATTGGATATTAACAGTGAAATCAGCTGTTATTCATGAGTATCGTTTTGGAAAACAATGATTTTTTAAAGTAATTTCTTACTGGTAAGTTGGGTAGGGTGGGTGGGGGGTGTAAGGGAAGGATTAATGAAAAACGTTTTTTTTGCACAAAATAATTGCCTGAGAAAAAAATGCTTTTTTAAAAAATGATAAATAATAAAAAAATCTATACTTTTTACACATAACCCTAAGGTTTTTAAGAAAAAATGTAAAAAAATCTTACTTTATTAGTCGAAATCAAGGTTTACGAATTGATGTTTAATATTTTGTTTGAAAATTTTAAACCTTAATCGATTTAAATAATAATAAAAAATAACTTATTTATGTTAAATAAATTTGTTTTGAAAAATAATAAAATAAAAATTTAAAAAAATTAAAAAATTTTAAAATGTTAATTTTTAAGGTAACTTTCAATTTTATTCCAGGCAAAAGCTTCAGAAGCCTGAAATAAAACTAATATTGCCTTTAAACCGCCTGGAATAAATTTTGAAGTTGTTAGAAGAACCGAAATATAATTTTTTAAACGACAAAATGCGATAAATGAGAACACTTAGATAACTGAATTATAATATGTCTTGTGGTAAATAATTATTTTAAAATTTCATTTAAAAAAACCATCACTTTTAAGTAAAATCTGTATTTTTTTCAGCTATAGGAAACGCAACTTTAGTGTTCGTCTTTTTTATCTTTATTCTGTATTGTGAATTTTATATTCTGTGTTATATCATTATACGTTTGTTTTATAGGTTTAAATTAATTTAATGTCATTGTAAGTCTTAATTATTATTTATTTTTATTGTGTGTTTGTGTTCTGATTTTATTAAATTTTAACTCATTTTATATTTTAAAATTTTATTTTTACATTGTATTTGTTTGTTTTTCTTACCTTTTTTTATATTCCCATTTATATGTGAATGCACAAGACTCGTAACTTATACCAGCACTATTATTGTAATACTATCCTTATTTATTATTTTGTTTTGTTTTTTAATTTTAGTTTATTAGTTTTTAATATTTTTTATAAGTAATTTTTTATATTTTTCAGCCTCAGGAAGTTAAACAAATTATTTGAAAAAATCAAAAATTTATTCCAGGCAGTTGAGAAACAAATTTATTTTAAATAAATATCTTATTTATTTATCGGTTTTATTTAAATAGATTAAGGTCACAAAACTATTGATTCAATAAAAAACGGTCCGATTTTCCTCTGGTTTTCATTTATTTATAGAAAACACTACACAAGAATAATAAAAATAATATACCATAAAACAATGGTGATTAAAAGAATTTTTAAATAATTTGAACACATATTTGAGGTGTAGTGATCGAGTGTAAAGACATTTTCCAAAATAAAAACAGCACTGTACAAAATTAATTACTGTGTAATAAAAAACGGTCCAATTTTACTCTACTTTTTACCAGTTCATAGGAAACACATAACTTTATAATAAAAATAACATACGTGACACTTATCAATTATTGTTATAAGTCCTTGACCTATTTCCGGGCAAAATGGAATTTTTTGCATATTATTGTTAAGTGCTGCTCGTCCCGGATTTACTCCCGGCATGACATTAATTCGCTCTACACAAACGCGTCTACCGATAGAAATTGAACTGTCAAACGCAAGTTTTGTTACGAACATTTCGAGGGAGTCTCGTTGGGTTTTATTAGACTCGAGGTTTTATTAGGGTAGACATGACAGTCTGGAAGCACTTGTTTTGGTAAAAAGTTGGTCCGATTTGGTTTCTTTGGGAGAATTTATAATTTTTTCAGGTAATTGAAATAATTGCTCACTTCATTTTTCGAAACACTCGTCCTTAAGATATTTTTTAGAAATTTTAGAAAATTATAAATTTATAGATCTGTTTTCTTGTATTTCCTCATGCACTCTCTGGATTATTTCTTGTAATCTCTAGGTAATATTCGCACCAATTTTTTAACATTTGACATTACTCTTTATATATTCCAGGAATTTTAAATAATTTTTTATATTTTTCAGACTCAGAGAGCTAAATAAATTGTTTGAAAAAATCAAAAATTTATTCCAGGCAGTTGAAAAATAAATTTTAACAAGCTATTTTTCATTTTTATTTAAATCGACTAAGGTTACGAATTTTTAAACAAAATATTAAAGATTATTGACTTGTTTGAAAATTCGTACACCTTGATTTCCACTGATAAACTAAGATTTTTTTACGTTTTTTCTTGAAAACCTTAGGGTTATGTGTAAAAAGTATAGATTTTTTTATTACTTATGATTTTCTTATAAAGCATTTTTTTCTCAGGCAATAATTTTGTGCAAAAAAAAAATGTTTTTCATTAATCCTTCCTTTACACCCCCCACCCACTCTACCCAACTTACCAGTAAGAAATTCCTTTAAAAAATCATTGTTTTCCAAAACAATACTCATAAATAACAGCTGGTTCCGTTGTTAATATCCAATCTAATGACACAGTTTATTTATTTAAATTTGATATAATTATATTTATGTATATTAATAAATCTTTAATACAAAAACAGTGCTATTAGATTGGATATTTTGAACGAAAAATGGTGATTTTTCAAAAGAATTTTTTACTAGGTAACAGTTTGGGGTGGGTGGGGGGGGTAAGGGTTGTGTTTATGGAAAAAAAAAATTTTTTGCAGAAAATATATATTCAATACATAATTTAATAGCACTGTTTATTTTAATTTGATATAATTTTATACATATCTGACAGTCTGGAAGCCCGATTTGGTTTCTTTAGGATTTTGAGGAATTTATAATAAGTAATTGAAATAATTGCTCAGTGTTGTGGTTTTTGAAATTTTTTCCCGGAATTTCAATGAAGGTTCTTTTTTTTAATTTATAGATCTTTTTGTTTGTATTTCTTTTTGCACTATCTGTATTTCGGTAATTTCCAGGTAATCTGTTCAATAATTTTTTCTGTAGTCTCCAGCTTAGATTTGCACCAACTTTTCTTATCATCTTCCAGGCATTTTATATTATTTTTTATTAATTTTGGGAATTTCAAGTAATTTTTTTGGTTTTTTCAGACTCAGAGAGTTAAACAAATTGTTTAAAAAAATCAAAAAAATTATTCCAGGCAGTTGAGAAATAAATTTATTTCAAATAAATAAATTATTTCTTATTATTACATAAACCGATTAAGGTCGCGAATTTTCAAACAAAAACTGTCCGATTTTCCTCTGGTTTTCATTTATTTATAGAAAACAGTTTAGAAAACACAAAATAATAATAAAACTAATATACTATAAAACAATGATAATTAAAAGAGTTTTTAAATAATTTGAACACATATTTCAGATGTAATGATCGAGTTTGAAAACTAGATATGTAAATCCCTTGTCAATTTTTTAAATGCCGAAATTTTCTCCCTTGTGTAATTAGAACTGTCTATGATATACGTATATTCTACAGTTTGATAAATATACCTTGACCATATATGGTTGATAACTATACCAATAGTTGTAACTTAAAAAACTGTATTTTTTAAATTACACAATGTTGTCGAGAACTAAAAAAAGCTGAAATTGCTTCAAAATTTATTGACTTAAAAAATTGCGTTTTTACTTAAATGCGGTAAAATATGGCATAACTTTCACATACACCATTTTATAATACACCTTGATTTCGACTAATAAAGTAGGATTTTTCCACGTTTTACTCGAAAACCTTAAGGTTATGTGAGAAAAGTATAGAGACAAAAACTGTAGATTTTTTTATTAGTTATAATTTTCTTGAAACGCATTGAAAGCGTTTTTTAGTAGGAAATAGGGTAAAATAAGATAAATAGTAACCAATTTTAAATTAAAAATAGTCATAAAATTTCTTCGGCATTTAAAAATTAACACGGTATTTATATATCTTATTTATGAAATTTTTCTGAAAATTCACTGTTTTTTGTCCATATCATTCAATCTAATAACGCTTTTTTTATATTAAATATTTATATATAAAATTATATCAAATTGAAATAAACTATTAATAAATTAGGTATTGAATATATATTTTCTCCAAAAAAAACATTTTTTTCATTGACACAACCCATAACCCCCCCACCCACCCCAAAGAGTTACCTAGTAAAAAATTCTTTTAAAATATCATCGTTTTTCGTTTAAATTATCCAATCTAATAGCACTGTTTTTGTATTAAATATTCATTAGAAATACATAAATATAATTATATAAAATTTAAATAAACTGTGTTATTAGATTGGATATTAACAACGGAACCAGCTGTTATTTATGAGTATTGTTTTGGAAAACAATGATTTTTTAAAGGAATTTCTTACTGGTAAGTGGGTGGGGGGTTGTAAGGAAAGGATTAATGAAAACGTTTTTTTTTTGCACAAAATAATTTCCTGAGAAAAAAAATGCTTTTTAAGAAAATTATTAAGTTAAAAAAAAATCTATAGTTTTTGTATCAATACTATTTTCACATAACTTTAAAGTTTTCGAGAAAAAAACGTGAAAAAATCTCATTTTATTAGTCGAAATCAAGGTGTATCGCTATAAAAATCATGCCATATTATATCGCAAGTAAGTGAAAATGCAATTTTTTAAGTCAGTTTTTTGTTGAACAATGAACGCTTATATAATGATTGTTTTGTTTGAAAATTCATGACCTTAATCGTTTTAAATAAAAATTAAAAATAATTTATTTATTTGAAATAAATTTGTTTCTCAACTGCCTGGAATAGATTTTGGATTTTTTCAAACAATTTGTTTAATTTTCTGAGAATTTAAAAGAGTTTGAAAAATCACTTAAAATGCCTGGCAAATGTTAAAAAATTGGTGCAAATATTACCTAGAGATAACAAGAAAGAACAGAGAGACTACATAACGAAATACAAGGAAAAAAATTTATAGATTTATAATTTTCTGAAATTCGTAAAAAATATTCCAAGAACTTGAGTTTCGAAGGAGGACGAGTAGCACTTATGCAAAAAATTCTATTTTCCCCGGAAATAGGTCAAGGATCTATAGAAGTTTATATAACAACATTTGATCAAAGTGTCACGTATGTTATTTTTATTATAAAATTATGAGTTTTCTATGAAGTAGTGAAAAGTAGAGAAAATTGGACCGTTTTTTATTGCACAGTAATTACTCTTGTATCGTGCTTCTTGTATGTTTGAAAATTCGCGATTCTCGTCAGTTTGAATAAAATTTAAATTTATTATGTTATAGGATTATTTAAATCTAGTGTTAATTTTACAGGTTTTCTATAAAGTAGAGGGATAGTAACATCGGATAATTTTTTTATTATCTGAACAATAAACGTCTCTTGTTTTGTCAACGGGAATATTAGTAAAAAAGCTTACAATCAGAATTATTAGTGTATGGAGTTAAGATATTTTGCAAGAGGGGGCAATGAGCAAGTGAATTTATGCTACTAACTATAGGTCTTAAAGGAACATTTATTTTATGTATTTTTGGTAAACTATAAAAATGTAATGTTTTACTATTATGTGGAATTTAAATCTATCAACATCAGAAAATTGGTTTTTATGCTTTTTAAGTAAATTATAAATTTGTCTTTCAATTTTTTTCTGTAGGATCTTTAGATAATTTAGAATAATTACCATCATTAACTAATAAATTTAATTTATTTTCATAAATATGTGTTATTATTTAAAAGAACAGTAGCATTACCTTTATCGGCTGGAAATATTTTAATAGTATTATCGGATTTAAGTGTCTTTTAAGCGTTTAATTCTAAAGAGTTTAAATTTTGTTTAATGTTAATTGATTTTTCAATTTCTATCTTTGCCCTAATTTTACATTCATGTTGTTGATCCCTTGGTGTGTTGATGAGGGTTTTTTAAATGAAATTTTAAAATTATTATTTACCTCAAGACCTTATTATAATACAGTTATCTAAGTGTATTCATTCATCGCATTTTCTCGTTTAAAAATTACATTTTGGTTCTTCTAACAATTGTATTATCTCACACATTTAACCACTGAATTTTTTATAAACAACAACAACAAATTAAATAATAACCATATGCGAAATCCACATAGTCGCATGACCTCGGGGAATTTCAATTTCATCAACGTTAATTCAAACTAAACGGGTTCTCGGTACGACCCGATAAGATTGAAAATTCCCCCATTTACAAGAAACACTTTTAACCTTTTAAAGCGAATTAATCGGGTTTATCTGCGGTTTTATGTATTTTTTTAATTGTTGTTGAAAATTAAAACGAGTTCGCGAGCTTTTGTTTGGTTTTCACTTTATGTTTGTGTTTGCACGAAATAGTTTGGTTGTTTAGCGGAGATGTCTCTTAAAATATCGTGTCTATTACCCTTATTTTTTATAGGGTGAGTACCCTTATTTTATTCTAAAGAAGTTTAAATAAATTGTGCTTTTTTTTAGAATAAATTGTTATAAGCAGAATACTCTTGAGCCAATAGTAACTATTAGAGATGGTAAACTTAGAGGGGTAGTAGGCAAGAACTATGATGGAGAGAATATTTATAAATTCCTTGGGGTTCCTTATGCCAAACCCCCTGTGAATGACTTAAGGTTTAAGGTAAGTGAGTGATCATTTTTTGAACAATGGAACGTATTAAAGGCATTTTGGTGTGCTATAAAAATACTAGAAATGTCCTTTTTGGAAGTATAAGAAATTATTATAATTAATTAGAAGATATATGTATATTTGAACTGTTTGGAAAAGCTTAAAATATGGCCTCTGCTGGAAAATTGCAAAAAATAATGCAAAACTTCCTAGAAAGATAAAGGGATAATTGTGCAGCTGAAAAGAAATTGAAAATGCAGGAATTTAGGAAAATTAGTCTGAACTGTTTGGAACAACATACTATTACTACAAAACTGGAATTAAATTACTAAAGAACTGAAAAATACAAAAATAACCTTTAAATTCAAAATAAGTAAGAAAGGATTGATTTTATTTTTTGAAAATGCTAGAAACTGTCCATAATTCAAAAACTACTCAACATACACATTTGAAACTTCATACACAGATTCTCCATTTAAATTGATTGGACACCTATTTCAGCGTTTTTCAAAAAATATTCAAAATTTTGGAAAAAAAAAATTATTCCAGGATGATTTTATTTCATGAAAATTCCAAAAACTGTCCATAACTCAAAAACTAGTAAACTTACACATTTGAAAATTCATACACAGATTCTCCATTTAAATTGATTAGACACCTATTTCAGCGTTTTTCAAAAAATATTGAAAATTTTGAAAAAAAGAATTTATTCCAGGATAATTTTATTTCATGAAAATTCCAAAAACTGTTTATAACTCAAAAACTACTCAACTTACACATTTGAAAATTCATACACAGATTCTCCATTTAAATTGATTGGACACCTATTTCAGCGTTTTTCAAAAAATATTCAAATTTTGAAAAAAAAATCTATTCCAGGATGATTTTATTTCATGAAAATTCCAAAAACTGTCCATAACTCAAAAACTACTCAACTTACACATTTGAAAATTCATACACAGATTCTCCATTTAAATTGATTGGACACCTATTTCAGCGTTTTTTAAAAAATATTCAAAATTTTGAAAAAAAAATATTTTATTCCAGGATGATTTTATTTAAAAAAAAACTGTCCATAACTCAAAAACTACTTAACGTACACATTTGAAAATTCGTGTACAGATTCTCCATTTAAATTGATTGGACACCTATATCAGCGTTTTTCAAAAAATATTCAAAATTTTGAAAAAAAATTATTTTATTCCAGGATGATTTTATTTCAAAAAAATTGTCCATAACTCAAAAACTACTCAACTTACATATTTGAAAATTCATGCACAGATTCTCCATTTAAATTGATTGTACACCAATTTCAGTATTTTTCAATAAATTAATTAAAATTTTGAGTATTTAAATATTTTCAAATGCCTGGAATAAGACTTAAATTTTAAAGTAACCTAAATTATAAAGTAGATGGAATTAAAAAAATAAAAACTTTATCCAATATTGAAAATTTACAAACTTAAAAATCAAATATCTGAGTACCTAAAATAAAATAGAAAATGTCCAAAATATGCGAGAAATCGATCTAAATAATAATTAAGAACTCCTAACCTAACCCTCAAATAAAATTGCACATCTCATTGCAAAGAAGTCATTCCAAATGTTATTAAATGAAGATAACGCCAGGAATTTAAAATAATAAAAGTGAGACATTTAAAATTATATAATGCATTGGAAAAAGACTCTTTTAAGTGAAAACTACCTGCAACATGCAAGTAATTATACTTTAAATGTCTGAGGACATCAAAATAAAAAATTCTTTTTATATTATTAGAAATAATTATTTCAAGCGCGAATAGTATAGACAAGAAGAAACTGTGAACCAAAAAAAAAATTAAAATTTATCCAAAGTTCCTTTTTTTACCCACAGGATCCACAGCATCCAGACCCATGGCAAGGTACCAAAGACGCAACCAAACCCGGAGAAACCTGCTACTCCAGAAGCGATATTTCCCCGGAAATCGTCGGTTCCGAAGACTGCCTTTATCTCAACGTTTATATCAGAAATGTAAGTTAAACAAGCCTCAAATCCACTTATAACCACTGAAGGAACATTTCAGCTTCCGAAGCCGAATTCCCCATTAAAACCCGTGATGGTATGGATGTACGGCGGTGGACTAACTTTAGGCACCAGCAGACCTGGAGTGTACGGTCCAGAGTTTCTCTTAACCAAAGATATCATCCTGGTGTCCTTCAATTATAGGTTAGGGGTCTTAGGTGAACCTTTTATACCAAAGAAGGTTTATAAGAACAATTATATAATGAATTTCCAGGTTTCCTAAGCATCTCCGACCCGAAACTAGGCGTCCCGGGCAACTTGGGCCTAAAAGACCAAAATTTCGCCCTAAAATGGGTTCGAAACAACATCAAATCCTTCGGGGGTAATCCAGATGACGTGACGATATTTGGCAACAGCGCCGGCAGTTCGTCGGTACACGCGCATATTTTATCTCCCGCTTCCCGGGGGTTGTTCCATAAGGCGGTGTTGCAAAGTGGTACCGCCTTGAACTCGTGGTTCTGGGGATCCAAGGATAATGTGGTCGAAATTGCTGAAAAAGCTGGAAGGAACGTTAGTGGTCAACGGGAGGCTTTGGAGGTACTGAAGAAGCTTAAAGTCGAGGAGCTGTTTGCCGCACAGGAGAAAGTTAAGGATGTGAGTGATCCAGGTTTATTCTGATGGGAAATATTAGGGAGAGTTTACTGGAGGATATTTTTTAAAGATATATTAGTTCATATTTAAACTGATGAGGATCGTGAATTTTTAAACAAAAATGGTCTTCAGAAAAGTGCTTTTTTGTTCAGGAAGTATTCTTTGGATTTTACTATAGTTTCTACAAAAGGGTAGAAAACACATTAAAGTATTATTTAAATGACACACTAAAACACTAACTATGGCAGAATCATTTTTTGTGTGTCTCTAAAGGAGTCATTAAATATTTATTATTCAAATTGATGAAGGAAGTGACTTGTTAAACAAAAACGATCCTTACAACAGAATTTAATGCTCGAATATTACTCCAATTTCCACTAATGACTAGAATACACTTTAAACTATAGCCAAACAATCACAATAAAACTTTAACTAAAATAGAAGTATTTTTAAGTGTCACCAAACCAGTGGACAAATTTTCCAAAAAATTTTTTTTTTCGTAATTTAGTCACCATATCCTTCGGATAGAAGACCGTTCTCAGCGGTGCAAGAGTACCCGAACCCCTCGGGATTCCTCACTGAAAGTCCCGTGGAAATAATCAAAAAATCCAGTTACAATCACGTGCCGATAATGATGGGTTACACGATGAACGAGGGGATGCTCCTGGACTTTGACGTGGATTTCGCCAAAAAAAACGGCATCGAATATCCGCCTTTTGTGTTTCAGCGATTGGTACCGATCGACCTCAATGTCTCTATAGACACGCCGGATAATTTGAGGATCCTCAACGTCCTCAAGCGACTTTACGAGGATAAGGTGGACAGTAAGGGGCTGGAGCGTTATGATGTAAGTAATTTTTTTTTTATGTTTGTTATGTTTGTAATGACTTTTTTAGCCGATGACTGATAGTTACATGCTGGTGGGGATAGTGGAGACCATCAGGCAACATTTAGAGAATTTGCGTCGGCCGATTTACGTTTATAGGATGTCCCTAGCAGGAGAGTTGAACTTTTTGAAGCGGTTGTTAAATAGGACTCAGGAGCCAGGTAATGTACATGGAACACCCTGTATATATTTTGGTAGTTATTAAGTAGTTATTTTTGAAGTAAATTGGGTATAACATAGTGGGTTAGAAAGGGCGGGAAGGCTTTTCTTCTCAAATGTAAATGCCAATTTTTTAGTCAATAGTAATAGATTTCTATGAGTTCACTTATCATCATAAGACTCTCGCAACACATCATATATAAGTATCGTTAAATATGTATTTAATCAACATTTTTTTTTTTGTAAATTTTTGGTATATTTATCAACCATATATGGTCAAGGTATGTTTATTAAACTATAGAATATACGTATATCATATACGATTTTGTTTGGAAAAAGGAAAACATTTCGGCATTTAGGAAAATTGACACGACATTTACATATCTAGTTTTTAAACTCTAGTAATCGAGTTTAAATTTTTGAATAAATTAATGTTTTTCGTCCATATTACCCAATCAAATAATGCTGTTTTTATACTAAATATTTGTATATAAAATCAATATATCAAATTTAAATAAACTGTGTTATTAAATTAAATATTAAATATATATTTTCTGCAAAAATATTGTTTTTCATTAACACAACCCTTACCCCCGCCACCCACCCCAAACATTTGCCCAGTAAGGAATTCTTTTGAAAAATCACCATTTTTCGTCTATAATATCCAATCTAATAGCACTTTTTTATATTAAATATTTATTAATATACATGTATATAATTATATCAAATTTACATAAACAAACTGTGTTATTAGATTAGGTATTAATGGCGAAACAAACGGTTATTCATTTGTATTATTTTGGAAAATACTGATTTTTGAAAACAATTTCTTACTGGTAAGTTGTGTGGGGTGGGTGGGGGGCTAAGGGTAGGCTTAATAAAAACAAATTTTTTGCAAAAAATAATTGCCTTAAAAAGAGCCTTTTTAAATAAATTATAGGTGATAAAAAATCTATAGTTTTTGTGTCTATACTTTTCTCACATAACCTTAGAGTTTTCGAGTAAAACGTGATAAATGCCTATTTTATTCTCCAATTTTTATCGCAATAAGTGGAAATTCATTTTTTTTTAATAAGTCATTTGGTTTTGAAAAAAGCTTTTTTTTCACTTTTTTTTGGTTCTAGACAACTTTTCATTATAGAAACTTAAGAATACAAATTTGCTCAAAACTAAACAAGAATTTAAAAAATACAATTTATATTAAAAAAAAGCTCAGACGGTACACATTAGTAACTTTACAGTTTGGAATATTCTCAAAAGAAACCTTTTATACCAGTATCATATTCAGCGGGTGCAGGCACTTTTGCCAGGCGATTTTCCGAAAAGAACGGCTTTGTGTCGTTGGATGCAAGAACGCATAAGGCAAAATGCACCGTTTATAAGAAAAATACTTTTCACCGATGAGGCTAATTTCTCCCAGGGACGCAATTATGAACTTCCACAATAACTACATATGGCATTATGAGAACCCACATGCTGTGGCAGAAAACCGTCATCAGCACCAGTTTTCACTTAATGTATGGGTCGGCATTATTGAAAACTTTCTCATCGGTCCACTTTTTTTACCAGCAAGGTTGACTGGACAAGTGTATCAAGAATTTCTTGAAAATGAATTACCAGCAATGCTAGAAGATGTCCCCATTCAGCTGAGACAGCAAATGTCTTTTTTACATGACGGTGCTCCAGCCCATTTTAGTTTAGTGGCTCGGCAGTATTTGGATATTACGTATCCAAATCATTGGATAGGTCGGGGAAGTATTCACCCTTGGCCCCCACAGTCTCTCGACTTAAATCCGCAGGATTTTTTTTTGTGGGGCCACCTTAAATCACTGGTTTATAGAAATCCAATTGATAATGTGGAGGAATTGCGTAATCGCATTATAACGTCTTGTGACATAATTCGGCAGACACCAGGAATTTTTGAACCAATTCGCCAAATCAATGCGACGTGGATTAGATGCTTGTATTGATGTTGGAGGAGCACACTTTGAACAACTTTTGAAAAAATAATAATAAAATAAAATGAAATATTTTTTTATCACTTAAAAACTTGTATTTTAAATTAAAGATTGTAGAAGCAAAAGTTTTAAATCCTCAATTATAATTTTATTAAATTGGGCTGGCTTTTGTACTAAATTAATTAATAAAAATTTTATTATTTATTATTAAAATTGCAATTAACTAAAAAAAACGAACAATTACTAGAATAAAGAAAGTGTAATCAAATCTGAGCAACATGTCCATGGTTTTGGGTTTTTTGTGCGAAAACCGTGCATCTAACGGACAAAGTCCAAGGGATCAAAAATCTTGCAAATAAAATGGAGAATTTAAAAATATTTTTAATGCAAAAAAAACAGTGGTGTACCATTTTTCTTTATAAAAGTATTCAGCGGAAACCCTTGTTTAAATTTTTGTTTGATTAATTGTAAACACTTCATGTTTTTTAGATTCATATTTTTTTTTAAATAATCTTCAAACGTTATTATATTTAATAAAGCTGAATACCTTTTGCTTTTTTTACTATATTTAAATTTGTTTCACTATTAGTATATAATCTAAACGTATACATCTTAGATTTTAAACCAATAAATTCAGTCATTATTTTTCCATTATTTTCATCTTTCCTAATACTTTTTTATTTACTAAGGGTATATCATAAACATTATTTGGGGAATAATCAGAAGTATCAAATTTTTGAGTATCTTTTTTTATATGTGTACAAATATTATCAACATAAAAATGGCAAATAAGAGAGTCAGTGTCAGTATAAAGTAATTTTGCGGTATGATTAAATTTTGGTTTAATATAATTAAAATGAAAATCATATAAAATAATTTTAGAAATCTCTAAAATACAAAAACCAATATAAATGGGTTTGTTAAATTTAATATTTACACGATTCATTTCAATAATTACTAAATCGTCATCAAAAATTGTCAGACTATAAAAGTTAGCTTTTGAAATTAAATTTCTTGCTCCACATTTACCCTCCCAGGAAGTTACCAGCTTAATATCTTTATATTTTCTTACATTTTCCATTGTTTTTTCAAATACTGCATTATTCATTAATTTAAAAAAGTTTTTTCAAAGTCATTTTTGCTTTTTTTCCTTAAATCTGTGTAAGTATTATGTACGCTTTTAACTAAGGTATTTGTCTAAATTCTAATATTTTATGGACTTTTGTAACTTGAAGGCCTAACTGAATAATTTGTTTTAAATTCCTATAATGTATAACATAATTTTTTTATCAAAAAAAGTTAAGTAAATAATTTTGGTTTTTTTTTAAAAATCATGAAAAATTGCCTAAGGGTAAAGTGAATACATAATTAGGTTTATCTAGGCCAGTCTTGCCTAAAGCCATATGGTAAGCGACGCATAACACTCTGACTTATTAAGAGTGACCTTGAATAATGTGAATCAAATCCAATGGTCGATGGTATGTCAATAACGTGACGTAATAAACGCATTTTAAAGGTCAGCCCAGGACGTGGGTGACGAAATACAAGGTCGGGCCCAGTTCGTGCCATTTTATACTACTCGCACACACGCCACTGGAGCATATAAAAATGTTAAAAGTATGTTGGTAAATGGCTCTGGGTACACAGACCCTACATACCAATCTTTGGACAGATATCTACAGGGGTATTTAAGTTATCGAAAAAAAATCATTTTTTTGTTAAAACTTTACCACCCTGTAGTTCAAAATCTAAAAGGTTTAGGACCTATGTTTATAGGAACTTTTTTGCGAGCACGTTCCTGAATTTTGTCGCAATATATAAAAAACACCCTGTAGTAAAAATATTTTTTATATGCTACTGAATAAACATTAAATAATTATTCAATTTAACATTCTAATAGAATTCTCAAATAGAAGCATGTTTATAAAAGTATTTAATGCTCTGTAAAAAATGCTTTAATTTTATTCCAGTTTCCACTAATGGATAGAGTATGCAACAAATTATAATTAAAATAAATATATACAGACACTAAAAATAGTAAATATCTATATAAATAATATAAAGTATCTTATATGTGTCACTAAGAAAAACATTAAATTAATATTAAATTTAATATTCATATAGATGAAGATCGAGAATTTTCAAATAAAAATAAACGTATATTATATACGTATATTCACTCCTATAATTTTAATAAAAAGAAATTTTCTTTTAGGCAATAATTTTCTGGAAAAACCCCATTTTTTTAATTACTCAACCCTTACCCCCCCACCCACCCCACATAACTTACCAGTAAGAAATTGTTTGCAAAAATTATTGTTTTCAAAAATAATACGCATTAATAAGAGCTAAATTCCTCGTTAATACTTAATCTAATAATACAGTTTGTTTATTTAAATTTTATATAATTATATATGGGTATGCTAATAAATATTTAATACAAAAACAATGCTATGTAGATTATATATTATGGACGAAAAACAGTGATTTTTCAAAAGAATTTTTTGCTGAAAAAATGTTTGGGGTGGGTGGGGGGGTAAGGGTTGTTTTGGCGAAAAACAATGTTTGTGCAGAAAATATGTATTCAATATTTAGTCTAGTAAAATGGTTTATTTAAATTTAAGATAACTTGATATATAAATATTTAGTATAAAAATAGTGTCATTAAATATGAACGAAAAACAGTGAGTTTTTAGAAAAATTTTATCAAATATTTAAGGTGTAGTAATTGAGTTTAAAAATTATATTCTAAATCTCGTGTCAATTTTTTAAAATGCAAATAAATTTTTCTCCTTTTTGTATCCGTTCTAGTATACGATATACGTATATTCTACAGTTTAATAAATATGCGTTAACCATTTATTTTGTCCAAAAAACACATATCAAGAATATATTAAGAATATCTCAGGCAAATCCTGTCCTAGAAAAGGCCTTTTACATTCCTAGAACATCCTACCTATAATATATTCCCAGGATCATTAAAAATTCTTTAGTGAATTGGAAATAGTCCAAAGACTGACTTTAATAAAGTTGAAAGTTACTGTAAGGGTCTGGAAACGCTAAAAAAAACTTTAAACTTAGACAGGAAATAAAATAGATAATTTTAATAAAAATACGCAAATTTATTCCAGGCACTAATAGTCATTTTATTCCAAGCATTTAAAGTTGTAGTCCAGACTATATTTAAATTTTCCAGGCTTTACAACAATGTTCACTTCTATTCCAGCCAGTTTAAAGGCAATATTAGTTTTATTCCAGGCTTCTGAAGCTTTTGCCTGGAATAAAATTGAAATTTACCTTAAACGTCTGGAAAATTGAAAACATGGGTGAAAATCAAAGTATTACAGCATATACACCGGAATAAAATTAAAAGTTGCTTTAAAATTGTGCAATACGGCTTTAATGGAAAATAATTCAATAAGAAAAAATGGCTTTAAATGCATGAAAAAAGTCGGAAAATTGCTTCTAAAGTCTATATAGATAGCATTTCTTTAAGTACATAAAATATAAAAGAGATCGCCTTAAACTTCCATTAACTGGTATATAACTGAGAATGATTTTCCAAAGTGAAATATTGAAATTGAAAAATTATCTATGACTAATTATAACAACATTGTCAGTATAATTACGTGAGAAAAAAGGTGTAGTATGGTGAAGCAATGACAGTTTCTATAGTTTTTTTATTAATTTATTATTTTATAATTTTTTGTTAAGCCTTTAGGGAAAAAAATAAAAAATTCAGAGACTTAATTTTTTCAATTTTTCAAAATCTCAAAAAATGCAGTAGAACCTCAAAAAAAAAGGTACAAATCCAACCTATTTTTCCTTAATAAACAAAAAACCCTCAATTTCCCTGCAAAAACTCAAATTTTCCAGGTGTATGCCACGGAGACGAACTAGGCTACCTCTTCGACAGCGAAGTAAGAGTCCAAATCCAACCTGGAAGTATCGAAGACAAATCGATCAGAAACTTCGTGAACCTCTGGACCAACTTCGCGATCCACGGAAATCCTGTGGAAAATATGCCGGGAGTAACCTGGAAACCGGTGGAAAATAGTGGGAACATTAAAGTCCTGGATATTGGTGAGGAACTGAAGTTTCTGGAGATGCCCGAGAAGGATCGGATGGATGTTTGGCAACGAGAGATCCTCAATCGGTGGCCTTTAGTAAGGTTTTATTAAGCGAGGAGCTAATTTGGTTGGAGTAGTAAATAAATGAGGGTTTTTGAGAGTAAAATGTTTTTTATTTTGTGTGTAAATGTAGTATGAAAGTTTTGGGGCCTCTGGAGTCCATTGATAGTTATTGAGTATTTAGTTTGAGCTATCTTTGGGAGTACTATAAGAGTTTCCTTGGGTTAAAACTGTAAATTTAAATCAATTCTTGATTTTTATTGGTTTTCCTGTTTATACTTTATTTTTAGTGAATAACCACTAAAAAAATATTATTTTAGCCTTATCAGCTTTTTTTAAATAAACATTTTCTTTAATTATAATATTTTTTTGATATTTTTAATATTTATTTATTATTGCGTAAAATATTTATTTTTTCTTATTTCGATTCTTTTTCAAATCGATGAATCATCAAATAAAAACCGTCTTTTCAAAACAGCTCAGTTAAAATTGGTCTCATTTACTCCAGTTTCCACTAGTGGAAAATCACATATTAAAATATAATTAAAATATTATAATAAGACACTAACAATAATAGAAGTTTTTATATGTCGCTAAAAAATATATTAATGTGTTAATAAATTTAACATTCAAATTGATGATGGTCGTGAATTTTCAAATAAAAACTATCTCAACAAAACTGTTTGCTGTTCAGTTGAAATTGGTCCGATTTTATTCTAGTTTCCACTAGTGGGTAGACAATACGTTAAAGTATACTTGAAATAATACACTAGACACCCATATATAGTAAAAGGGTTTTTTATATGCTACTGAAAGGACGATAAATATTTAATTTACCATTCAAATCAAAAAGGGTTGAGAAGTTTTAAACAAAAACCATGTTCACAAAAGCATTTACTGCTCCGTGAAAATTGGTCTGATTTTATTCCATTTTCCACTAGTGGCTAAAGAACACTTCGAAGTATATTTAAAAAAATTAATTAGGACACTTACAATAGTAGAAGTATTTTATATGTCTTACTAAAAAAGACAGTAAAGTAGTTTTTAATTTATTATTTAAATCGATGAGGATCGCGAATTTTCAAATAAAAATCATCTATACAAGAGTATTTACTGCTCCGTTAAAATTGGTCCGATTTTACTCTAGGTTCCACTAGTGGTAAGAGCACACATCAAAGTATAATTAAAAAAATATACTTAGACAATTACAATAGTATAAATATTTTATATGTCACTAAAAACGACATTAATAAATTTCAAATTTTTGCGAACTCCAAAGAAAAATCACCTCCACAAAAGTGTTTACTGCTTAGTTAAAATTGGTCCGATTTTACTCTAGTCTCCACTAATAAGCAGAGCATACTTCAAAGTATAATTAGAATAATAGACTAAGACCCTAACTATAGTAGACGTATTTTTTATGAGCTACTAAATATACATTAAATATATATTTAATAACGTATTTTTTTTTCTGCTACGTTAGACAACCTTTAAAAAAATCATAACGGTATCCTTTGTCCGTTGGACAATTTATGAGTTATTACCCCGTATCCCTGACCCATAAACCGACGTAAATCATGCGAATATCCTCATAAATCACGGTCTAGAACCTGAACGTATCGGGTTAGCATATCATAAAGTTAAAATGTATTACAAATTGCTACTATTTTCTCACTCTTTTCAACTTGTTAGTCAATAAAACCTTGTCTCCTTTCATTTTTTTGCATATCGATTTAGTGTGCCGCGAGTTCAACGACTTTCATGCATATAGGTCAGTCCTATTTAATTTTATATTGTTGTCTGTAAAAATGTTCGTTGCCTAGGTCAAATGGTGGTAAACAAGCTAAATTAAGGAATTTCCAGATGTAAACACGCGCATTTTTAATTAATCGAAGAAAGATTAATTAGGATATTTTAAAATTGAAATTAATCTACGTGGAATAACGTCATAAAAATGTTGATTGATGCCTTTCGTATCCCTTCCAAAAAAACCGGGATTTTACTCCCTAATGATCCTAAATGGCCCAATTTAGAAACAAATCCCTTCTCCCTCATATTACTCCCACGTGGTTTTTTTATGAATAATTTTTATTCGGTTAGGGGTCTTTTTTTTATTAATTCCTTTGTTCCCTTTTGCCTCGACACTAATACAGTTCAATTCCATTTTAATGCAATTGCGTACAAAAATTTTAAATGTAATGGTGAATAAATTTTTTTTTAATAGCAGGCCGATTTATGGCTTATGGAGGAGGGTGGTTTTTTTTATTAAAAATTTTATTGAATGTCTCTCTTTTTTTTAGGTTATATCAAAATTGTTAATTTAAAAATCAATAAATGGGTTTCAAGTGAAAGAGTGTGAGGCATTTTGGGTTAAGAATTTGGTTCTCTAGCAATTTTTGCTATATAGGGCAATTAGCGCGAAAATAGTGATTCCTTCAAGCAATTGAATTCAAAGCCATAATCTTTGTTTATTTTAGATTAAATAAAGTGGATATTCCTTGGATATTTTATTCTATTGAAGCTATTTTTAGGGTTAAAAGAATGTGGACCAATTTTTCTTATTCTAGATTCTAAGGCCATATTTTCCTGAACTACTGATTTTTTTATTGTAAATTTGAAGCCTTTGGTTTAATTATTAATTTTATTCCAGGCACTTATATTGATTCTTAATTTTAATTCAGAATCTAACAGCTGTTTGTTTTTAGAAACTATAGTAATTTTATTATGAATTTCGTGCTTTTAGAATCATTTTTAAGTTTATTTCAGAAACTTTTTAAGATAAATTAATGATAATCCTATATTCTGGACCTTTGTGTGGACATATTATGTTTTCCATAAAACAAAGAAAAATATAAATTGTTTCTAGATGTTACAACGATAATTTATTACACAAAACTTAAAAACAGTGAAGAAGGTATTAAAAAAAAACCCACATGTTGGGCGCCAATTTTCCTCACATGCCAAAACATGGAATTTTCAATTTTCTTCAATTATGGAAAATACGAAAAACTGTATAATTCAAGTCTTTTAAAAACATTTAAAAAAATTACAAATACCTGGACAGGGAAAAACTTTGGATAATTAAGAAATCACGCCAAGGCTTGGAAAATGTGAATAATGTTTTTACATACCTAAAAATTTTAAATAAGCAAATATGCATAGACCTGGAAATTGAATTTTAACGCCTGGAAGTTCTAAAAAATTACTCTATGTGCCTGGAATAAAATAAAAAATTAATAGAGAGGCTTGGAAAAAATCTGGAAAATAAGTACCAATCCTGGAAAGACCAAAAAAATTATCCAAAATGCCTCAAAAATACGAAAACTATATAATGATATTTAATGCGTTAAAAAATTAAATTCAAAAATTTTAAATATTTAGAACATATTAATTATTACTTTAAAGCTTTTCAAATCCTCAAATTACGTTTACTGGATTAAAATTAAATATTACGTCCAATAATGACTCTCAATGCCTGAAAAATACTGTATATTTTTCAGTTTCAAAACTGTATATTTAAGTCTTTCTATTACATGGAAAAATTACAAATGCCTAGACATGGAAACTAACTTTGGAAATTACTCCAAAACTTGGAAATGTGAATAATTTATTTAAATACCTAGAATTTTTAATAGAAAATTTCATAGATCTGGATATTGAATTTTAATGCCTGGAAGTCTTAAAAAATTACTCTGTCTGCCTGGGATAAAATTTAAAATAAATGCAGATGCCTGGAAAGAATCTAGAAAATAACAACCAATCCCAGTAACACCAAAAAAATTATCCTAAAGGCTTGGAAAACATGTTGATAAAATTTTGTTTTTAAATTTAAGCAAAATAATTTAAATATTTTCCAAATTTTGAATCGTTTTCTTATTCACTTGTCTTAGTTTTTGGACCCTTTTATTGTTGTTTAATTTTTTCTTTTAATCTTTCACAGGAACCTGGAATAATTTTTTTATTCCAGGTTTTTAAAGCCATATCTTCTTGAATTTTAAAGATATTTTATATAAATTTGAGTCCTTTGAATTAATTTTTAATTTTATTACAGGCACTTGAATTCTTTGGACTCCAAGAAGATATTTAAAGAGAAAACCCAGATGTTGGGCGCCAATATTCCTCACTGTCCAAGCATGGAATTTCCAGTTTTCTCCTATTTGGAAACTATACAAATTTTCATTATAGCAATACCAGGAAGAAAATAAGCCAAAGTGATATAAGCCATACTTTATTATTTGTATTATTTTAGCTAATTTGGGGCAACATTCGGACAGGTCCAAATTTTTAAAATTGTCTCTGTCCGATGTTTTTTATTAAAAACTCTTTTAAACCTAAGAGTATAGTATATAGGGACTATAAATACATAACAAAAAAAGGGCTGGCTAAAAATATTATATACTGCTTATACTGTTCAGTTTTTCTAGATTTCCCAACAATTTTTAAAATTGGACATGTCCGATTTTTTCCCTAAGGTCTTCAATTATTTTTTTTATCTATTACAAGAGTGAGGACTAATTTTCTTATTACAGGTTTTTAAAGTTAAATAATCGTGAATTTTATATATTTTTTTAAATATAAATTTAAGCCATTTGCATTAATTTTTAATTTTATTCCAGGCACTTAGATTCATTCTCCATTTTATTTTAGACTCTTGCCACTATTTGTTTTTTTTAGAAACTGCAGTGATTTTATTATGAATTTCGTGCCTTTAGAAGCATTTTTAAGTTTATTCCAGAAACTTTTTAAGATAAATTAATGATGATCCTATATTCTGGACTTCTGTGTGGACCTATGTTTTCCATAAAACAAGGAAAAAGATAGATTGTTTCTAGATGATACAACGATAATTTATTACACAAAACTTAAAAACAATGAAGATGGTATTTAAAAAAACCCACATGTTGGGCGCCAATTTTCCTCACTGTCCAAACAAGGAATTTCCAATTTTCTCCTATTTGGAAACTATACAAATTTTAATTATAGCAATACTTGGAAAAAAATTAGCCAAAGTGCACACAAAAACACGAAACCTATTGAATTATTTTAAATGCCTTGAAAAACTAAAAAAATTGTAAATATTTAAAACATATTAATCGTTACTTTAAATCCTTAAATTATGTTAAAATTACTGCATTAAAATTAAATATTACGTCAAAGAACTGAAAACTGGATTTCGATGCCTGGAAGATATAAATAATGACTCTTAATGCCTGGAAAATACGAAAAAACTGTATAGTTCAAGTCTTTGGAAAACATTAAAAAAAATTACAAATGCCTGGACAGGGAAAAACTTTGGATAAGTAAGAAATCACGTTAAGGCTTGGAAAATATAAATAATGTTTTTACATACCTAAAAATTTTAAATAAACAAATATGCATAAGCCTGGAAATTGATTTTTAATGCCTGGAAGTCCTAAAAAATTACTTTATGCGCCTGGAATAAAATTTAAAATAAAAGCAGATGCCTGGAAAGAATCTGGAAAATAAGTACCAGTCCCGGAAAACCAAAAAAATTAGCCAAAATGCCTCAAAAATACGAAAACTCTAAAATGATTTTAAATGGGTTGAAAAATTAAAGAATTAATTTCAAAAATTGTAAATATTTAAAACTTAATAATCATTACTTCAAAGCCTTTCCAATCTTTAAATTACGGTAAAATGACTGAATTAAAATTAAATATTAATTCGAAGATCTGAAATCTGACTTTTAATGCCTGGAAAATATAAAAAACTGTATAAGTCATTGGAAAACATAAAAAAAAAATACAAATGCTTGGACATGAAAAAACTTTGGAGAATTATGAAATTACGCCAAAGCTTAGAAAATGTGAATAATGTTTTTACATAGCTAAAAATTTTAAATAAACAAATATGCATAGGCCTGGAAATTGATTTTTAATGCCTGGAAAATATAAAAAAACTGTATAATTCAAGTCATTGGAAAACATACACATTTAATTAATAGCAATTCTTTAGTCGTTTTGTGAAATACAATTTTAAATTAATTAATATGAAATTTAATTATTGGCTAAATTCATATTTAAAGAACAAAACTGAAGTGAATTACTATTTTATTTTTATTAGTGCATATCCAATTCTCGGTTTTCTTAATTCTTGTTGGTGATGATTTTTTTAGCATGTTTATTTACGATTGGATATTGGATTCGTGTTAGTTTGCATGAAAAAATAAAACAAATTATGTGAATTTATTCGCTAAATTCACATTTAAATAAAATTAATAAAGGGGTTACCATATAAATAAATTTATTCGTTAAATTTCCACCTTTTACGACAGTAAAACATTTCGATTTAAACACTTTAATATATTTTCTCAAAAGTGTCTTATGTGAATTAATTTGCTAAATTTATATCTACTAAAAAAAATAACAAATGCCTGGACATGGATAAACTTTAGAGAATTAAGAAATCACACCAAAGCTTGGAAAATGTGAATAATTTATTTAAATACCGAGAAATTTTAAATAAAATAATCATAGATCTGGAAATTGAATTTTAATGCCTGGAAGTCTTAAAACTTTGGGATAAAATGAATAAAAACAGATGTCTGGACAGAATCTGGAAAATAACTACCAATCCCGGAAAGACCAAAAATGCTTGGAAAATAAGTTTAGGTATTGAAATTTTCTTTTTAAATTAAAAAAAAAATATGAAATGTATTTGAAGTCATTTTCTTATTCACTTCTTTTAGTTTTTTAATTCTTTTAATTTTGCTTAAATTTTTTATATAATCTATTACAGAAATGTAGACAAATTTCTTATTCTAGGTTTTTAAAGCCATATCTTCCTGAATTTTAATTAAGATATTTTATATAAATTTGAGGTCTTTGAATTAATTGTTAATTTTCTTCTAGGCACTTGGATTTGGACCTTTGTGTGGACTTATATTTAGTGTAGTGTGGACGATAATTTATTACACAAAACTTAAAAACAATAAAGGAAGTATTTAAAAAAAAAACACACACATGTTGGGCGCCAATTTTCTTCGCATGCCAAACTTAAAACTGTTAATTTTTAAAACGGAGTTAAAACATGAAACTTTTAATTTTCAAAAATGTATTCAAATTTGAATACATGTTCTCAATACCTAGGAATTAGGTGTTATAAAATTACTGGAAAAATGCCTGGAATAGAAGGAAAAATAGATTTAAATGCTTGGAAAGAATTTGGAAATTAAATACCAATACTAGAAAGTTCAAAAAAATTATCCAAAAAGAGTCCCTGTAAAATAGGCAAGCTATTAAAGGATTTTAAATTATTTTTTTTTGAAATTTAAATAAAACCTTTTAAATTTCTGCCGGAGTCTGAAATTTAGAGCGTGTTTCGGTTACTTTTTTGATCTTTTAAAATTTAATATAAAAATATTTTAAATGCCTGGAAGACGTGAAAAACGACTTCGAAATCCTGAAATAAAAGGAAGCCTTATTCCAAATAGTTGGAATAATAAAAAATTACTTGATAATCTTAAAAATATAAAAAAATTCAAATTAAAGAAAACAAAACTACTAATACTTAAAACTTAAAATTTAAAAAATGTATATTTGAAATGCACGGAACACGTGAAAAAAAGTCCAAGGTCCTGGAATAAAACGATAATTTATTTGAAATGTTTGAAATAATAAAAGAATGCCTGAAAAATCTGGACAATGTTAAAATTTATTTTAAAAATTTTGACTTCAAAAACTGAAAAGAAAAAGCATTTGGAACTGATTCTAAAAATGTCTTAAATAAAACAAAACTGTATTTAAAATGCTTGGAATAATTAAAAAATCGCTTGCTTAACCTGTGAAGCTTATAAAAAAAGTCTAAAATATATGGAAATCTCTCAAATTAAAAAAAAAAATAAAAACGCTAATAATTTTAAAAATCTAAAATTAAAAAAAAAAATAATTTAAACGCCTGGAAGACGTGAAAAACGACTCTGAAATCTTGAAATAAAAAAGAAGCCATATTCCAAATACTTAGAATAATTAAAAATTGTTCAATAAATTTAAAAATATAAAAATTTCTTAAAAAAAAATTTTATTAAAAAAATAACAAAACTACAAAAATTTAAAAGCATAAAAACCTAAAATGAAAAAAAAAATATTTCAAATACATGTAAGATGTGAAAAAAAAGTTCAAGGTCCTGGCATAAATCGATTTTTCATTTGAAATGCTCGAAATAATATAAAAATGCCTGAAAAATCCGGGAAATGTTAAAATTTATTTCAAAAATGTTTAAAATTCCGACTTAAAAAACCAAAAAGAAAAAGTCTCGAATAAAACAAAACTGTATTCAAAATGCCTGGAATAATTAAAAAATTACTTGTTAAACCTATAAAACCTATTAAAAAAAAATAAAATAATTAAAATTTTTCAAATAAAAAAAAAAGTAAAAATGTCAATAATTTACTTTAAAAATCTGTTCGGAAATTTAGAGCGTGTTTCGGTTACTTTTTTAATCTTTTAAATTAATTTTTTTAATATACTCAAGGAATTTGTAAAAAGGCTGAAATAGGTGTCAAATAATTTTAATTGAGCAATTTATGTACAAAATTTTAATAGTGTAACTTTGATGGTTTTTGAGTTATAACCATGTTCATGAAAACCGTAAAAAAAATGCTGTTATACATAAATATATATTCTACCAATTTTTTTGTAAACTTTTCAAAAAAACGCTAATACAGGTGTCAAATTATTTAGGTGGAGCCATTTGTGTACAAATTTTAAAGCATGTAACTTTTCATCACTTTTTTCCCAAAAAAAATACATTGTCCTTCAAATTTCTATAAATTATAAATTTTTCTCTAATATTAACCCACAAAATAAATACAACCAAAACGCGCTTATTTAATCCCACATCAATTTATTATTTAACATTTTCCATAATATTATTCCGCCCCGATGACCTCGATATCTTATCAGTCCCCTCCGGTTTAATTAAATTTGTTTTGGGCCACAAACAAACACGAGATAAAAATAAAACTTTTTTTTTTTTTTATTATTACAGTTGTATATAAATATTGATATAAATTCCGAGATCAACATAACAGTTAATTTAAGTGAAACAGTATAGAGTGAACTTACACCTGTGGCAGTAAAAATGTAGTGCGACTTATTAATGCGTACATATATATTTTTTTTAAATATATGTAATTTTTTTAGGGCTCAAGTTGGCACCAAAAGCGGCCTCCTTAAAGGGATTATAGGAAAAAACCTGGATGGACAAGAGTTTTTCAAATTTTTGGGAGTACCTTACGCTGAACCCCCTGTAGGACCCTTAAGGTTCCAGGTAAGACTTACTGGACCGGAAATAAAAAGTCAAGGTTATCACAAATTTTAATGCAACAGCCTCCGGTTCCTATAAAACCCTGGAAAGGCATAAGGGAGGCAACCGATCCAGGGAACCAATCCATAGCCATGGACGATTCTACGTATGAAATCACCGGATCAGAGGACTGTCTTTATTTAAATATTTACACCAAGGAAGTACGCACGTAAAGTATTTATCTATGTGCATAATTTTAATTAATATATTTTTTTTAAAATTTAAGCTTCCAAGTAAATCCTCTAAACCCAAGCCAGTGCTATTCTACATCCATGGGGGTGGTTTCATTTGGGGTTGCGGCAAATCGACTGTATACGGTCCAGAACATTTAATGATCAAAGACATCGTGTTGGTGGTTATCAATTATAGGTTAGGGGCCTTAGGTAAGCTGTTAAAAATCCCCTTTTATCACTTAATGAAACACGTTTTTTTGCAAAAAATAATTGCCTGAGCAAAAAATGATTTTTAGGAAAATTATAGATGATAAAAAATCTTTTTCGAGTAAAACGTGAATAAAATAGTTTTTTTAGTTATTTTTTTATCGCAAGTAGGTGGAAATTCAGTTTTTATAAGTTAAGTCATTAAGAAAGAAAAATAATTTGAAATACTTGGAAGACATGGAAAATGACTTCAAAGTCCTGGAATAAAAAGAGATTTTATTCCAAGTGCCTGAAAAATTATACAAATATTTGAAAAAGCTAAAAGATGTTAAAAATTTAAAACAAAAAGTTCTCCTAAAACAATAAAATTAACAGAAAAGTTATTTGAAATACTTAAAAGACGTGGAAAATAACCCTAAAGTGTGGAAATAATTCTTCACATGCCTGGAATAAAATAAGAATGTTTTCAAAATCCGGAAAATATTAATATTTATTTCAAAAATTTTAAAAATTCCGACTTTAAAAACTGAAAAGAAAAAGCATCTGAAAAAAAAAACTGATTCTAAAAGTCTTGAATAAAACAAAATTGTATTTAAAATGCCTGGAATAATTAAAAAATTACTTGCTTAACCTATGAAGCTTATCAAAGAAAGTCTAAAAAAATAAAGATTTCCCAAATTAAAACAAAAATAAATACGCTAATAATTTACTTTATAAACCTAAGATTAAATAGAAAAATTCTTTCAAACGCCTGGAAGACGTGAAAAATAACTTGAAAATCCTGGAATAAAAGGAAGACTTATTTCAAACACTTGAAATAATTAAAAATTATTGGATAGACTTAAAAATATAAAAAGATTCTTGAAAAAATTTAAATTAAAGAAAAAAAAAATTCAAAAAATTACAACCTAAAATTAAAAAAAAATATATTTTAAATACTCGGACTATACTAAGACGTAAAAAAAAAGTCGAAAGTTCTAAAATAAGATAATTTTCTATTTGAAGTGCTTGATATAATACAAGAATGCCTAAAAAATCCGAAAAATTTTATTATATGGAATACTTGGAAGACATGGAAAATGAATCCAAAATTCTGGAATAAAAAGAAATTTTATTTCAAGTGTTTGGAATATTAAAAAAATGCCGGAAAAATTTTAAAATTAAAAGAAAAATTATTATCGGTAATGCTTGGAAGACATAAAAAATGACATCAAAGTCCTGGAATAAAACGATATTTTATTCCAAATGCCTGAAAAATTATGAAAATATTTGAAAAAGCTGAAAGATGTTAAAAATTTCAAAAGTTCTGGAATTAAAAATTAAAAACAAAAAATTAACGGAAAAATAATTTGAAATACTTAAAAGACGTAGAAAATAACCCTAAAGTCCCGGAATAAGAGGAGATTTAATTTCAAATGCCTGGAATAATATACGAATGCCCATAAAATCCGGAAAATGTTAAAATTTATTTCAAAATTTTTAAAAATTTCGACTTAACAAAAACTAAAAAGAAAAAGCATCTGAAAAATAAAAAAACTTATGCTAAAAGTCTTGAATAAAACAAAACTGTATTTAAATTGCTCCGAATAATTAAAAAATTGTTTGTTAAACCTGTAAAATTTATCAAAAAAAGTCTAAAATAATGAACATTTCTTAAATTAAAAAAATAATAAAAAGGCCTTCTAAAAATCTAAAATTAAAAAAAAAAAATCTTTCAAACGCCTGGAAGACGTTAAAAACGATTCCGAAATTTTGGAATAAAAGGAAGCCTAATTCCAATAACTTGGAATAATAAAAAATTATTCGATAAACCTAAAAAATTAAAATATTGTTTCACAAATTTCAAACTAGCAAGACAAAAAATGAAAACCATAAAAACCTAAAATTAAAAAGAAAAATATTTCAAATACTCGAAAGACGTGGAAAAAAAGTACAAAGTCCTGGCATAAAACGATATTTCATTTAAAATGCTTGGAATTATATAAAAATGCCTGAAAAATCTAAAAAATCTGTAAATTTTTTTTAAAAATTAAAAAAATTCAGACTTAAAGATTCTTAAAGTCAAATTGAATAAAACAAAACTGTATTTAAAATGCCTGGAATAATTAAAGAAATTACTTGTTAAGCCTGTGAATGTTATCAAAAAAAGTCTGAAAATATGAAAATATCTTATATTAAAAAAAGTATAAAAACGCCAATAGTTTACTTTGAAAATCTAAAGTTAAATAAAAAATTATTTTAAACGCCTGAAAGACGTTAAAAACGACTCCAAAATCCTGGAATAAAAGAAAGCTTCATTCCAAATATTTGGAATAATAAAACATTTGTGATAAGTATAAAAATATAAACATATTCTTAAAAAAAATTACAAAACTACAAAATCCTAAAACCATAAAAACCTAAAATTAAAAAAATATGTTTCAAATACTAGGAATACGTGAAAAAAAAGTCCAAAGTCCTGGCATAAAAGATATTTTATTTCAAGTGTCTGGAATATTAAAAAAATGCCGGAAAAAATTTAAAAATTAAAGAAAATATTGATTATTAGAAATGCTTGGAAGACATAATAAATGACATCAAAGTCCTAAAATAAAACGACATTTTATTCCAAATGCCTAAAAAATTATTATAAAAATATTTGGAAAAGCTGAAAGTTGCTAAAAATTTCAAAATTTCTGAAATTAAAAACAATGAAATTAACGGAAAAATAATTTGAAATAGTTAAAAGACTTAGAAAATAACCCTAAAGTCCAGGAATAAAACGACATTAAATTCCAAATGCCTGGAATAATATAAAAGTGCTCGTAAAATCTGGAAAATGTTAAAATTTATTTAAAAACTTTTAAAAATTCCGGCTTTAAAAACTGAAAAGAAAAAGCATTTGGAAAATAGAAAAACCGATTCTAAAAGGCTTGAATAAAACAAAACTATTCAAAATGCCTGGAATAATTGAAAAATTATCTGCTAAAACCTGTGAAGCTTATCAAAAAAAATCTAAAAGTATGGAAATTTCTCGAATTAAAAAAAAAGAACACAAACGCCTTTTAAAAATATAAAATTAAATAAAAAAATATTTTAAATGCCTGGAAAACGTTAAAAACGACTTCGAAATCCTGGAATAAAAGGAAGCCTTATTCCAAATATTTGAAATAATAAAAATTATATTGGATAAGCTTAAAAATATAAAAGTATTCTTGGAAAAATTTAAAAAAAAAAACAAAACTACAAAAAAAAAAATAAATGAAAAAAAAATATTCAAATGTGCGGAAGACTTAAAAAAAAAGTCTGGAACAAAATAATTTTTTATTTGAAATGCTTGAAATAATATAAGAGTGCCTGAAAAATCTGGAAAATTTAAAAATTTATTTCAAAAATTTGAAAAATTTACACTTCATAAATTGAAAAGAATAACTTATTTTAAAACATTAAAATTAAAGAAAAAATCTAAAAATATGGAAATTTCTCGAATAAAAAAAAAAATAAAAATGCCAATAATTTATTTTAAAAATCTAAAATGAAATAAAATTTTTTTTTAACGCCTGAAAGACGTAAAAAACAACTCCGAAATTTTGAAATAAAAGGAAGTCATATTTCAAATACTTGGAATAATAAAAAATTCTTTGATAAACTTGAAAAATTAAAATAATTTTTCACAAATTTCAAACTAGCAAAACTACAAAAAATTAAAACCATAAAAGCCTAAAATTTAGTTTAAAATCCTGGCATAATATAATATTTTATTTGAAATGCTTGAAATAATGAAATAATATAAGAATGCCCGAAATGTCTGGAAAATGTTAAAATTCATTTAAAACATTTGAAAAATTCATACTTTAAAATATTAAAAGAATAACTTGTTTTAAAACACTAAATTGAAAAAAAAAATGATTTTCCATGTTAAGGGTCAAATTTGAAACACCCTGTTTAAGTTTTGCTAATTTTAAATTGTGACAACTTGTTTGTTTAAATACCGTATTTTATCATGGTATTTTACGTTTGGACTCCTTTAGGCAGAAGGTTTTCAGTTAAATTTTGACCAGTAAGTTTGATAAATTTAGTGCAGTTATTAAGTAAGTTATATACTCGCCTATTTATTAAACAAAAGCGCTTTACTATCAATTAAAGGAAAAAACGTTATCCAAATCTCTTCTCGTATTTTATTAGATCTACGTGTAAAACACAGTCACCCCTACAACTAAATCACTATCGTTCCAGGTTTCCTTAGTAGCGACGGCATCTACGGCAACATGGGACTAAAAGACACCCTGGAGGCACTCAGATGGGTCAACGACAACATTGCCGCATTCAATGGGGATCCCAACAATATTACATTGGTTGGTAATAGTGCCGGGGCCGTTACTGTACAGTCCCACATCCTGTCTAAGGCATCCAGAGGGTTGTTCCATAAGGCTGTACTACAGAGCGGCTCGATATTGAACCCTTGGGCCATGGGGCTGAAGAACGTTGCCAGGGAAATGGTGAAACATATGGGAAAAAATGTGGAAACTGAACGGGAAGCTGTTGAAATTTTAATGAAGCTTTCTGGGGTGGAGATATTTCGTTTACAAGAGAAATTGGTGGATGTACGCCTAATAAAATGTCTTTAAGCTTAAACTCGTTTGTAATAACAATTTTTTTTTGCAGAGTTTCTATGCTTACTTGCCACGCCCTTTTGCTGTTGTAATAGAAGAGCCCAATGACTCAGCTTTTATCACGGAACATCCGAGGAAAACGATGGCCCAAGGGGATTATGCTCGTGTGCCAATGATGATGGGTTATACCGATAAGGAAGGGTGGTTTATGGATCTTACCCCCAAGTATAACTGTTTTATGCCGCCCTATGATATTGAGAATGTTATACCGGTGGACCTGGAGGCACCTAAAGGCAGTGAGAAGAGTCAAAAAATTAGTAAGGAGCTACTGAAGTTGTACGGGGGAACCGGTGAGGAGGCCAGATATGATGTGAGTCATGTTTTTTATTTTGTTAATTAATTGAGGACCTTGCAGCAAAAGAGGAGCAGCTTCATTTTTATTGTTTCGTCAGGAACTAAAAAAGAAATTGTTTTAAAAAATATAGGAGAAGAAAAAAACGTTTTTGGTGCTATAGAATAAAGGGTATTTAATTTTTTTTAATTAGTATTTAAAAAAAAACCGGATCTGCCTCGCTTTTGCACCAAAATCCCAAAAAATTTAAGAAATTTTTTGTTTTTTTTTTTTAAATGCAAAAACTGGATCGTTGTGATCTGACTCACTTGAACTTTCTGAATCGGTTGGGTCATACAACTACATTATCATCACTAAAAGACTCTAAATCACTCATTTTTGCCCTAAAAACTAACCAACGATAGTAAATATTGTCTTTTTTACAATAGAAATTCTAAAATTTAATTCCTAATGATTGGTGCAAAAAGGAGGCAACTCCGGAGCTGCACCTTTCTTGCACTAAACGAAAATGGGAGCAGCTCCCAAAACCTTTTCTAATAATAGTTGGATTTGCACCAATCGGTGCAAATCCAAAGGGTGTTGCACCAAAGGGTGCGGTCTTTTTTTTCTTATATTAAAGCATGTATAACATAAAAATTGGCAAAAAATTGGGCTGCCTCCCTTTTGCTGCAAGGTCCTCAATTTATGTGCAAAATTTAAAGAGTGTAGCTCTATTTAGGGTTAAGACACTTCTCCCAAGCAGTTATTTAAAAAAATAAGTTTATCTCCTTTTTTAGCAACTCTCGGATAGCGTCTTCCTGGCTGGAATAACCGAAAATCTACGATATTTCTTAAAATTTGCCAAGGACCCTATTTACTTCTACAGGATATCGGTTTCGACCCAATTGAACGCCCTTAAAGCTATCCTGAATAGGTGGCACCTGCCAGGTAAGAACTTTTTAATTAGCTAATTAAAATGTGAAAAAATCCAGGTTATTTAATTATTAAATAAATAGGGACAGAAAATTAGTTTTGTGGAAATATTCCTGTTTACAGAAGGTCAAAAAACGCTCATAAATCAAATACTACTCACTCAACTTACACATTTAAAAATCTCTGTGTGTATTCTCTCTAACAAATTTCATTGGATACGTATTTCAGGTTTCTTTATTATCATCAATTTGGTGTTGTAAAGCATTAATTTGAAATTATGATAGTGCATGGACACAAGTATTTTGTTTACCATTTTTGTATTAATTTTCCTCTAATTTAAACCTTCATCTTTAACTCTTAATTGCATTTTTAATAAAATATCGCTAATTCTTAGGTGCGTGTCATGCGGACGAAAAAGGCTACCTATTCAAAACCGCTGCGACTCCTCCAATTCATCCTGGATCCGACGAAGACAAATATTTGCGATTGTTCGTCGAACTATGGACAAACTTCGTGACTTACGGCGATCCCACTCCAGAAACTCGATTCGGGTTTAAATGGACCCCGGTCCAGAATGAGGACGAGTTAAAACTTCTGGATATCGGGCAGGAAATTGTCATGAAAAGAAGCCCGGAGACTGAGAGGATCGAGGGATGGAAACGGATCTATAGGGAGTATTTGCCGAGGGAGTGATGTTGTTTGTGCGAAAAAAAAGTTTTTTAAGTGATTGTGTTTTGGACGGGTGTGTTTTAATTAGGAAGTTTTATGGATTTTATGTTACTATTTAAATGTGGTGAAAATTATGTTTGTTCTTAAATAGTTTATTTGAATATAATTATTTGTTGGATTGAAAAAGGCTTATTTATGTAGGTCAGAAATATTGCTTGGTCAAAAATCCTGGGCATTAACTTTGACAAAATGATTTTCTACAAGCATTTGAAGCCCAAGCAATACATCATATATTATTATTGTTAAATATATATTAATTCAACGATTTTTTAGGGACTTTTTGGTATATTTATCAACCATACAGGGTCAAGGTATATATAATAAACTGTAGACTATATGTATATTATATACGATTCTGTTTAAAAATGGAAGAAAGTTTCGGCATTTAATAAAATTGACACGGGATTTGCATATCTAATATGTAAATTTATTTACTACACCTCAAATATTTCATAAAATTTTTCTGAAAAATCAATAATATTTTTCGTTCATATTATCTAATCTAATGACGCTGATTTTATACTAAATATTTATAAAATTATAATATATATTATAATAAAATTGTAAAAAACTATTAATCATAAATATCGAAATATCAGTGGAAATGCCCTATGGAAAAATTTAATTTTTTTATCTTGTACTAGTTTAGATTATCTTTCAAAAAGGTTATTATCGATTTAACTCTGAAATCCGGCCCAAAATTAAAATTTTTTCAAAACATGCTCCAAATTCAAAATTTCATTATTTTGGCTAAAGACCATTCAAAAAGTAATAAAAAACCTTAATGACAAAATTTTTCGAAGTCTATAATAATGCTACAATACTATGAAAGAAGATAAGTTTCCTTTAAAGCCTATTAGTATTCGAACCAATGATTTTTTAAGTTTTTTAAAGGCAAATTTAAGAAATAATTTAACTAATTAAAATAAAAAAAATAGGGTAATACCAAATATTATCTATAAATATATATACATACCATCTAATACCAAGTTTCAATCAAATCGGGCGAACAGGAAAGAAATTTTGATAGTCACAGGTCAAGCTTTGTAAAAAATCAACAATTGCATCCATATTAAACCCTAAATGTCAAATTTGAACCCAATCGCATCAATAGCAAAAGAGTTACAATAGTCACGTCACCCAAAGCACAAATGTATAATTTAAAATTAAAATTTATTTATTTTTTTTAAATTTAAAATTAACAGTAAAAAATTACCGTTTTTGGTTTATAAAATCAAATCTAATAGCACTCTTTTTGTATTAAATATTTATATATAAAATCATATCAAATTTAAATAAACAGTGTTATTACATTAAATATTAATCATATATTTTCTGCAAAAACGTTGTTTTTCATCAACAAAACCCTTACCCCCTCACCCACCCCACACATTTGCCCAGTAAGAATTTTTTGTTAAAAATCATCGTTTTTCATCCATAATGCAATCTAATAGCACTGTTTACGTATTATATATTTACTAATATATATAAATATATTAAATTTATATAAACAAACTGTGTTAATGGATTATATATTAATGACGAAACCACTATTATTTATGCATATTATTTTGGAAAAAAAAATGATTTTTGAACACAATTTTCTACTGGTAAGTGGTGTGGGGTGGGTGGGGGGGTAAGGGTAGAGTTAATGAAAAACGTTTTTTTTTTGCAAAAAATAATTGCCTGAGAAAAAACGATTTTTAAGAAAATTATAAATAATAAAAAAATCTATAGTTTTTGTATCTATACTTTTCTTATATAACAAGGCTTTCGAGTAAAACGTGAAAAATCCCATTTTTTTATTTCAAAAGCAAGACAGTAGTTGTGCCATTTTTTATCGCAAATAAGTAAAAATTAATTTTTTTTTTATATTTAATTTAAAAAAATTTAATTGGAAACGTTTATAATGACTTTCAAGTATTCGGAATTGGATGTTGGTAATTAGCTTAAGCTAAATTTCTGGATAAAATAATAATTAGTTTATTAATTACTTAAGTTTTTTTTATATGTTTTTAATAGTTTTTTAAGGATTTTATTGAAAATTTGCCATAAAAATTTGACTTTTTTTAGGAATTATTTGAAAATGTTCTTGATTAAAAAAAATGTTTCTTATAGTAAAAACTTCTCAGTATTTCTGTATTTTATGGTAAAATATTTTAAATTTCCTTTCATTTTTTTTAAGAAACTTTAAAAAAATAAATTATTTACCAATTACTTACATGCATAACTAAAATACATGTTAGAGCCGTCCTGAATAAAAAGAATAAAGCGTAAATTTGGCAACGCTTTGTGCCTGAGATGGTCAAGCGCAGAAGTCACGGCATTGCCGTCTTGAACATTAGTCGGGTCGCATATTATAATATCGTTTATTAATAATAATTTTGTGTAGTTGTCGTTTCGTGTAATGTTATAATTATATTTTATGATTTAACTGTTTGTTTAATATCTTTTATACATATGATAGGCATTTTGCTATTAAAATTTAACGTTTCCTTACAGGCATAATATCCAAGGAATCGTTTAACAACAATTTTATTAAGTGTATTTTGTCCTTAAGATGACCAGATAAATAGCGGAAACGTCACTCAACACCTGGTATTTTCTTGGGTAATCCTAGACTCGTTATTGGAAAAATTAAATTAATCATGCATAACTTAATTGGATACGATGCACGTTTCGGTATTAAAATTTAATGTTTTCATTAGTTCCTGTATTAAAAAACAATTTTTTTTTCAAAATTTAGCAGCATTTGAGAAAAGGTTTCGACCATTAATTTAGCCATCCTCAGAGAAAAAAATTGTTTTTTTTTACAGGCATGGTATCCAAGTAATCCTTTCTTAAAAATAAAAAAACACAATAATTTTGGCAGAAAATTTTTTTTCATGTCCGTTTTGTCCTGAAGATGACTCAATAAATAGCCGAAACGTCACTCAATTCCCAATATTTTTTGCAATTAATTAGGCACGGTATTAATTGAATTGAACTGGGTTTTATTGAAAATTTGCCATAAATATTTTTACTTTTTGCAGGAATTAGTTAAAAAAGTTCCTAATATTAAATTTTGTTTTTTAGTACAAACTTATCAGTTTGGAAACCTAAATTTGTGAACCTAATGACAAATTACAATAAAACTTTTAATTTATTTAATTTTTTCAACACCCTCTAAAAAAAACAACTAAAATTTTATTTAACAAAAAAATTGCATGCATAACTTAAATATTTTTGATAAACGCTTTGCTAATAAAATTTAAAATATTCTTACAGGCATTTTATTCTGAAGATGTCGAAATAAATAGAAACGTCACTCAATTTCGCGTATTTTTTTTTTAATAATCTTAGGCTCGGTAATTAAAAAAAATTAAATTTAATATGCATAACTTAATTGGACACGATGGACGTTTTGCTATTAAAATTAAAATTTTTTATGATTTTCTAATTTAAAAATAATTTTTTTTGCAACATTTAGCGACATTTGAGATGACGTTTTGACCATAAATTTAGTCGTCCCCAGACAAAACCGCTTAATAATTTTTTATATAAAATTCGTACAGGCTTTCGTTAAAATTCGTACCTTTAAAGTTTTTTTTTTTAAACAAAAATCATTGCGTATTGTGTACTGAAGATGATTAAGTAAAAAGACGAGACGTCACTCAATTCCTCATATTTTTTTTGGTTAATTTTAGGCACGATGCTAAAAAATAATAAATTTATAATGCATAACTTAATTGGATATGACTGACACTTTGCTATTAAAATTTCCTTAATTAAAAAAAAATATTTTTTTACAATATTTAACGGCTTTTAAGGCGACGTTTCGACCATTAATTTAGTCATACTCAGACAAAATAATTTGTTATTTATTTATAAAAAAATTTTCACTGGCATATGGTATCGTAAAATATCATCGGTCCAAGATCCACATTGTTTTTTTTTTACCAACAATTACTGTGTATTTTGGCTTGAAGATGACTGTAAAAATAGCCGAAACGTCCACATAAGAATCACTTAACTCCATTTATTGGTTTTGCGTAATCTTAGGCACAGCATTGGCCATCTTAGGCACGCAAGGCAATCTTAGGCTTAGACCAGAGGTTTTCGAGTAAGTAAAACGTGAAAAAACCCTATTTTATTTTTCAAAAACAAGGCAGCAGTAGTTGTGCCATTTTTTATAACAAATAAGTGAACATGAATTTTTTTTTAAATTAATTTAAATAAATTTAATTGGAAACGTTTACAATGACTTTCAAGTATTTGGAATTGATATTCTAAGGATCCACTTGCGTTTACCTGGAAAATCAACTCTAATTTTAAAGTTCAATTTCCAGGCATTATAGGCAATAAAACTGAACTGTCAGACCTTCCAAAAAGAGATTTTCCAAAAATTTAGGACTGAATTTTGAATTTTTAAACATTTAATATTCCAGGAGTTTATCGTCTGGAAATATCGAATTTATTTTTTAGGCTCTCGAAAATAATTTTGAACAGATGAAAATGCGAAATTTAATAAAAATTGAGCTAGTAGCTTAAAAGTTATGATAAATAAACAAATAATTATTATCAACTTAAACACCCTGTATCTTTTTAAATTCTCTATCACGTATTAAAATTAATGACGTTTAAACTAGACCACCCTGTGTATAATTAGCATAGCTGTTACTAACAGTGCATCCAACATACAAATTTAAAAAAAAAATGTGAGATTATAAACATAATTTAGCAATAGGAATATGCAAAAGAGAAACAAAATAAAATAATTTCTATAGCCTATGATACTAATAAATGAGTTAATAATAATTAAACGAATAAATTACATATGTATGTATGTATAATATGTATATGCTTTATTAATTTTTTTGTTGTAGACATTTTGTGTTTTTTTTTAAATATTTTTTCTCAAAACTTTAATACAATTAATTAATTCAGTAAATTGTTTTTTTTCTGATTATCCTATGAGCTCTAATATATTTTTTTTATAAGTTTTAGTTTGCTATTATACCATGCAACTGAGACTACTGGAATTTTATTAATGAAATCCTAATAAAAAAAAAACGAGAATCATCACTTTTTTAAGAAAAAAAATTTTTTTCTCCTCTTAATTTTTTCAAAAATTTAAATAACACTAACTTTTTTAATTTTTGATTTTTTTTCTCAGTATTTATAATCAGTCAATATTCTTTAATTCTAATTGGAATTAATGAGAAATCTTAAGAAATTTGATTTAAAAGGTCTACTCCTTTTTCACCCAAGGCAAAAATGGCCTAACTTTCCCAGATCTACCCACTGGTACCATTACAAAAATCGATCGATTGACCGCTGTAAAAAGCATTAAATGCCTTAAAATTTAACACAAGATCCTATAATAAACACACTAATTTACCCTTACCCCCTAAAATATTATCTCGGCTCCATAAAACCTGACAAACAATCCCCAAAGTCTTTAATAAACGTCCGCCCACGAAAATCCGAAATCGGTCCCCGCACCAACTTTTTAATTCCGGTTTAATTTTTGCACGAAGTCGAAGGCATAATTTGCCCCAAATTAAAATTTTTTCCCCTGTTTTCCCTTATCAAACTGCCGCCTCGTTAAAATAAAAATTATTATTATTTCGGAAAGTTTTCCGCCGAGGGTCTTTGGGCACTTTGAAAAGAGGAAATTTTATTTTTAGCATTTTTTTTTCGTTTTCAACGACCAACGGCCTCGCCACGTGATTTATTACCTAAGCACGGGCCCATCCCTAATGACTAAATTTATTTTTAATGAATGGTTTTATTGGGAAACGTCGATAATTAGAAAAGAAGATCGGTCGGAAAGTTCGTTTTTTTTTGATGTGGCATTCCATTTTTATTAAGGAAAACCTACTAGGGAAACTAAATTAACTAACTAATAGTCACTTTCGTAAGTCAATAATTTGTAAATATTTACTAGTAGAATTCAAGATATTTATTTATCAATAAAAAAAAATTTACTTTGTGTTATACAAATATTTTTCGAATAAAAAATCTATTGTTTGACTTTTTGTGAATAGATTTAAGTCACTTATTTATACAAGATTTTAGTGAGTGGATTTTGATCATTTTTTTAAAAAGAATTAATGAATTCCTTAGAGTAGTCCATAATTAAAAAATTTTTAAATTTCGATAAAGAATAAAAAAAAATAAACTCACACACAACAAAAGCAAAATGTTTTTTTTTTTGTACGTTTCTTGAGTGTTAATTTTGTAAATTTTCATTGTAAACTTTTCAATTAATTGATAGGTACGCTTAATAAACGAAAAAATACGTGCAATATTCCCTAGGATGTCCAAAAGCAAAACCCAGTTTTAACTCCAGAATTTCAGTCCAAAACGCTGATTTACTCCGTGTGCGATACATTTAACCGGACGTTAATAATCCCCTTAACGTCAAAGTACCACATAAATCAATATCGATACTGTAAATTAAAAGACGTGCCACATCTACTCTAGTATATACATGCAACCCGGATAAAGGTCGAAATTAACCATCCGACAAGTACGCACCTAAATCATTATTGCGTAAGACCTCAATCACGATTTCTTAGATTTTAATTTTTTATACTATTTAATACATTGTCTTCTCTAATTTAGGAAAAATTAAAAGCATTATTTGAAAAACTGTGTTTTTATGTCATTATTTGATGGTTTTTTGACTGGAAATGCTCTCCAAAAGCATCATTTATATGTATGTATTTTTATTGTTGAATATTTCATTGAGCGAGTGATCTTTTTTTGATTTACTGCGCAAAAACTGGGTCTAAATTTAAATTTTGCTCAATATTCTTTTAATAATTCCTGTACATGCTCTAATATTGTTTAATATTTAATGATTTTTCTGATATTTGTAAACTGGTTTTGCATAAACAATTATTATTTCGTAAAAGTTAAACGTTGAATGAGTTTTTTTTTAAATAATAAATTTACTGCCACGGTAGATTTTTTCAATTGATTTGCAGATTTGTTCAATGCATCAGGGGGCATTTTTTAACGAACAAAAAAAATGATTTTTATCAATGGCGTTTATAAAGGACTTATCGTAAATATTATTTAATAAAAAAACGTATTTTTTTTAAATAAATTTTATTTTTTAAACCCTCGTTTAATTTTGATCAAATTTGTATTCTTGAGTTTTTTTAATTTGTATATCTTACTTGGTATAATTATTGTTTCATTTCTATTTTTATTCTAAATATCTTTGTGTATGATATTCATTATTACACTATAAGATATAGAGGTTTATGAAAAGTATTTCGTATCCTACACAGTGGCATATATGTAACATCGAAGTCATTTTATCACATATCTAAGGTGTAATGATCGAGTTTAGAAACTAAATATGTAAATTCTTTGTCGTTTTTTTAAATGCCTAAATTTTCTTCCATGTGTAAACAGAATCGTATATGATATACGTATATTACACAGCTTAATAACTATACCTTGACTTGCTAAATATAATTTTTTTTTCTCAGGCAATTATTTTCTGTAAAAAAACGTTTTTTTTTAACCTTACCCTTGCCCCCCCCACCCACCCCACACAACTTCCAGTAAGAAATTGTTTTCAAAAAACATTGTTTTCCAAAATAATACGCATGGATAACAGCTGGTTTCGTCGTTAATCTAATACAGGAATTTGTTTATTTAAATTTCATGTAATTATATATATGTATGCTAATAAATATTTAATACAAAAACAGTGATACTAGAATGGATATTATAAACGAAAAACGGTGATTTTTCAAATGAATTTCTTACTGGGCAAATATTTGGGGTGGGTGGGGGGTTAAGGGTTATGATTATGAAAAACAATATTTTTGCAGAAAATATAAATAATAATAAAAGTCTTTTTAAATTTTATATATAAATATTAAGTAGGAAAACATCGGTATTAGATTGGATAATATGAACGAAAAACAGTGATTTTTCAGAAGAATTTCATCAAACATTTGAGGTGTAGCAATCGAGAAAAACTAGATATGTAAGTCACGTGTCAATTTTTTCAAATGTCGAAATTTTCTCCCTTTTGTAAACAGACTCGTATATAATATACGTATATTTTACAATTTAATAAATACAGGGTGTTTCAGAACTATGGGATCAAACTTCTAGGGGTTGTTCAGTGCAATAGTAGAATCTATTTGAGTATAGGTCTGGAAATGTGTCACTACGCTACTACGGCCCCAAGACGCGTTTAAATTTAGAAAAAATATTAATTACCTAAATAGGATCTGATGCATTTATTTTTACCTTTTGTACATGATATCATAACAACAATTGTTTAAAATCAACGCTTATCAATGTCAATTTTCAATGTCATGTTCGAAAATTTTATAGCTTACAATTTTTAAACATTTATTGCTAATGGAAAACTTTACAAGAATTGGCGGATATTCATTTGGCATAAGCAACAAACTGCAATGCACGAGCAGCATCGCGGTTGATCGTTATCCCGAACGACAGCGATATACCTTGACCATATACGGTTGATAAGAATATGCGATGTATTGCTTGGGACGCTAATATTTACGTAATTGGCCTGGCAAAAGCAGGTAAGAACTGACAAAAATAAAATCCCTATCCAGGTAATATTTTATTAGGTAGTAGAGAAGAGGGATATTTCTACAATAGGGAAAATTAAGGATATGAATTGGACTTAATGGTACAATTGGGTTGTTTTCCCGATTTAACTCCTCTGGATTTCTTTTTTTGGGAAGTAAGAAAAAGAAGGTTTTGCCAGCAAATTTTGTAAATGTAATTTTTTAATAAAAGTCTTTTGCAAATAATGCGTACTTATCTCTCTCTATCGTAAAAATCCCTCTCTTCCTTACCATCTATTGAAGCGTTACCTGCATAGGTATTGGGATTTTATTTTAATAAATTTTCACTTGTGGCAGTAATAATTTGATGTTTATTGGTTGGCATAACTTATTGCGTACAAACAAGAAGAAGAAAAAACATTTTAGAATTTAAGTTAAAGCATATTTACTGTAAAAAATGCACACAGTTTTACCGCATTTTTGATCCAATTTTGAGGAATTTCTAATTAAAATCAGTTTTAAAAGCTTGGAAAATTTAATCATCTTAAAAATAAGACAACTTTCATGCATGGAAAGGGGATAGAACGAGTTTCAGTGAACTCGTTAAAATTCGAGAAATTCATTTTTGATATGAGTATAGTTTATGCCGATAAAATTAAATGTACCAAAAAGTGGGCAAAGTATCGGAAATCAAACCCTTAAAACACTCTATCCATCCAACCCGGATAAATGTCGAAATTAACCATCCGACAAGTACGCACCTAAATCATTATTGCGTAATCAGGCGAACGCAAGGTCATCTCTATTACCCCATTATCCAATTCAGACCATTAGCAAACCTTATTTATGAATTGACACCACATAGAGCCAGTTAGCACGAAACAGGCGTCCAAGATGCCAATAATAAAACCGCTTCTGGTCGCACTCTTATTAATCAATTCGGCGCGGTCGCAACAAAACAACGTTTCGATCATTATTATCGGGGCGGGATCATCAGGAATCGCCGCTGCCACCAAACTAATAAAGAACAACTTCACCAACATCCAGATATTGGAAGCGGAAGACCGGATCGGCGGTCGAATCCATAGCGTCCGGTTCGGAGACGCTTTTGTAGACCTCGGAGCGGAATTTTGCCATGGAGAATCGGGAAATGTCGTTTTTTCAATGGTAAAAGACCTCAAACTCCTAATGACCCCTAAACCGGAATACGAGTTATACTTTAGCGAAACCGGTGACGATATCGGAATCGATGTGAGCGAATCCCTTTTCGACTTGGCCCACTCCATTCAGCACAGGAGGGAACTGAACGGAAGCGAGTGTGACATTTGCGGCGATATAGTCTCAGAAGGAGAGTGTCTGGATCGAAATTTTCTAGAAATGTTGAATTGTTCCAGAGACAATTTACGACCAATACTGGAGCTGTCTTATGACTGGCTCAGGAGCTACAAGAGCTGCACCGAGAGCTGTTTTAACTTAAACGACGTCAGTTTGATCTCGAACTATCGGGAGTGCAAAGGGGATCAGATGCTGCAGTGGTGCGGGCACGGGTTCAAAACGATTTTGGAAGTGATGATGCAGACGCACCCCAATCAAAAGAACGTGGAACCTTTATTGATGGATATCAAGTTAAATAAAACTGTGTCCAAGATAATTTTGGGTGAAGATGGGAGTGTGTCGGTGCGTACCGAGGATGGCGAAGAGTTTTGGGGGGAGCACGTCATTTTCACTCCCTCCCTGGGGGTTTTAAAGGATAAACACCATGACCTGTTTTCGCCTAAATTATCAAGTGATAAGCTGCAAGCGATTGATCGCATCGGTTATGGAGCAATTATAAAGGTCGCCCTGTATTTTGACTATATGTGGTGGCTGATCCACGGATCCAGGATATGGGGTTGCATATGGAGCTCGCAGCACAATGAGGAGCTAAAACTGGAAAACCTTTTATGGGTCAAGCAATTTACGGCCTTCACTGCGGCCCCTAAGAACCTTAAGGTCCTGATCGCTTGGTTTGCAGGCGAATCGGTTAAGGAAATCGAGTATTTGACCGATCACGAGCTTCTGCGTGGGATCAGGTTCATATTGAGCAAGTGTTACTTTCGCTACATGGGAATCGATATGCCTAAGAGGATTTTACGTTCGAAATGGTTGCGAAACCCTCATTTTAAGGGCACTTACTCGTATGAATCGATGAAAGGACTGGGCTATCCGGAGGTGAGGAGTGAGTTAGGAAGTCCGGTGGTTAGTGAGGAGGGAGTGCCGAGGTTGTTGTTTGCTGGGGAGGCCACGCATCCCACTATGTTTGCCACAGTGCACGGGGCAATTGAGAGTGGATACAGGGAGGCTGAGAGGTTGATTCAGTTGTATGTCAGTGAGGATAATTAGGAGTCTTTTAGCATGTACCTTTTTGAATAGAAACTTAAATAAAGACGTTTGGTTGAGTTTTTCTAGCAGATTTTATTGAAATTTTACAGGTTATTTAGGAGTAGTGTACAAATTAATAATTTTGACTACTAGAATTCAAGATATTTACTCCCTAATAAGAGAGAAAGTCTTTTATTTCTTACAGGCACTCTTGGCAAAAGAATTCTATTATCTTGACTTTTTGTGTCACACTCGGATTTTAGTGGTGTTTTTCAAATAACACTAAAAAAGTGTTTAAAGTCCATGAATCAATAATTTTTAAAATTTCACCACTAGGACCCAATATATTCACTTGCCAATAAGAGACAAAATCGTTTGCCCTTACAGGTACTCTTGACATAAAAATTCTATTATTTTGACATTTATTATTTTAAATTTTGGTAAATAAATTATAGTAATTTCTTAAAAAAAAAATAAAAACGTCTTAGCCAATAAGTCCATAAATCAATAGTTTTCAAATTCTAAGTACTAGAACCCAATATATTTAATTGTCTACAAGATATAAATTATTTTGTGTCTTACAGACACTCCTGGAATACGAATTTTATAATCTTGACTTTAAGAAACTGGACTTTAATAATTTTTTCAAAAAATACCAAAACGGTCTTCAGAATGGTCCATAAATCAACAATTTTTAAAGTTTGACTACTACAACTCAAGATATTCATTTGTCAATAAGAGACAAATCTTTCGTTCCTTACAGGCACTCCTGAAATAAGAATTCTATTATCTTGACTTTTTATAAACGGATTTTAGTCAATTATTCTATATAAGATTAAGAAAGTCTACTTTGAAGAGTCCAAGTACTTTTACGTTTAATCACTAAACTGAAAATAATTATGACTACTAGAAACCAATCTGTTTTTGAAGGTGGTAGACAATGGTACAGTGAAAACATCTTGTCGAACTTGCATTGTCTTATTTATTTAATGTAACACGACATTTCGGTTGGTAAGTATCTCCAACCGTTATCAAGTGTAACAGTTTACACATCTGTTTACACAAGATGTTTTTTTTACTAGAAACCAAGTGATCCACTTGCCAATAAGAGTCAAATTATTTTGTATCTTACAGGCACTCCTGCAGTAAGAATTCTATTATCTTGACGTTTAGTAAATGGATTTTAGTCATTTTTTAAAAAAGACTAAAACAGCTCTTGAGAATAGTCCATAAATCGACAATTTTTAAATTTTGACTACTAAAACTCAAGATATTCACTTGCCAATACGAGATAAATTATTTTGCTTCTTACAGGCACTCCTGGAACAGGAATTTTATTATCTTGAATTTTAGCAATTCTTTCAAAAAAAAAAACAATAAATTCTTCAGAATATTCTATACATAAATAATCTAAAAATGTTTACTACTAGAATCCAAGATTAACAATTTGTGAGGCATTTAAGTATTGCTTAGGTTATACCAAGAAGGAAAAATTTGTAATTTTTTCAGATAGTAAGTGCGCTCCGAATTAAATTAACAATAATTGCAGAATTGAACTTGATTTAGCATTGAACTATGTCATTATAGAAATTGTTAAAATGCTTCTTTTCAATAACGTTCCTGTGTCTTTAGTGTAAGTGAAACCTCACTTTTGGATAAAAGATAATTATTTGACAAACTAGCTACAGATGCGACTAATTTGGTTAATACTAGTGATCCTTTCTCTGATATTAATGGAAATAAAAAGGAATATATTTACAAATTAAAGAGGGAAAAAGAGAGAGAGAACAGAAGGAGAGATTGAAAGAAAATAAGGCGTAAAGAAGATATAACACTATAAATGCAGCGCTACGTCACATATTGTGTAATTAAAAAGATTACATATTAAACAATTAATATGTAAATTAATCTGTGACATTTTTTTTGAATAAGATTTTAACTATCCTAACTTCCTGTCAATGAATTTTAGTAATTCCTTTATAAAAGGATAAAGAAAACTCTTTAAAATAGTCCTTAAATCAATCATTTTCAAATTTTGACTACTAAAACCCAATATATTTATTTGTCAATAAGGAAAAAAATTATTTTGTTTCTTACAGGCACTCCTGGAATTAGATTTCCATTTTATTGAATTTTTGTTAATGGATTTTAGTCACTTTTTCAAAAACGATTAAGAAGTCTTTAGAGTATTTCATAGATCAATAATTTCTAAATTTTGACTACTAGAAATAAAAATATTCACTGGTTAATAACAGACATTTTTTTTATGGTTTAGAGACATTTCTCGTCGAAAATTTGAAAATTATTGACTTATAGACTACCCTGAAGACCTGTTTATTCTTTTATAAAGAAATCACTAAAATTCAATTAGCTAAAATGAAGATAATAGAATTTTTAGTTCAAGAATGACTGTAAGGCACAAAAAATTATGCCTCTTATTGGTAACTAAATATTCTGGGTTATAGTAGTTAAAATTTTAAAATTATTGATCTATGGACTACTTTAAATAATTTTTAAGTCGTTTTTGAAGAAACAAACCAAATCTATGCACTAAAAGTCAATATAACGGAAATCATATTGCAGGAGCGCTTGTAAAGAACAAAAAACATTGTCTCTTATTTGCAAGTAAATATCTTGAGTTTCAGTAGTCAACATTTTGAAATTATTAATTTATGGACTACTCTAAAGACTTTTTCAGATTTTTTTAAATAAATCACTAAAATCCACTTACTAAAAATTACGATAATAGAGATCTTATTTCAGGAGTGCCTGTAAGACACAAATTCAGTTGCCTCTTATAGGCAACTAAATATTCTGGGTTCTAGTAGTCGAAATTTTAAAATAATTAATCTATGCACTACTCTAAGGACTTTTTAGTCGTTTTAGAAGAACCGACTAAATTCTGTTGACTAAAAGTCAAAATAATGAAATTCATATTCGAGGTGTGCCTGGAAGGACCAAAAGACATTGTCTTTCATTCGCAAGTAAATATCTTGAGTTCTAGTAATCAACTTTTTGAAATTATTAATTTATGGGCTATTCTGAAGACTTCTTTAGGCTCCTTAATTAAATCACTAAAATATACTCATTCAAAATCGAGATAATAGAGATCTTATTCCAGAAGTGCCTGTAAGGAACCAAAGATAAAGATCTTATTTGCAAGTGAATATCTTAAGTTTCAGTAGTCAACATTTTAAAATTATTATTTGTGGACTACTCCAAAGACTTGTTCAATCTTTTCTTAATAAATCACTAAAATCCACTTAGTAAAAATTTAGATAAATAGAGATCTTACCCCAGAAATGCCTTTAAGGAACAAGAGACCATGTCTTTTTTTTGCAAGTGAATATCTTGGGTTCTAGTCAATATAATATAATAGTATATAATAGTACAAAGCTAAAATATTATTTCTATCATACATTTTTGGTCCCAATTTAGAAAATACTTAAGATATTCTCATAATTTTTTTATACCTTTATAGCGGGATTCCTGAGGATAGTTTTGTGGCTAAAAAGGTTATTTTGGCTTAAATATTGAGGTATTTGGTTTAGGTAGTTTCTTTTGCTACTTTTACTAACAAATTCTAAGTTTCCTTAAGAATATCTTAGTAATTATTGAAAGTACTTTTAAAAGAGTTTTAGTCCAAGAACAGGCATTTCTTACCAAACATTTTCATATGAGAACGATTCTTGTACCTCAAAAACTCTTTAAGTTAGAGGCATTTTTGTCAACCAAGGTCCAAGGACCACCAAATTTGAATTTTTTAATATCGTATTGGAAATGCAAGATTTATTTTATTAGGCGACATTTTTGGTTATAACTTGGCAAATACTTAAGATATTTTCATGATTTTTTTACACGTTTATAGTGGGATTCCTGATGAGAGATTTGGGGGTAAAAAGGTTATTTTGACTTAAAATTTGAGGTGTCTAGGGCTATTTTGGTTGAGGTAGTTTTTTTTGCTACTTTTACTAACAAATTCTAACTTTCCTTAAGAATATCTTAGTAGTTATTGAAAATACCCTTATAAGGGTTTTAGCCCAAGAAGAGGCATTTCTTACCAAACATTTTCATATAAGAACAATTCTTGTACCTCAATAACTCTCTGAGTTAGAGGCATTTTTGGCAAACAAGGTCCAAGGACCACTTAATTTGAATTTTTTAAAAACGTATTGGAAATTCAAGATTTATTTTATTAGGTGACATTTTTGGTCATAACTTGGAAAATACTTAAGATATTTTCATGATTTTTTAAAAGTTTATAGTGGGATTCCTGAGGATAGATTTGTGGGTAAAAAGGTTATTTTTGCTTAAAAATTGAGGTATCCAGGGCTATTTTGGTTGAGGTAGTTTTTTTTGTTATTTTTACTAACAAATTCTAACTTTCCTCAAGAATATTTTAGTAACTGGTAAGAATACTTTTAAAAGGGTTTCATCTTAAGAACAGTCATTTCTTCCCAAACATTTTAGTATGAAAACAACTCTTGTACCTCAAAAACTCTTTGAGTTAGAGGTATTTATGTCAAACAAAGTCCAAGCAACACCCAATTTGAATTTTTTAAAAACGTATTGGAAATACAAGATTTATTTTATTAGGCGACATTTTAGGTCATAACTTGGAAAATATTTAAGATATTTTTATGGTTTTTTAAACGTTTATAGTGGGATTCCTCAAAAAAGATTTGCGGGTAAAAAGGTTATTTTGGCTTAACAATTGAGGTATACAGGGCTATTTTGGTTGAGGTAATTTTTTTTGTTACTTTTACTAACAAATTCTAACTTTCCTCAATAATATTTTAGTAACTGTTAAGAATACTTTTAAAGGGGTTTCAGCTTAAGAACAGGCATTTTTTACCAAACATTTTAGTATGAAAACGACTCTTGTACCTCAAAAACTCTTTGAGTTAGAGGCATTTTTGTCGACCAAGGTCCAAGGACCACCTAATTTGAATTTTTTAAAAACGTATTGGAAATACAAGATTTATTTTATTAGGCGACATTTTTGGTCATAACTTGGAAAATACTTAAGATATTTTCATGATTTTTTACACGTTTATAGTGGGATTCCTGATGATAGATTTGTGGGTAAAAAGTTTATTTTGGCTTAAAAATTGAGGTATACAGGGCTATTTTGGTTGAGGTAGTTTTTTTTGTTACTTTTACTAACAAATTCTAACTTTCCTCGAGAGTATTTCAGTAAATGTTAAGAATACTTTTAAAGGGGTTTTATCTTAAGAACAGTCATTTCTTCCCAAACATTTTAGTATAAAAACAACTCTTGTACCTCAAAAACTCTTTGAGTTAGAGGCATTTTTGTCGACCAAGGTCCAAGGACCACCAAATTTGAATTTTTTAATATCGTATTGGAAATACAAGATTTATTTTATTAGGCGACATTTTTGGTCATAACTTGGAAAATACTTAAAATATTTTCATGGTTTTTTACACCTTTATAGTGGGATTCCTGAGGATAGATTTGTAGGTAAAAAGGTTACTTTGGCTTAAAAATTGAGGTATACAGGGCTATTTTGGTTGAGGTAGTTTTTTTTGCTACTTTTACAAACAAATTCTAACTTTCTTCAAGAATATTTTAGTAACTTTTAAGAATACTTTTAAAAGAGTTTTAGTCCAAGAACAGGCATTTCTTACCAAACATTTTCATATGAGAACGATTCTTGTACCTCAAAAACTCTTTGAGTTAGAGGCATTCTTGTCAACCAAGGTCCACGGATCCCCAAATTTGAATTTTTTAATATCGTATTGGAAATTCAAGATTTATTTTATTAGGCGACATTTTTGGTCATAAGTTGGCAAATACTTAAGATATTTTCATGGTTTTTTATACGTTTATAGTGGGATTCCTGAGGATAGATTTGTGGGTAAAAAGGTTATTTTGGCTTAAAAATTGAGGTATACAGGGCTATTTTGGTTGAGGTAGTTTTTTTTGTTACTTTTACTAACAAATTCTAATTTTCCTTAAGAATATCTTAGTAATTATTGAAAGTACTTTTAAAAGAGTTTTACTCCAAGAACAGGAATTTCTTACCAAACATTTTCATATGAGAACGACTCTTGTACCTCAAAAACTCTTTGAGTTAGAGGCATTTTTGTTGACCAACGTCCAAGGATCATCTAATTTGAATTTTTTAATATCGTATTGGAAATACAAGATTTATTTTATTAGGCGATATTTTTGGTCATAACTTGGACAATACTTAAGATATTTTCATGATTTTTTTACACGTTTATAGTGGGATTCCTGATGATAGATTTGTGGGTAAAAAGGTTATTTTGGCTTAAAAATTGAGGTATACAGGGCTATTTTGGTTGAGGTAGTTTTTTTTTGTTACTTTTACTAACAAATTCTAAATTTCCTCAAGAATATTTTAGTAACTGTTAAGAATACTTTTAAAGGTGTTTCATCTTAAGAACGGCCATTTCTTCCCAAACATTTTAGTATGAAAACGACTCTTGTACCTCAAAAACTCTTTGAGTTAGAGGCATGTTTGTCGACCAAGGTCCAATGACCACCTAATTTGAATTTTTTAAAAACGTATTGGAAATACAAGATTTATTTTATTAGGCGACATTTTTGGTCATAACTTGGAAAATACTTAAGATATTTTCATGATTTTTTTACACGTTTATAGTGAAATTTCTAAAAATAGATTTGTGGGTAAAAAGGTTATTTTGACTTAAAAATTAAGGTATCTAGGGCAATTTTGGTTGAGGTAGTTTTTTTTGTTACTTTTACTAACAAATTCTAACTTTCCTCAAGAATATTTTAGTAACTGTTAAAAATACTTTTAAAAGAGTTTTAGTCCAAGAACAGGCATTTCTTACCAAACATTTTCATATGAGAACGATTCTTGTACCTCAAAAACTCTTTGAGTTAGAGGCATTTTTGTCAACCAAGGTCCAAGGACCACCAAATTTGAATTTTTTAATATCGTATTGGAAATACAAGATTTATTTTATTAGGCGACATTTTTGGTCATAACTTGGAAAATACTTAAAATATTCTCATGGTTTTTCACACGTTTATAGTGGGATTCCTGAGGATAGATTTGTAGGTAAAAAGGTTACTTTGGCTTAAAAATTGAGGTATACAGGGCTATTTTGGTTGAGGTAGTTTTTTTTGTTACTTTTACTAACAAATTCTAACTTTCCTCAGGAATATTTTGGTAACTGTTAGGAATACTTTTAAAAGCGTTTCATCTTAAGAACAGGCATTTCTTACCAAACATTTTCATATGAGAACGACTCTTGTACCTCAAAAACTCTTTGAATTAGAGGCATTTTTGTCGACCAAGGTCCAAGGACCACCTAATTTGAATTTTTTAAAAACGTATTGGAAATTCAAGATTTATTTTATTAGGCGACATTTTTGGTCATAACTTGGAAAATACGTAAGATATTTTCATGATTTTTTTACACGTTTATAGTGGGATTCCTAAGGATAGATTTGTGGGTAAAAAGGTTATTTTGGCTTAAAAATTGAGGTATCCAGGGCTGTTATGGTTGAGGTAGTTTTTTTTGTTACTTTTACTAACAAATTCTAACTTTCCTCAAGAATATTTTAGTAACTGTTAAAAATACTTTTAAAAGAGTTTTAGTCCAAGAACAGGCATTTCTTACAAAACATTTTCATATGAGAACAATTCTTGTACCTCAAAAACTCTTTGAGTTAGAGGCATTTTTGTTGACCAACGTCCAAGGACCATCTAATTTGAATTTTTTAATATCGTATTGGAAATACAAGATTTATTTTATTAGGCGATATTTTTGGTCATAACTTGGAAAATACTTAAGATATTTTCATGTTTTTTTTACACGTTTATAGTGGGATTCCTGATGATAGATTTGTGGATAAAAAGGTTATTTTGACTTAAAATTTGAGGTGTCTAGGGCTATTTTGGTTGAGGTAGTTTTTTTTGCTACTTTTACTAACAAATTCTAACTTTCCTTAAGAATATCTTAGTAATTATTGAAAATACCCTTAAAAGGGTTTTAACCCAAAAAGAGGCATTTCTTACCAAACATTTTCATACGAGAACAATTCTTGTACCTCAAAAACTCTCTGAGTTAGAGGCATTTTTGCAAACAAGGTCCAAGGACCACTTAATTTGAATTTTTTAAAAACGTATTGGAAATACAAGATTTATTTTATTAGGTGATATTTTTGGTCATAACTTGGAAAATACTTAAGATATTTTCATGATTTTTTAAAAGTTTATAGTGGGATTCCTGAGGATAGATTTGTGGGTAAAAAGGTTATTTTTGCTTAAAAATTGAGGTATCCAGGGCTATTTTGGTTGAGATAGTTTTTTTTGCTACTTTTACTAACAAATTCTAACTTTCCTCAAGAATATTTTAGTAAATGCTAAGAATACTTTTAAAGGGGTTTCAGCTTAAGAACAGCCATTTCTTCCCAAACATTTTAGTATGAAAACGACTCTTGTACCTCAAAAACTCTTTGAGTTAGAGGCATTTTTGTCGACCAAGGTCCAAGGACCACCTAATTTGAATTTTTTAAAAACGTATTGGAAATACAAGATTTATTTTATTAGGCGACATTTTTGGTCATAACTTGGAAAATACTTAAGATATTTTCATGGTTTTTTTACACGTTTATAGTGGGATTCCTGGGGATAGATTTGTGGGTAAAAAGGTTATTTTGGCATAAAAATTGAGGTATACAGGGCTATTTTGGTTGAGGTAGTTTTTTTTGTTACTTTTACTAACAAATTCTAACGTTCCTCAAGAATATTTTAGTAAATGTTAAGAATACTTTTAAAGGGGTTTCATCTTAAGAACAATCATTTCTTTCCAAACATTTCAGTATGAAAACGACTCTTGTAGCTCAAAAACTCTTTGAGTTAGAGGCATTTTTGTCAACCAAGGTCCAAGGACCACCTAATTTGAATTTTTTAATATCGTATTGGAAATACAAGATTTATTTTATTGGGCGACATTTTTGGTCATAACTTGGAAAATACTTAAGATATTTTCATGATTTTTTTACACGTTTATAGTGGGATTCCTGAGGATGGATTCGAGGGTAAAAACGTCATTATAATTTAAAAACTGAGGTAGCCAAGTGGTCTCTTTTAGTTGAGGTAGTTTTAGTTTTTCAGGCTTTTAAAGCTACTGATAGATGTTCTTATTCATAAAAAAGCTTTAAATAAAAGACTTAAGTTAACAGACGAATGATTAAATGTCTCTTGTAGATCCTACTGAAGTTTCACCCAATTTTGTTATATGAGCATGTTCCTTATAGATCCTCCTAGTTCTGCTTAATAACTATACAAAATCGAATTTAACTTTCCTTCTGTAGAGTCTAAATGAGCTTTAAAAGTTCCTCGCTTACAAATTGCGCCTTTAAAGTCCTTCAAAGTTTCCCCAATTACGCCCCATTTGAAAATCGAACGTTTTATCATAAATTGATAAATTCCCTTTCGTTAAGGGACCTAATTTTCGTTTTTAAAGGTTTGTTTTTAGACCTGCGCCCCTATATAAAGCCCCCCATTAAATTTTGATTAACTCATTATTAACCCCCCCATAAAATCGATGATTTCCTCGTTAAATTTAATTCTGTTATAACTAGGAGCTTGAATTTTATGTCTCTCCATTAATTTTTCAATCACATTAAAGCGCTTTATGGAATAATATTATTGTTTAATTATTTTTTTTTTTTTTGAAAAAACCTAAATTTCTCCCTCACTGGTCATATTATGTCCGTGACGTGTTCCGATTACTAAAAAAAAAAAAACAAATTAATTTTCCAGACGTGTGACCTTTGAACCGTGGATTTTGAATTTAATTTAGGGGTCTAAAGGGATTCACTATTGAATGCTAAATGTCACGGGTGCACAGGTCCGCTTTTTGTACTCGTTACATGCTGATTTTTTGAAGTTAGCAATTATTTTTTAATAATTAAAAATTGACTTACGTTGGTCTCGGGATGGTGCAAAGGGGATGTTTGATGTCCGGGGGTTGATCTTTGTCGCAGTCGGGCAAGGGCCGATCGCAACCCTTCCGTTATAGAGCTGCTCTCTCCATCACCACTAAAACAACAACAACAACAACCGAAAATTATTATTAAAATTTTCTGTTTTAATTTGTTTTTCTCCCTATATAACCTTTTTCTTCCCTTTTTTTTTTGATTGAATTGTTTTTTTTTATAAAAATTTGGGCGTGGCATGGTGATACTGATAGGGAGAGCCACGCCCTAAGAATGCTCTATGCTTTAGAGATAGGAGAATTTAGAAATTAGAATTTTTTTTAATTAGGTTTCTAGGTTTCAAGCTTATTTTCTTTAATTATATAAAAGTTGGAATTAAGATGCTGAAGTTTGAATAGGCCTGAACCATTTTTTACCACTTTTAGAAATTAACATAATTTTTTTACCACTTCCAGGCACTTAAAATACCTTTTATCACTTTTAAGCGTAAACATATTTTTCTAATTATTCATTAAAAGAAAAAATGTTTCAAGAAGTTCAGTATCACTTCCAGGCACTTGAACCATTTTTTTATCACTTGTAGGCTAAAACTTAATTTTTTTGCATTACTTCAAAGCACTTAGACCACTTTCAGTTACGTTTAGACACTAACTATTTTTTAATCACTTTTAAATAAATTAAACATAAAAGGAATTTTTTCTCACTTTCAAGAACTTGAACTATTTTTATCACTTTTAAAGAAATTAAAGATTCAAAAAGTTTAGTATCACTTTTAAAAAAATGAAAGATCCAAAAAGTTCAGTATCACTTTCAGGCACTTAGACCACTTTCAGTCACCCTTAAACACTATTTTTTAAATACTTTTAAAGAAATTAAACATGCAAGAAGTTTAGTATCACTTTCAAGCACTTGAACCATTTTTTATCACTTTTGAAGAAATTAAAGATCTAAAAAGTTTGGTATCACTTTCAGGCATTTAGACTACTTTTAATCACCTTTAGACACTAACTATTTTTGAATAAAAAATTCTACATGCAATAACTTTAGTATCACTTTCAAATACTTGAACCACTATTTACTACTTTTAAAGAAACTAAAAGTGGTAAAATTTAAAATTCAAGAAGTTTAGTACCACTTTCAAGCACTTAAACCATTTTTTAATCATTTTTCATCACTTCAAATTCAAGAAGTTTAGTATCACTTCCAGATACTTAAATAATTTTTTATCACTTTTAAAAAATTAAAGATTTAAAAAGTTAAGTATCACTTCCAGGCACCTGAACCATTTTTTATCACTTTTAAAGAAATTAAAGATACAAGAAGTTCAGTATCACTTCCAGGCACTTAGATTACTTTTAATCACGTTTAGATACCAACTAATTCTCAATCACTTTTAAAGAAATTAAAGATTAAAGAAGTTCAGAATTACTTCCAATCACTTGAACCGTTTTTTATCATTTATAGGTTAAAACTTTTTTTTTTTCATCACTTCAAGGCACTTAGACTACTTTCAGTCACCTTTAAACACTAACTATTTTTTATCACTTTTAAAGAAATGAATCATTCAAGAAGCTCAATATCATTATAAGGCTCTTGAATCATTTTTTATCACTTATAGGTTCAAACTTAATTTTTTTTATCACTTTCAAGCACTTTTTTTAAAGAAATTATTCCTTTTAAGACCTTTAATGGCTTGAATGTCAAAACTCAATGTTTTAGGAAATTTATTATCACTTCTAGGTCATTAGACCGTTTTTTATCACTTTAAGGCAAAAAATATAATTTTTTTAAATTATGCCTTGTAAGATCTCCAACTGACTAAAAAAAGCAAATAAAAAAAAAAAATTAAAAATTCAGTATCACTTTCAGGCACTTAGGCCACTTTTTATCACTTTGAGGTATAAACATAATTTTTTTAATAACTTTTGGGCAAAAAAAAATGTTTTTTTAATTTTTCTTTGTATGATCCTCAACTGCCTGAAGAAAATACTGAGACCACCTTTTATCACTTTCAGGCAAAAACGTGTGTTACAGGTTCAAGAAGTTCAGTATTACTTCCAGGCACTTGATCCATTTTTTATCACTTATAGGCTAAAACATATTTTTTTCCATTACTTTAAGGCACTTAGACCACTTTCAGTCACCTTTAGACACTAACTATTTTTTAATCACTTTTGAAGAAATGAAAGATTCAAGAAGTTCAGTATCAGTTTCAAGCACTTGAACTATTTTTTATCACTTTTAAAGAAATTAAAGATTCAAGAAGTTCAGTATCACTTTCAAGTACTTGAACCATTTTTTATCACTTTTAAAGAAATAAAAGATTCAAGAAGTTCAGTATCACTTAAAAGTACTTGAATCATTTTTTATAAGTTTTAAAGAAATTAAAGATTCAAAAAGTCCAGTATCACTTCCAGGCACTTGAACCATTTTTTATCACTTTTAAAGAAATTAAAGATACAAGAAGTTCAGTATCACTTCCAGGCACTTAAACCATTTTTTATCACCTATTGCCAAAAAATAAAACATTTTTTTTTCATCACTTCAAGGCACTTCGACCACTTTCAGTCACCTTTAGACACTAGCTAGTTTTTATCACTTTTAAAGAAATGAAAGATTTAAATAGTTCAGTATCACTTTTAAGTACTTGAACCATTTTTTATTACTTTTAAAGAAATTAAAGATTCAAGAATTTCAGTATCACTTCCAGGCACTTGATCCATTTCGTAACACTTATAGGCTAAAATAATTTTTTTTTCATCACTTCAAGGCATTTAGACCACTTTCAGTCACCTTTAGATACTAACTATTATTTAATCACTTTTAAGAAATTATAGATACAAGAAGTTTAGTATCACTTTCAAGCACTTAACCCTTTTTTTTATCAATTTTAAAGAAATTAAAGATTCAAGAAGTTCAGTATCACTTCCAGGCACTTAGACCACTTTCAGTCACCTTTAGACGCCAACTATTCTTTTATCCAATTTGAAAAAAATAAAAAATTCAAGAATTTCAATATCACTTTCAAGAACTTAAACTATTTTTTATCACTTTAAAAGATATTAAGATTCAAGAAGTTCAGTATCACTTCCAGGCTCTTGAACTTTTTTTTATCACTTTTAAAGAAATGATAGATTCAAGAGATTTAATATCACATTCAAGGACTTAAACCATTTTTTCAATTACTTTTAAAGAAATGAAAGATTCAAGAAGTTCAGTATGACTTCCACGCACTTGAACCATTTTTTATCACTTATAGGTTGAAACTTAATTTTTTTAATCACTTTCAAGCACTACACAACATTTTATCACTTTAAGGAGAAAATTTGTTTAAAAAAATTATTCCTTGTAAGACCTCTAATGACCTAAATGACAACACTTAAGTTTTAGGAAGTTTATTATCACTTTCAGGTCCTTAGATCACTTTAGACATAAAAATAATTGTTTTATCACTTCCAGGCACTAAGTACTTTTAATCACTTCAAGGCAAAAATATATTTTTTAATTATTCCTTGTATGACCCTCAACTGCCTGGAGAAAATAACTGAGATCACCTTTTATCACTTTCAGGCAAAAACGTGTGTTAAAGGTTCAAGAAGTTCAGTATAACTTCAAGTACTACAATACTTGAATCACTTCTAGGCACTTTTTTTCACTTATATAGAAAATATGATGTAAGGTAATATAATGAAGATGCTGCGTTCTAGTTATCCAATTTCTAACATTGTTTATGGACTTGTTGACCCTTATGATAATTTAATAAAAAACTCAACTTCCAAGGCCAATTTCTTCATTTCAAAACCTTTATGGGATAAAAGGTCAAATACGTGTTTAATGATTTTATCAAAGGATGCTGCGTTCCAATTTTCAAATTGCTAAGTTTCTTAGTTTCAAAGATATGGACGTTTTGTTCTTTGAATAAAATTTTTTTTTCAAATTCCAAGGATAACTTCTCTATTTAAAAAACTGTAGGCTAGCTTTCTTAGTTTTAGAGATATGAGCGTTTTGTCCTTTACAGTGGCAATTTTTAAAATTTTTTTTTTTAATTTCCAATGCTTATTTTTTATTTAAAAAAAATGTATAGGCAACAGGTTAAAATACGCATCTAATGATTTTATTAGAGGATGCTACGTTCCATGTTTCGAATCTCTAAGTTTTTATGTTACAGACATATGGACGTTTCTTCCTTGAAGTGACAATTTTGTTTAAGTGTAATGGAGAAACCAGACAGTGCTTTTTTAAAAAAAAATTAAAGGACTTTTAATTTTGTATTAAAATAATATGTCTATTTTGAATAAATTGTCTTTTTTACAATTTACTTTCACAGGTGATATTTTCCTAAAAAAAAAATAAATTGGAAAAATTGCTAAAATAGGTATCCAATGATTTTGTTAGAAGAAGCTGCGTTCCAACTATCACATTATTAGCTCTTTTATTTTCAGAGATATGACCATTTTGTGTCTACAAACATTAATTTTCTCCTGTAAATTAAGCCTTACCTTAAACATGCCTACTATATCTTAAATATTTAAGTAATTTAAATAATTAATAATTATGCAAAGTGAGGAATAACAACAACAAAAAAAAAATGTAGGCTGGCACCGACTATCCCAAACTCGCGTGCGACCAAAGTGTTACGTTACCCACGGTATTCGAACGTAATGTATGCAAATTAAAGTGTTTTGTACTAAAATATCGATACGCCGGTAACTTAATGGGGTGTAAATGATTCATACACGCAAAACTACCCTATATATAGACCAAATAATACCCGAAACATTTTTTAAGTAATTTTGTAATGTTCTATTACCATAATTTGTATAGAAAGTCCATTCTATTGTGAGTTAGAATTTGAGGTATTGACGTCATTTTTTATGATCCTCCTTAAATGTTGATTGACAACAATTTTGGGCATTTTTAATATACATAAACCACCTTAAAAGAATTTTATTTATGAAGAAAACTCACTTTACCCTTTAAACTATCCGCCATTATCCTTAGACCCGTTAAAGGGATGATAATCGTAAAATTTAAGTGACGTCACGTCTCCTTTTAGGGTTGTTGGCACCCACTTGCTTCAGGGATTGCGCTGTTTTTTTTTTTTTTTACTTTGAAAAAGTGGGATACTTAACCTCCCTCCGGCATTGCAACCCCTTAATGGTGTCGGACTTAATGGGGTTTCTTTAGCGGTTGATGGAGTTTGACAAATGACTTATGTGAGTCTTCTTTTATTTGTTCACTTGGACCTTTCGTATATGTGGCAACGTGGGGATAAGGCGTATTAAATGAGAAGTTATTATTTTTTTGACTCATTAGGGTGGAATAGGGCAACGTTGCTTAGTAACAAAATTTGTATCGTAAATCTATGTTTCAAAAAAAGACGAGAGTAAGCAACGTTGTCGGATTATCTGGAGGAACAAAAAAAGACTTTTAAGGAAATTTTTAGGTATTACAGGCACTTAGCAGGTTCGACTACTCATATCTCTGAAAATAAGGGAGCTAGAGACGTGAAAATTGGAACGTAGCTTCTTCTAATAAATTCACTCCATACGTGTCTTAGCATGTTTTCCAATTTTTTTTTTAAATGAAGAAATTAGTCTTGGAAGTATAAGAAACATATAAATTTATAAATATAAAATGACATACTTTTAAAAAATGTTCTTTTAGAGAATTTTTTTCAAAATTGGAAATTTTAAGTCTTATTTTGAATCAAGAAGCCTTAAATTTTTTCTTTGATTTTTTTAAAAAATTTCGCTCAATTTCGGTCTTTTTTATTTATGGATTTTTATAATTTTAAACCCAAAATTTTATTCAAAATTCATATTTTCCCATAAAAAAATCGCGAAATTTTCTCGAATTTACATTAGAAAAATCACTGTTTTTTTTCACATATTTCCCAACGTCCATATCCCAAAAAACAGGTCTAAAGCAAAATAAACCTAATTAATAATGCTCCAGACATCATCACATTTTAGAATAAATATTTATTTATTCAGCAAATTGCAGGATTTTAATATTATAATAAGTTACAACATAAATATAGTAAAAAAAAAATGGGTTAAAAAATTGAAATTTTTAGGGACCACAATTGGTAATAATATCTCAGAGCTAGAGAGTTAAAAAATTGAACGTAGCTTCTTGTGATAAATTTATTCGATGCGAATTTTAGAATTTTTTCCAAATATTTTTTTAAATAAAAGAATTAGTCTTGGAAGTTGAAGGAAGAAAAATAGCTTAAAAAAAATTGTATTGTTTTTAGGGACAAATTGCTTATATCTCTGAAAATTTGAAAGCTAGGGATTTGAAAATTGGAACACAGCTTCTTTTAATTATTTTATTTGAGACGTATTTAAGCATTTTTTATAAATATTTCTTAAAAATGAAGAAATTAGTCTTGGAAGTTGAGAAAAAAAAATGTTAAAAGAAAATGGAATTTTTAGAGCCAAATTGCTTAAATTGCTTATATCTCTGAAAATGTGAGAGCTAGAGATTTGAAAATTGGAACATAGCTTTGCCCAATTATTTTATCTAAGACGTATTTAAGCACTTTTTATAAATATTCATTAAAAATGAAGAAATTAGTCTTGGAAGTTGAGAAAAAAAAACTGTGAAAAAATTTGAATTTTTAGGGCTAAATTGTTTATATCTCTGAAAATTTCAGAGCTAGAGATTTGAAAATTGGAACGCAGCTTCTCCTAATTAATTTATTTAAGACGTATTTAAGCACTTTATATAAATATTTTTTAAAAATGAAGAAATTAGTATTGGAAATTGAAGAAAAAAATTTTTAAAAGAAAATGGAATTTTTAGAGCCAAATTGCTTAAATTGCTTATATCTCTGAAAATGTGAGAGCTAGAGATTTGGAAATTGGAACATAGCTTTGCCTAATTATTTTACCTAAGACGTATTTAAGCACTTTTTATAAATAATCATTAAAAATGAAAAAATGAGTCTTGGAAGTTGAGAAAAAAAATTGTAAAAAAAATTGGATTTTTTAGGGCCAAATTGCTTATATCTCTGAAAATTTAAGAGCTAGAGATTTGAAAATTGGAACGCAGCTTCTCCTAATTATTTTATTTAAGACGTATTTAAGCACTTTATATAAATATTTTTTAAAAATGAAGAAATTAGTATTGGAAATTGAAGAACAAAATTTTTAAAAGAAAATGGAATTTTTAGAGCCAAATTGCTTAAATTGCTCATATCTCTGAAAATGTAAGAGCTAGAGATTTGAAAATTGGAACATAGCTTCTCCTAATTATTTTATCTTAGACGTATTCAAGCACTTTTTATAAATATTCATTAAAAATGAAGAAATTAGTCTTGGAAGTTGAGAAAAAAAAATTGTAAAAAAAATTTGAATTTTTAGGGCTAAATTGTTTATATCTCTGAAAATTTGAGAGCTAGAGATTTGAAAATTGGAACGCAGCTTCTCCTAATTATTTTATTTAAGACGTATTTAAGCACTTTTTATAAATATTTTTTTAAAAATGAAGAAATTAGTCTAGGAAATTGAAGAAAAAATACTGTGAAAAAAAAATTTGAATTTTTAGGGCCAAATTGCTTATATCTCTGAAAACGTGAGAGCTAGAGACTTGAAAATTGGAACACAGCTTCTCCTAATTATTTTATTTAAGACACGTTTAAGCACTTCATTTTAAATTTTTTTAAAAATGAAGAAATTAGTCTTGAAATTCGAAAAAAAAAATGGAATGTTTGGGTACAAATAGCTTAAATCTCTAAAAATTTGAGAGCTGAATATTATAAAAATTAAATGTATTAATATATTCATTCGAATAAAACAGAAAATATTATGATGATAATATTAATAAATTTACCCAGTCTGTACAACGATGAACTTTTTGCCTTCATCACGCCCGTCGTACGTCGTACATCTTTTTATTTCGAAAACTTCGTAGAACTTCGTGGCGGTTATCGTGTCCCGAATTCACCAATAATTCCATAAATCACACATTCAACACCCTTCTTGCCCCCCTCAACAAAAAACAAGAAACTCAAAAAAACTGAAAAAAAACTCCAAAAAACCACACGACGATCACATCGGTTTTTTCAAAAAAAAAAACAATTTTTACGATTAAAAAACCCCCGGTTAAAATAGTCCGTTTTTGTTTGACGTAAAAACGAAAAAGGGAAATTTTCACCGCATGTCGATCGGATCGCGATGAAACCCGTCGGAAAACTGTGAGTGTGTGTGGAAATCGGGCGAATTTTCCATACAACGGCGCGGAATGCGTGTTAGTAGTAAAACAAGACACGGATGTCGCTTCTCGCTTGTGCGCATGTCCCCGTCGTTTTCAAGAAGTTAATGCCGCATCGGGATATTATAAGGGAGAAACGATATTGTTGTAATGTGTACTGAGTTGCGAACCCTCTCACACCCACACTTTATTGTTCCCGTCTCTCTTTTACTCTTTTTTCCAATCATAATTTCCATGCAAGGAAACGAGTTCGATGACGATTTATAGTCTGACCTAAATTTTAAGTAGTTGGGAAGAGTTGAGGAGCGATCAAGCGAAACCAGATAAATCCATACAATATAATTGCGATTCATATTTTCCTTTTTATAGTGTTAATAGAATGAGGGATAAACGAGAAGCTATAATAATAATTAGGGTTTATTTTACTATGTAATTAAAAAAAAAAATAATTTTTTTTAGATTTTTCTTTATTAATCTTTTGTTAATCTCAACTGCCTAGAAGTATAAATTCAATATTTATTTCAGACAGTAAAACAATGAATTTTCTTTAAACGAAGGCCTTGACTGCCTATAAAAATATATTCAATCTTGGCAATTTTTTTTCCGTATTTCAGGAAGTAAAACTAGGCCTTAAGTCCCTGGAAGTACCTACACAATTATTAAATTTGTTCATTCCAGAGAGTTTTTCCTTAACTTTTAGGCAGTGGAATAACACATGTTACCTAATAATGTTTATCTAATAATCTTTGGAAATGATCAAATATAATTCTTGTTCCTAAATAGTCAAAGCCCTCTGACGTATCTCACTTTCGACCTATCGAAAAGTTAATGGTTAGTTAGACCAAAAATGGTTTTAAATTCCTGTATGAATCTTAATGTTATAGTTGCCACTTAAAGGAAACTTTGAATGACTTGAATAATGTCGAGAATAAGTGGAAATGCCTGGAGTGTATGTATGAGTTGACTAGAAAAAAATTAAAATAATTTTTTTGTAAAAAATGACCTCAAATACTGGGTCAAATATTACTGACAAGGTCTGAAATATATGGGAAATTACTTTGAATGCCTGAAATAAAATAAAAATTACTTCAAGGACCAAAAAGAAGCTTAAAATGGCGTCGATTGCCTGGAAGAAAAGGAAACTGATGTCAAATGCCTGGAAGAAAATTAAAGTGCCTGGACGAAATTTAAAATGTCCATAAATGTCTGGTATATAGTCGAGAATTAGTGAAAACGCTTGTCAAAGCCCCAGAATTTTTAACCTCAATAATTTAATTGAGTTTTTTTACATAGGCAGAATAATCTTTTATAAACCGCAAGCGTAAACTGCCTGGAAGTATAAATTAATTTTTTTTATTTACTCCAAGTGTTTTTTGCTCAAGTCAAGTAACAAAATCGGACATTATTTGTAATTTTAGGCTTCGATTGCGTGGAAAAAAATTAATTAACTTTTTCCTGATTTTAGGCTGCAAAACCGTGAATTTTCGTTAACTTAGGGCCTCAAACTGCGTGGAAAAATAAATTCACTATTTTTGATAATGAGAAAATGTATGCAGTCATTTTAATTTTACAAAAATATCATCAGAGAATTGATTTCTCTTATTAATTGAAAATAAAAGTCCAAATATTTAAAATTCTTGAGTTTTTCCTGGATAAAATCGATTTAACGTGATGACCCAGAAACTTGGATTTTTTGGGAAATCACGTATTTTACTCGATTTTACCAGAACGTCATTAAAGAATAAATCTTTTTAATACACAAAAATAAAATTGCAAAAAATGACGGGAACAGATGAGTGTCAAAAAAATACAATTTTGAATTTGATTTGACTGACTATTGTACAAAAACTAGTGATTTATTCAGTATAATTCCAACAATTCCTTAATATTTTCGCTCTTCTAAGTCTTCTAAAGCCATCCAGAATAATGCAACTCTTCTAGTTTCCGAGATCTGGTACATTTGAAGGTTAAAAAAAATTAGTAAAAATGCATTTTTTTAACTGTGTCATATAAATCCAGTTTGTTTTAGAGCTAAGGAAAAAATGTGTTGTTGCTTAAAAATTAGTTTATATATACCCGAAAAATGTCAAAGTTTAAAAGGCGATTGTGAAAAGACTAGTAATTTTTTCTTCATACATCCTTCTTTTTTACTAAACAATAGAGTCAAAAATGACTTATTCCAGGCATTTGAAGGTATCTTGGATTTTCTTATTGAAAGTCAGTTAATTTCTATTTTATTCCAGGCATTTAGAGGCATTTTAAAATAATTAGATAACTTTTTCCTATCCTTGGGCTCGTAAAGGAATTATTAACTTTTTTTCCAGATATTTCAGCAATATTATCGTTTCTTTTTAGTGTTTGATGAATTTTTTTTTATTTTCTGGGTTATTATAATACTTTTTGTATTCTACGGAATTTTTAAATTTTTCCAATTATTTTAAGAGATTTTCTTATTATTATAGTAATTTTAAATTATATTCCAGGCACTCGAAGTCATTTCAAAATTAATCCCAGTATTTGTGGCCATTTCCGATTTTTATAGGTAATTAGGATCCATCGAACTAAATGAAATCTTGATATATATTTCTTTTAAGAAATTTTGGATGTTTGAGGTTTTTGGAGTGAATTTTTTATTCATTTCATCTCACATGACCATTGGGTTAAACTTCTTCCTCATTTACATTTATTTATTTAAACTTTTTAAAGCTTTTTTAAGCCTCGTATTTTAAATACCACACTTTATGTGTTCCAGGATTTTGAAACTACTGTTTTGTTTTTTACGTATTTTAAGTAAGTTTAAATTACATGTCAAACATTTCAAATAATTTTAACATTATTTCGGGAATTTTCATTTTCTGTAACTCTTTTAGGCAATAAAACTAAGCCTTTACTCCCTGGAGTAATAAATTTGTTATGTCTGTTTATTCCAGGCAGCTTTTTTGTAATTTTTGACCTCGGAATAAATTTCATTTTTCTTTATTGTAATATGGACTATACGACTGTAGGTTGACATTGCTAACCGTCTCACACCGACACGTTATTGTTCCCTTTTCTCTTTTCTTCTTTTTTCCATTATAGTTTCCATGCAAAGGAGTTCGATGATGACTTAAATTTTAAGTAGTTGAGAAGAGTTGAGGAGTGATTTGGATGAATGTTATTGTTATAATTGCCGCTTGGAGGAAACTTTGAATGACTTGAATAACGTCGAGAATGAGTGGAAATGCCTGGAGTGTATGTATGAGTTGACTAGAAAAAAATTAAAATTAGTTTTTTGTAAACAATGACTCCGAGTACTGGGTCGAAAATTACTGATAAGGTCTGGAATATATGGGAAAATATTTTGAATGCCTGGAATAAAATAAAAATTACTTAAGGGACCAGGAAGAAGCTTAAAATGACGTCGACTGCCTGAAAGAAAAGAAAACTGATGTCAAATGCCTGGAAGAAAATTAAAGTGCCTGGACAAAATTTAAAATGGCCCCAATTATCTCGAATAAAGTCGAGAATGAGTGAAAACGCTTGTCAAAGTCCAATAATTCTTAACTACAATAATTTAATTGGAATTTTTTTACATACCCAGAATGATCTTTCATAAACTGCAAGCGTGAACTGCTTGGAAGTATAAATTAATTTTCTTTATTTACTCCGAGTGTTTTTTTGCTTAATTCAAGTAACAAAATCGGGAATTATTTGTAATTTTAGGCTTCGATTGCGTGAAAAAAAATTAATTAACTTTTTCCTGATTTTAGGCTGCAAAACCGTAAATTTTCGTTAACTTTAAGCCTCAAGCTATCTGGAAAAATAAATTCATAATTTACTAAAGGCACTATTCTTGTAATTGCAATAAAAAAATTAATATTCTTTAATTTAAGTCTTGGACTATCTAAAAAAATTAATTAACTTTTTTTGATAATTCCTCCTAAAATAATGTATGCAGTTTCTTTAACTTTACAAAAATATCATCAAAGAATTAATTTCTTTTAATAATTAAAAATACAAGTCCAAATATTTAAGGTTTTCAGTTTTTCCTGGATAAAATCGATTTAGCGTGATGACCCTGAAATTCTGGATTTTTTGGAAAATCACGTCTTTTACTCGATTTTACCAGAACGTCATTAGAGAATAAATGATTTTAATAAACAAAAATAAAATAGCAAAAATTGCAGGGAACAGATGAGTGTCAAAGAAATACAATTTCGAATTTGATTTGACTGACTATTGTACAAAAACTAGTGATTTATTCAGTATAATTTCAACAATTCCTTAATATTTTCGCTCTTCTAAGTCTACTAAAGCCATCCAGAATATTGCAACTGTTCTAGTTTCCGAGATCTGGTACATTTGAAGGTTAAAAAAAATTAGTAAAAATGCAATATTTTTAACTGTGTCATATAAATTTAGGTTGTTTTAGAGCTAAGGAAAAAAAGTGTTCTTGCTTAAAAATTAGTTTATATATACCCGAAAAATGTCAAAGTTTGAAAGGCGATTGTGAAAAGACTAGTAATTTTTTCTTCATACATCCTTCTTTTTTACTAAACAATAGAGTCAAAAATAAATTATTCCAGGCATTTGAAGGTATCTTGAATTTCTTATTTAAACTCAGTTAAATTCTATTTTATTTCAGGCATTTAGAGGCATTTTAAAATTAACAAATATTTTTTTCCTATCCTTGGGCTCGTAAAGAAATTATCACTTTTTTTGTCAGTTATTTCATTTTTGTGGAGACTTCTGTTCATCTTTCCAGAACATAAACGGGTAGTCATAGATTTATGTTTTATTTTCAAATTAATTAATGGAAAATCGGATTGTCCTCAACATCGTTTGAACGTTCCAAATCGATCCCTGCGTCACTCAAATCTATTTTTCAATACAATATCACTCGATAAATTATGGAAAGCACTCTCCCATAGATAGATCTCTTAAATTGTTAAATTCTATTAGTCAGGAAATAGATGTTTTTAATATGCCAATATCTAGTTTCAAAAGATCTTTATCTAGGACTATTAATGTGAGTTAACTGAATAAATTAAGACATATTTCATGATGTTGTTTTCAGGACTATTTCCTTCTTGTTGTATTTTAGGTTTAGAATATTAGGATGATTCGTCTTTTTTTTTGTAAAAATTCCGTAAACTTTGCAATAAATTAATAAATTCTTTTAACAACTGTCTTACTTGTGTTCTTTTGACCTAAGGCAGGTCAACTTACTATGATTGTAAATATTTATGAATTTTAAAAAATTAAAACTTCGTATAGAGTGAATGTGTGAATGTGTATGGCTTTAAAAGGCCTGATGATGCTCTAGCTAGAGCGAAACACGGGTAGCCTGTTAATATAGGTTGTGAAACGGTGACTTTGTGTTTTTTTTGTTTTCGTCAAAATGTCTATAACACAAAAACCAGTAAAAATTCAATTTTTAAAATTTCTATAAAAATTCCTGGAATAATTTAAGTACACACTTATTTTAGTGTTTTTTATATCAAAATTTTGATAAAAAAATGTATTTAGAAAAGTGAATTTTAGTGCCCCAATATCTCAAAAAACAATAAAATATAATTATAAATATTTTTATGCGTCTTCCTGGGATTATTTGATTGGACACATATTTCAGTATTTAAAAAAAAATTGTCAAAGATTTGAAAAAAAAAAATGGAATTTATTTTTTTTTTTAAATTTAATAAAATGCCCATATTTCAAACAACAGTGAAAATAAAATGTTTAAAAATTCTATACATATTCCTGGAATAATTTGACTAGAAACCCATTTCAGAGTTCTTCAATAAATTAACAGGATTTCGAGAAAAAAAAATATTTTTGGAAAAATCGATTTTTTTTTAAAGGTTTGAAAAATGGCTTATATTTACAAATTGCCTATGAAAATTTTAACACATATTTCTGGTATAATTTGACTGGATACCTATTCTAGGGTTTTCTAAAAAATCAACAAGGTTTTGAGAAAAAAATGTCATTTAAGGAATTTCACAAAATGCCCACAGAAATTAAATTTTTAAAATTTCTATACATACTCCTGAGATAATCCTATTTTATTTTTTCCTATTTTTAATTTGACAAAATTATTAATATCGCTATAACTTTGTTATTTTTAGGTTTTGGCTATTAGTATAAATAAACTTTTTTATTAAGAAAATTATTCTCTTTTGATTTATGTAAAAATATACAGGGGATTCTATTTAACAAAAGTACATTTTTCACATTTTCTCGAAAACGCGATGTTCAATTTTTTTTTCTATTTTCACAATTTTAATCAGCAAAAAAAATCCTACTAGTTTGCTAATTTAACCGACTCTGTATCTTAAATATTAACAAAAATACCTATAGTGCCGACTTAATCAGAGGCACCCTGTATATATCGTATATAACACAAAATAAAAATAATTTTATTTTTTAATTTCTTTACAAATTCCTGGAATAATTTAAGTACTTACTTATATCATCGTTTTTCAAAAAATCAACAAAATTTTGATCAAAATTTTATTTTAGAAAAGTAAATTTTAGTGTCATATCTGAAAAATTAATAAAATAAAATAATAAATATTTCTATACGTCTTTCTAAGATTATTTGATTGGACGCATATTTCACTATTTAAAAAAAATTTACTTTTTTGAATTTTTTTTTTTCCAAAAAGAAAACATAGATAAGTAAAAAAAACAGCAAAAAAAAATTTTAAAAATTCTATACATATTCTCGGAATAATTTAACTTAACACCTATTTAAACGTTTTTAAAAAAGTGTACAGAATTTCAAGAAAAAAAAGTTTTTTCGAAAGGTTGATTATTTTCCAAAGTACCCATAATTCAAAAATCAGTGGCAACCATATTTTTATACATATTTCAAAAATAATTTAGCGCCACACCTTTTTTTTCCATTTTTTAAAAATATACAGGATTTTAAGAAACAAAAACATTTATTGGAGAGGTCGATTTTTTTTCAAAAATATCACAAAATGCTCATATTTCAAACAATATTAAAAATAAAATTTCTATACATATTCCTATAATAATTTTACTAGAAACCTATTTCAGAGTTCTTCAATAAATTAACACGGTTTCGAGAAAAAAAATATTTTTGGAGAAATTGATTTTTTTTTTAAGATTTTAAAAAATGTCTATATTCCCAAATTGCCTATAAAAATTTTTACACCTATTTCTGGTATAATTATTTAAAGTTACACGTGTTTTGCTCCTATCGGAGCATCATCAGGCCTAAACCGACATCTACAAAGATCACGTTACAACTCAAGATACTTTTAAGTATCTAATAAGGATTTTTAAGAAAAAAATTATTTTTTGAGGGGGTCGATTTGTTTTTTAAAATCTCCAAAATGCCTATAACTGAAAAACCAGTGGTAATAAAATTTTGAAAATTTTTACACATATTCCTAGAAGATTTTGACTAGATACCTATTTCAGCGTTTTTTTTTAAATTGACACAGTTTTGAGAAAAAAGGTTAAAGATTAATTTTTTTTTCAAAAATGTTTACAAAATGTCCATAAATTAAAAACCAGTGGCAATAACATTCCAAAGCATTCTATACAATATTCTTGAGGCAATTTAACTGAATAAAATTCCGAATAAACTGAATAATAATTTAACTGAAAATTGTTCCTTTTTTTGTTAATTAAGTATAATATAAAACATAGCGGTAGAATATATTATATTAAATTAAGGGTATTTTAATTATCTGTTAAAAAAATAAAATAAAATATAAGGAGTTCTGTTGAAAAAAATTGACTTTTCGCAATTTAATTGTCGACACTATATAATTGTATAATGCTGATTAAATCAGACCATGAGAAGTTAATTAATCCATATTGGGCTACCATACCAAGAGATATTACAAGTCTCATTTAATTCAATACGGATGTCGCATCCCTAAGAGACATTTCACCCTAAACAACCCTCCCGTTCTACTTAAAAAAAAAACTCGATTTCTCGTTGATTCCCTATAGTTGAGCCTAATAAGGAGGTAAAAAATTCAAACGAGGGCGGCAAATAATGAAAATCCATGTAGGTCCGGATCGCACTTGCGTTAAATAATCGATCCGGGGACCATAATAGCGGTGACGTTCGGCCCCCTCGTAGCGAAACGTCCACAGTTCGGCCCGCTCTAAAATGTCAACTTTGTGTCAGAAAATTGTTTTAATACGTTCCGAGGATGCGGGATAACGAATTTTACCACCAGAGGGTAAGTTTTCACTTTTAAGTTTACCTTCTGGATTATTTTGCGGTGGGTTTTAATCATGGGGTTGTTATGTTATGGTGGCACGTCAGGGCGGTAACCTTTTGTTCCAGATATTTACCCGTATGTATGTCTATAGGCCTGTTTTTGGTTAATTTTTCACTGTTATGTCGATGTTTTATTAATTGACGGTGGTTTTTAGTGAGAGGTTTATTATTAAAGGTTATCTCGGTTGGTGTTTATCCAGGTTGTTTAAATAACCGTCTGCGTCAATAGGTTGAACATGGGTGTAATCTGGGTAATATCCAGCCGGGAAGTTATTGTGGGTGTGTGAGTCAAATATTGCTTGTGTGTCAGTGATGTGTACACATTCTGATCCAGAATTGGGTTTTTTGTATGTAGTAATATTTATAAATAATTAATTTTTCATATATAATATATTATGAAATTCCATATCAGTTCATCTAAAACAGGACGAAATGTGTAAATAATTAAGGAATTTTTTAATAAACGAAAAAATCGTATAACAAGACTAATTAAAAAATTAAAATTGTATCAATGTTGTCATGCTTATTAAAAAACGGATGGATCTCCTAATTTTCCGTTAAAAAAATTTAAAATAATAAAAGGCAATTTTTTTATATTTTTTTAAAAATACAATGCTATGAAAAAATTGAAAATAAATTAAAAAATTACAAACAATAAAAATAAAAAAAAGGTATTATAAAAATGAATTACTGTTTAATATTGAGTATTCGACAATGGTAATTAATGATTAAAATATATGATAATAGATCAATGTGCATTGATTTTGCAATAATTTAGGATTTTCTCGTTTTAAAAAAATAAAATAAAAATTTTAAAAATGGCACTAACTCAAGCAACACATTATTTATAATAATTATTTATAATTTATAAATATTTATTTAACGATTTTTGATAAATTTTTGGTTTTGGTATATTTATCAACACATATATTTATCATAGCGTTTTTTAAAATTTGTATACAATTTTGATAAATTTTTTATAATTTTTTTTTTTTGAAAAATAATTTATTTTTGTAAATATTTGAGAAAATGTCCATAAGTCGAAAAATTAATAAGATGTAATTTTGAAAAATTGAATACATATTCTCTGGATAATTTGGTTGGACACGTATTTCAGCGTTTTTCTAATTTTAAACAAGACTTTTTTTAAAAAAAGTTATTTTATTCAAAAAAACAATTTTTTTTTAAATTTGAGAAAATGTCAATAAAAACAAATTTCTTTTTTAAAATCAATCAATCAATGCTTTATTATCATAAAATTTAAAATTTTGTTAACAAAGCTATTATTTAAATAAATCATACAAACAAAATATATACAAAGAAAAAACAAAAAATACAAATATATAAATATAAAAAATACAACAAAACATACAAAAAACTTAACAATTTTATAAATTGTTTGAGGTCACATTTCCTTAAAATCTATAAAATATATATACATTCACTTGTATACAAAGTCGACAAAAAAAGCAGTTGTTTACAAAAACATTATTAGCAGACTGCTAATTTGTTTACATAATATACGAATATAATTTATGTATATTATCACAACAACATTTGTCAAAAATTTGAGAAAATTGTCCATAAGTGAAAAAATTAATCAGATACAGTTTTGAAAATTTGTACGCATACTCCCTGGACTATTTGGTTGGACACCTATTTTAGCATTTTTCAATATTTGTCCAAAATTTTGAAAAATTTTTTTTTAAAAAAACATATTTTTTTATCAAATTTGAGAAAATGCCCATAACTCAAAAAATTGATCAGATACAATTTTGAAATTTTGAAAAGTCAACAAATTTATCAGATAAAATTTTGAAAGTTTGTACGTATGTTATTTGGACAATTTGATTAAATAAATATTTCAGCGTTTTTAAAATTTGTACAGAAATATGAAGAAAAAATCTTTTTGGAAAAAACAATTTTCTTTTTTAAAATTTGAGAAAATGTCCATAAGTCAACAAATTTATCAGATCAAATTTTGAAAATTTGTACGCATGTTCTTTGGACAATTTGGTTAGATACCTATTTAAGCATTTTTGACAAATTGTACAAAATTCTAAAAAAAATATATTTTTTTTTTTAAAACAATTTTTTTTTAACTTAAGAATATGTTTATATAAGTATATAAGTCAAAAAATTTATCAAATAAAATTTTGAAAATTTGGACGCTTATTCTCTGGAGAATTGGGTTGAATACCTTTTTCAGTATTTTTCAAAATTTTCACAAGATTTTGGAAAAAAACAATTTTTTTCATCAAATTTGAGAAAATGCGTATAACTCATAAAACTGATCAGATACAATTTCGAAAATTTGTCCACATATTTTCTGAAAAATTTGGTTGGACACCTATTTCAGTATTTTTCAAAATTTGTACAAAATAAAAAAAAAATTTCAAAAAACCTTTTTTTTTCAGAAAACATGAGAAAATGTCTATAAGTCAGAGAATTGATCAAATACAATTTTAAAAATTTGTACACATATTCTTTAAATTATTTGGTTGGACACCTATTTCAGCGTTTTTTAAAATTTGTGCATTATTTAAAAAAAAAATTTTTTTGAGAAAAAATAAGACAAATTGTCTATAACTCAATAAATTGACTAGATAGCATTTTGAAAATGTATACATATATTCTCCGGACAATTTGATTATACACCTATTTCAGTATTTTTCAAAATTCGAAGAAATATTTGAAAAAAAAAATTAAAAAAAAAATTTTTTTGGAAAAATCAATTTTTTTTTTTAAAATTTGAGAAAATGTTTATAAGTAAATAAATAATAATCTTTATTTTAACAAATTGCTACATATAAATAAATACAAAGAGATTAAAACGACAAAAATTAAATATAAAAAAAAAAACAGTCAACAAATTTATCAGCTAAAATTTTGAAAATTTGTACGCATATTTTCTGGACAATTTGGTTGGACATCTATTTCAGCGTTTTTCAAAATTCGAAGAAATTTTTGGAAAAAAAAATTTTTTGAAAAAATTTTTTTTTTCCATAAATTTCAGATATTATTAATTAGACAATTTTGAAAATTTGTACACATGTTCTGTGGATAATTTGGTTGAACACCTATTTTAGCGTTTTTCAAAATTTGTACAAAATAAAAAAAAATTTTGAAAAAACATTTTTTTTTCAGAAAACATGAGAAAATGTCTATAAGTCAGAGAATTGATAAGCTACAATTTTGAAAATTTTTACACATATTCTTTGAATTTTTTGGTTGGACACCTATTTCAGCGTTTTTTAAAATTTGTGCATTAATTTGAAAAAAAAAATTTTTGAGAAAAAATAATTTTTTATTTGAAAAATAAGACAAAATGTCTATAACTCAATAAATTGACTAGATAGCATTTTCAAAATTTATACATATATTCTCTGGACAATTTTATTATACACGTATTTCAGTGATTTTCAAAATTTGTACAAGATTTTGAAAAAAAAAATAAAAAAAAAACATTTTTTGGAAAAATCGATTTTATTTTATAAAATTTGAGAAAATGTTCAGAAGTAAATAAATAATAATCTTTATTTTAGCAAATTGCTACATATAAAAAAATACAAAGAGATTAAAACGACAAAAATTAAATATAAAAAAAAAACAGTCAACAAATTTATCAGCTAAAATTTTGAAAATTTGTACGCATATTTTCTGGACAATTTGGTTGGACATCTATTTCAGCGTTTTTCAAAATTCGAAGAAATCTTTGAAAAAAATTTTTTTTTTCCATAAACTTGAGATATTATTAATTAGACAATTTTGAAAATTTGTACGCATGTTCTGTGGACAATTTGGTTGAACACCTATTTTAGCGTTTTTCAAAATTTGTACAAAATAAAAAAAAAAATTTCAAAAAACAATTTTTTTTCAGAAAACATGAGAAAATGTCTATAAGTCAGAGAATTGATCAGCTACAATTTTTAAAATTTGTACACATATTCTTTGAATTATTTGGTTGCACACCTATTTCAGCGTTTTTTAAAATTTGTGCATTATTTTGAAAAAAAAAAAATTTGAGAAAAAATAATTTTTTATTTGAAAAATAAGACAAAATGTCTATAACTCAATAAATTGACTAGATAGCATTTTCAAAATTTATACATATATTCTCTGGACAATTTTATTATACACGTATTTCAGTGATTTTCAAAATTTGTACAAGATTTTGAAAAAAAAAAATAAAAAAAAAACATTTTTTGGAAAAATCGATTTTATTTTTTTAAATTTGAGAAAATGTTCAGAAGTAAATAAATAATAATCTTTATTTTAGCAAATTGCTACATATAAAAAAATACAAAGAGATTAAAACGACAAAATTTAAATATAAAAAAAAACAGTCAACAAATTTATCAGCTAAAATTTTGAAAATTTGTACGCATATTTTCTGGACAATTTGGTTGAGCACCTATTTTAGCGTTTTTCAAAATTTGTACAACATTATGAAGAAAAATTTTTTTTGGAAAAAACAATTTTCTTTCATAAAATTTGAGATATCAGATAAACTTATAAAAGTTAGTCGGATACCTGTTTTAGCGTTTTTTCAAAATTTGTACAAAATAAAAAAAAATTTTTTCAAAAAACAATTTTTTTTCAGAAAACATGAGAAAATGTCTATAAGTCAGAGAATTGATCAGCTATCAGAGAAATATTAAAAATTTGTACACATATTCTTTGAATTATTTGGTTGGACACCTATTTCAGCGTTTTTCTTTTGAAAGAAAAAATTTTTTGAGAAAAAATAATTTTTTATTTGCAAAAATAAGACAAAATGTCTATAACTCAATAAATTGACTAGATAGCATTTTGAAAATGTATACATACAGGGTGTTTCAGAAAAGAGTGTCAAGGAGTGGCGCAGAGGTACAGCATCCCTCGGGAATCCGAATCACCCCCTGTATATGATCCTTTTTTTAATATAAAATGCCTTTAAATTTATTGGACTTTTTTCCCTCTTGTTTTCTAAAGCAATTTATTTTTATTTTTGAGCGCATGATTTTGATTGGTGGATTTAATCGATTTCATGTTACTTAGGCCCAAGTTTTAACTAAATATTTAAATAAAAAATCAGGCATTATTCACCATGATTATAGAACATTAGCTAAGAAGGTGAAAATACTGAAAAATCACAACAAAATCATTACTCCTAAACAAAACAAAAATGATACGGTGTGATTCGGATTCCCCGAGGAGTGCTCTACCTCTGCGCCACCCCTTGACACTCTTTTCTGGGACACCCTGTATATTCTCTTGACAATTTGATTATACAACTATTTTAGTGTTTTTCAAAATTTGTACAAGATTTTGAAAAAAATAAAAAAAAAAACATTTTTTGGAAAAACAATATTTTTTTCAAATTTGAGAAAATGTTTATAAGTCAACAAATTGATCAGATAAAATTTTGAAAATTTGTACGCATATTTTCTGGATAATTTGGTTGGACACCTATTTCAGCGTTTTTCAAAATTCGAAGAAAATTAAAAAAAAAAATAAAAAAAAAAAAAAATTTTTTTTTCCTTAAATTTGAGAAAATGTCCATAACTCACAAAGTTGATCAGATACAATTTTGAAAGTTTATACACATATTCTCTGGACAATTTGGTTGGACACCTATTTTAACGTATTTCAAAATTTGTATACAATATTGAAAAAAAAAAATTTTTTTTAAAAAACGATTTTTTTTTAAATTTGAAAGAATGCCCATACTCAAAAAATTGATCAGATACAATTTTGAAAATTTGCACACATAATCTCCGGTCAATTTGGGTGATTACCTATTTCAGCATTTTTCAAAATTTGTACATAAATTTGCCAATAAAAAATATTTTGAAAAAAACTATTTTCTCTCTTAAAATGTGAGAAAATGTCCATAAGTCAAATCCGATAACTGCTAATCACCTTCCCCATTTCTATAAAATAAAAAACGAAACCTTAACAAATATACCATATAAATTAAGTAATATTAAAACACTCGTGGATGACATAATTCTTAAGACAAAAGGTTCACACGTTATTAAATTTTACATTAATTAAACTTTATGGCTTTATATTTTCATTACACGTGTCCCTTTTACCACCATTATCCCACATACAGTATTTTAAAAACTTATTATTATTAAACTAAACTCACACGCCATTAACTTCCTTCAAACTTAATTAAAAAAAAAAAAATCGGAGTTTCATCAATTAAGCTACTAGCAAAATTAGCAAAATTTAAACCCAACCTTCAACATTTTAATTAAAATCCGTAACATACAGGTTTCTAATATAACGGGAGTAGTGGGATGTCTATGTTCCTATTATGTTACGCTCTAAGACGTTATATATGCCTCCGAGTTATATAATATAATAATGTTAACATGAAGTTGCTCCAGCATAATAATTAATATTTAACTTACAATATAATCAGGGCATATTGGAAAAAACCTCAATATATTTTCTGCTAGAGTAAAGTGTATTAAAAAAGTGTTATTTTAAGACGTTGCACCAATTTTCAGTATGTAAAGAAAAAAAGGAAAATTACGTGAAAAATACCTCATAAAGGGGTTCATTAATAAACACTTGGCGTTTTTCACCTACCTATAAATAATAATTATTTCATATTAAATTGCATGAAACCTAATAAGTAACAATACCGCGCCGTGCAAATAAATTAGCGAAATTAACATGAATAAAGTGACGACGTAAACGATCTTTGTGTATGGTGTATGCGTTTTTTTTCCGCGGTTTTGTCTGTTTTTGATGTGAACGAGACGCAGTTTATTATTGATAAAGCTGTGCACAATGGGTGCTTATCTTTAGATAAACGTGGGGTTTCTTAATTAAAAATTTACCGTATGCATGTTGTTTGTTCTTAATTATTGTTGTTTGGGAGATATTACTTAGTTCGGTGTGAGTTGGTCAGGGTAAGTTCCACTAGTAAAATGTTCCTGGGTAGACGTCAAGTTAATTTAATTGGGTGATCGGTTTTGGCGGTTTATAGTTTCGAAAATCTAAATTAACTTGTGTGCTGTTTTTCTGCTTTTTTGTACCTGTATGATTGTTATAAATTAATGATTCTTGTCCTTTAAATACAATTTCAAAATGATCCAGATTGTAAAATGTGGTAAAAACTTCAAAATTGAATATTTGTCCCAGTTTTCCATTTTTTTGTTCCGATTTTTGACCTAAAAATCGTGCAATAAAAATTTTGATTTTTTTCGGAAAAAAAATACGAAGACTAAAAGACGTGAGACTATAAGTTAAGATATTGCCTAGACTATAAAAGATGACTATTTAAATACAATAAAGAATAAGAATAAAACTCAGGTTTTATATTTTAATATTGCCAACGTTTTGCCCCATATTAGATCATCCTCAGGACATCTGATAAAACATATGCAAGAACCAACAGTCACCATGCAAAATACACAAACCACATAAGAAGTTTTTGCGTCAACGTAAAAAACGTGAGGCAATACCTAACCATAAATTATCAAGATCAATGAATTGTTTACAATTTTTATTAACTCCATTTAAAGATGTAAATATTCATGAATTTTCAATATAGATTAGTTAATTTAGAATTGTTTATATACATTAGAAAAATACTAATCTAGAAAAATTCCTTAAAAATTTCCTTGGACACTCTTGGAGAGGTTGTCACTAGAACTAACAATGTTGTTTGTACATTTATAATTAATTATATAATTTTATAAAACAAATTAATAAATTAAATCGTGTGTATTAAACGCTTAGATATGGTGAAAATAACAATATTGTTAATAAAAAATAGAGATAAGTACTGAGGAGCAACATATGTTAAGTTTGGAGAGAAGTTCCTTATTTAGCGAAAAGCATTACTCTTAAAATTTCAAAAATCATCTTTTTTTAAATTTAGGACTAACAATTAAAAAATTTTGACTTTTGAGAGTTTTCGAAAATTGAGAATTTAGTCTTAAAAATCAAAAATGTTAAAATTTAGACATTCTGGACTTATTAACTGGATATACGTATATTCAACGGTTTGATATATAGTGACCGCCAAAAGTTCCGCATAAATTCGATAAAAATTAGAGACATGATGTTTTGAGAAAACGCTCGGACCCGTCGAGTTTTATTTTAAGTCGCGCATTATTTCACACAAAAAATGCCTGTTTCGTGATTAATGAACCTCCCTTTAGTCTGTGGTCGATTCTTTAAGAAAGGTAAAATAATAGTCATGCTATTATCATAAACGCTAAGGAAACTATTGGTTTAATATATTGTAAACATTCAGACACTTGCAATACTTAATTAATTATAAAAAAAATGTGAAGCAATTAATAGGTATATAGGCTAATATTACTGTGAATCCGTTTTTACAGTATATTTACAGTCTTTTTTACAATATATTTACACTAAAAATCAATATATTCGAGTACCAGTGAAAGACAAATTATTTTATTTCTTCCAGGCACTCCAGTGAGAAAAACATCAATATGTTGATTATTAATGGACAAAGTTCAATATTTTTTAGTAGTTATTTAGTAAGCCCTTGCAGTATTCTAGAAACCAATAATCATAATATTTTAGCAACTAGAAATCAAGATATTCGGTTGCCAATAAGAGTCAAATTATTTTATTTCTTCCAGACACTCTAGTCAGAAAAATATCAATATCTTGATTATAAGTGTATGTATTTGAATATTTTTTTTATGTATACAGGGTGGATCAAAAAAAAAAGATAAGACATCATCAGTAATTTTTTTAAATGGAATCCTATATTTTTTATTGCATTTATGAAATATAGGTGAAATTTCAAGCAAGTTTCATATAACACACCTTATCTCAAAACTCAACTGTTTCAGAAATATTTACATTTAACCAATAAGAAAGCAAGTAAGTACGTCTATTTACAAATTAAGATAAAATGGAGGATAAAATGTTATAAACTGAAAACTCTTATTAATGTATCAAGTGTTCAAACTGATCCCCATTTACTTCTTGGCAGAAAGCAAGACGATTTACAAACTCATGTAAAACACTATCAATTATTACGGGTGATATACGTCTAATTTCATATCTAATTCTATTTTTCAAATCTTCTACGTTGTTTGGCTTCTCAATATAAACTTTACTTTTCAGGTACTCCCTTAGAAAATAGTCGCAGGGATTTAGGTCTGGTGACCTGGCCGGCCACTCTATTGGCCCTCTTCATCCTATCCATCTTCCTAGGAACACTGTATCCAAGTAATTACGAATATCTCGAAAGAAATGTGGCGGTGCGTCGTCTTGCTGAAATCAAAAATTATCTGTTGGGACAGGAGGGTCTTGTTCGTGTGGGTATAGGGCAGCCAAAGCAGGGATAAGATCTTTTTGAAGAAAATTCAAATAGCGTTGTCCTGTTAAGTTTTCTTCCAAAAAGTATAGCCCAAACATTAATAGATTTACTGTACTGTGTATGAGCCTCAGTTGCCCAGTGTGGATTTGACACTGACCAGTACCGATAATTTTGCCGATTTACGACACCGTTTAAAGAAAAAGTTGCTTCATCCGAAAACAAACCTCGTAACACAATCTGACGGTTATTATTGCAAAAGTTCATCATTTGCTCGCAAAATTGATTTCTTCAATCAGGATCGTCCTCATTTAATTCGTGTATTAGTCTAATTTTATAAGCGTGGTATTCATTTGCTTTTAAGATGCATCTTACTGACGTTCCGGCTATATTATTATCAACTGAAATTTGTAAAGTTGCATTGTTTGGATTTTCTTCGACGGAGAGCAGAACGTTTAATTTTGTTTCTTCAGAAATTTTTGGACGACCTCATCTTGGTAAATCCCTAACATGACCTGAAGTTATGAATTTGTGCTCTATTCTACTAACTGTTGACTGAGAAATAGGATGGTTTGGGTATTTGACATTAAACAGTACATTTACTTCGTTTTGCGTGCGCACTCGATCCCCGTACCCTAGCATCATCAAAATTTCAATTCATTGGGTTTCCGTTAAATAAGCCATAATTTATAAAAACTATTAATTTTCGAACTGACGGTGACATTCGAAAATGGAGATGCTTTACAAGTACAACCATGGAAATAGAAACAATTGGCAGTGTTTTTAACATTATTTTTATCCTCGATTTCACGTTAATTTGTAAATAGACGTACTTATTTGTTTTCTTGTTATTTACATGTAAATATTTCTGAAACAGTTGAGTTTTCAGATAAGGCGTGTTATACGAAACTTGCTTGAAATTTCGCCTATATTTCATAAATGCAATGAAAAATATAGCATTCCAATTTAAAAAATGACCGATGACGTCATATCTTTTTTTTTGTTCCACCCTGTATACAAAAATTTATGTGAAATAATGCGCAACTTAAAATAAAAATCGACGGGTCCGAGCGTTTTCTCAAAAAATCATGTCTTTAATTTTTATCGAATTTATGCGAAACTTTAGGCGGTCACTGTATATACCTTGACCATATACGGTTGATAAATATACCAATAGTTTTAATTTAAAACCTTTATTTTTGAACCTAGATCAAGAAAAATTGTTTAGAACCGAAAAAAACTCAAAGTTTTTCAAGACTAAATGACTTATTTTAAAAAACTAAATTTTCACTAGTTTGCAATAAAAAAATTGTTACACGACTACTATTTCCGTAGCGATACCCTTTGTTAAATAAATATTTTTTCACGTTTTACTCGAAAACCTTGAGGTTATGTGAGAAAAGTATAGATACAAAAACTATAGATTTTTTGCCTTTATAATTTTCTTAATAATCATTTTTTTTTAGGAAATTATTTTCTGCAAAATAACCGTTTTTTCATTAGCTCTACCCTTGACCCCCCACCTACCCCACAATTCAACCAGTAAGAAATTATTTTCAAAAATCATTGTTTTCCAAAATAATACGCATGAAAAACAGCTGGTTTTGTCGCTAATATCTAATCAATTAACACAGTTTGTTTATTTAAATTTGATATAATTATATATATTAATAATTATTTAATACAAAAACGGTGCTATTAGATTGGATATTATGGATGAAAAACGGTGATTTTTCAAAAGAATTTCTTACTGGGGAAAATATTTGGGGTGGGTGGGGGGCTAAGGGTTGTGTTGATAAAAAACAATGTTTTTGCATCAAATATATATTCAATATTTAATTTAATAATAATGGAAACATTTTTAATTAGTCTCAAAAATTATAAATTTGTAAAATTTGGACTACCGGAATTTGAGATATTGCCTAATTTATGAGAGGGGACTTAGTTTGTTTCTTACAGGCACTCCTATAATCCAAAATCAAATAATTTGACTTTTTTTTAGAACAATTTTTAAAATTTATTCACGAAAAGCGGAAATATTTCAAATAGTCTTAAAAATTAAAAATGTTAGTATAGTATATTGTACACTATTTAAGGACGTTTTTAAAATGCGTTCAATGGAATGAGATGTAATGGTAATAAAAAATAGCACAACTACTATATTTTTCTTTATCACTTAATGTTCTTAAAAAGCATTTTTTTCAGAAAATTATTTTTTGCAAAAAAAAACGTTTTTCATTAAGCCTACCCTTGGCCCCCCACCCACCCCACAATTCAACCAGTAAGAAGTTATTTTCAAAAATCGTTGTTTTCCAAAATAATACGCATAAAGAACAGCTGGTTTTTTCGTTAATATCTAATCTATTAACACAGTTTGTTTATTTAAATTTGATTTAATTAATCATGTGTATATTAATAATTATTTAATACAAAAACAGATTGGATATTATGGACGAAAAAAGTGATTTTTCAAAAGAATTCCTTACTGGGCAAATGTTCGGGGTGGGTGGGGGGGGTAAGTGTTATGTCGATAAAAACAATGTTTTTGCATCAAATATATATTCAATATTAGTCTCAAAAATCATAAATTTCTAAAATTTGGACTACCAGAACTTGAGATATTGCTTACTTTATGAGAAAGGAATTTGTTTGTTTTTTACAGGCATTTTTGCATTAAAATATAAAGAATTTTGATTTTTTTTTTACAAAATTTTAAAATTTTTTTTAACAACATTAGGAAAAATGTTCAAATAGTCTTAAAAATCAAAAATATTGTACACTATTTAAGGACGTTTATAAAATGCGTTCAATGAAATGAGAAGTAGTTATAATGGTAATAAAAAATAGCACAACTACTGCAATTTTCATAGCGATACGTCTTACTTTTGAAAAAAAAAATAGGTCTTTAAAGGAAAAGTGTATATACAAAAACTATATATTTTTTTATCACTTAATGGTTTTAAAAAGCATTTTTTATAGGAAATTATTTTCTGCAAGAAAACCATTTTTCATTAACCATACCCTTGCCCCTCCACCCATCCCACAATTCAACCAGTAAGAAGTTATTTTCAAAAATCATTGTTTTCCAAAATAATACGCATAAAGAATAGCTGGTTTTTTCGTTAATATCTAATCTATTAACACAGTTTGTTTATTTAAATTTGATATAATTATTTATTTGTATATTAATAATTATTTAATACAGAAACAATGCTATTAGCGTTGATTGAATATTTGGGAATAACTATATATTTTTTTATCACTTAATGTTTTTAAAAAGCATTTTTTATAGGAAATTATTTATTGCAAAAAAACCGTTTTTCATTAACCCTACCCTTTTCATTTTAATCAAACATTTTAAGAAAAAATATCTTACATAATCCTAATCATGTAAAAGCTTCGTACAAAGTCTTGTCTAGATTTTAAAAAATGCCTATCGTAGAAAAAATTTAGGAAAATTCTTATTAAAACAAAACGATTTAATTGTAAGGAATAACATACAAACAAAAAAAGAAACAAATTATAATAACATAAATACTTCACTGGACCCTTTTCTATGCATCACTCTAGCCTATTTAAACATCAAACTATTATAAACACACTAACACAAAATACCCACATTCGAAACAATACCTTGTTGCCGCACCATACACTCTCTTTATCTAAAATTATTAAAAACCCACTAATAATACCGTGAAAAATAATTGGATTACCGAAGAATGCGGTTCTATTGGCAACGCAGTCGATAGATTCAGCTTTGAGAGTGAAATAAGTCTCGCCGAATCCTTAAACGGGGGTCCGAGCCGATTTGAAATACTTGAAATACTCGAAATATCCCCGGCACCTTCGCCAAATTTATTAGAAATATTTCAAGTTATATTGTATACGTAGGTAGGTATGTTTTTACGGTGCGTACTTTCAGTACGCGGCTAATAACGAAGTTGTTTGGAATGTGGCACTGCGATATTATTAATTATAAATTAGGTGTAATGTGTTTAAGTGTTAAAGGCGGAATTTGGGTATGATTTATAGACGACTCCTGGTCCTATTGTTTATCCATTAATGTACCCCCGGTTTAAATATATTTTTTTGGGTTTAGACGCTTTAAACTTTAATTTAAGAAAAAATAATATTAAATTAAAAGAATTGCCCGGAAAAAAAAAACTGGATAGGCAATAAAGGTAATCTTTTAATTCTTTCAGGCAGTTGAATTAATTTTGAGAAATTTCGCTTTTGAGAAATAAAATTGGGTTTATTCACGTTTTACTCGAAAACCTTAAGGTTATGTGAAAAAATTGTAGATACCAAAACTATAGATTTCTTTATCATCTATAACTTTCTTAAAAGGTATTTTTTTCTCAGGCAATTATTTTCTACAAAAAAGTCGTTTTTTATTAACCCTACGCTTACCCCCCCACCCACCCCACACAACTTACCAGTAAAATTTTTTTTCCAAAGTCATTGTTTTTCAAAATAATACGCATAAATTATAGCTGATTTCGTCATTAATATCTAATCTACTAACACAATTTGTTTATTTAAATTTGATATAATTATATGTATGTATATTAATAAATATTTAATACAATGTAGTGCTCTATTAGATTGGATATTATAGACGTGAAACAGTGATTTTTCAAAAGAAATTCTTACTAAGCAAATGTTTAGGGTGGGTGGGGGGGGGGGGGGGTAAGGGTTATGATGATAAAAAACAATGTTTTTGCATCAAATATATGTTCAATATTTAATTTAATCTTAATAACATTTTTTAATTAGTCTTAAAAATCATAAATTTCTTAAATTTGAACTACCGGAACTCATATTTATAAATATACATAACTATAACAAGATATTGCCTAATTTATAAGAGAGGAGTTTTAGTAGTTAGTTAATTTTTAGATTCAGTATGTTTATAACAGGTATTCCTGTAATAAAAACTCAAATATTTTGATTTTTTGAAAACGATCTTTAAAAGTTCTTTGAAAAATCTAGGAAAAATCATAAAATAGTCACAAATATAAAAAAAAAATTAAATGTGTAATACCCGGACTTGAAATATTGCTTAATTTGTGAGACTGGACTTCCCAAAAATGACATTTCTGATGGCTATTTATTTATTAATAAAATTTTATTTAAATTAAATTAATTGTACTATTAATAAAAAGCCTTTGGCCAACCATAAGCCTTACATTTTTTATATAAAACAAAATGGTAAACTACGCATGGAATTGCATAGGATATTGTACCTCTTAAAAATTGTACTTTATTTTTAGGCCCAAGTTATATGGGCCAATTTTTCTATGCAGTTGAGGTGATATTTCAGGTCATTCAATTTCTTGAAATAATTTTTTAATTTTTCCAGTTAGAGTCACTTTTACAGCATTCCAGGCAGTAGAAATTATTTTTTACATGGCTCAAGCTCCTGGACTAATTTTCCATTATTTCCAGGCTCTTAAGATCATTTCTTATGAGTTTTAATCTCTTGGACTAATTTCTTATTATTTCCAGGCAATTGAGATAATTTCTTATAGGTTTTAAGCTTCTGGACTAATTTTTTATTATTTCCAGGAAATTGAGATGATTTCTGATGGGTTTTAAGCTCCTGGACTAATTTTTCATCATTTCCAGGTAATTGAGATTATTTTTATGAGTTTTAAGCTCTTGAACTAATTTTTCAATATTTCCAGGCAATTGATATAATTTCTTATGGGTTTTAAGCTCCTGGACTAATTTTTCATTATTTTCAGACAGTTGAGATGATTTTTTATAGATTTTAAGCTCCTGAAATAATTTTTCATTATTTCTAGGCAGTTGAAATGATTTCTTATGCGTTTTAAGCTCCTAGACTAATTTTTCATTATTTCTAGGCAACTGAGATGATTTCTTTTGGGTTTTAAGCTCCTGGACTAATTTTTCATTATTTTCACACAGTTGAGATGATTTCTTATAGATTTTAGGCTCCTGGACTATTTTTTTATTATTTCCAATTGAAATAATTTCTTATGGGTTTTAAGCTCCTGGACTAATTTTTCATTATTTCCAGGCAACTGAGATTATTTTTTATGACTTTTAATCTCCTGGACTAATTTTTTAATATTTCCAGGCAATTGAGATTATTTTTATGAGTTTTAAGCTCCTGGACTAATTTTTTAATATTTCCAGGCAATTGAGATAATTTCTTATGGGTTTTAAGCTCCTGGACTAATTTTTCATTATTTTCAGACAGTTGAGATGATTTTTTATAGATTTTAAGCTCCTGAAATAATTTTTCATTATTTCTAGGCAGTTGAAATGATTTCTTATGCGTTTTAAGCTCCTAGACTAATTTTTCATTATTTCTAGGCAACTGAGATGATTTCTTTTGGGTTTTAAGCTCCTGGACTAATTTTTCATTATTTTCACACAGTTGAGATGATTTCTTATAGATTTTAGGCTCCTGGACTATTTTTTTATTATTTCCAATTGAAATAATTTCTTATGGGTTTTAAGCTCCTGGACTAATTTTTCATTATTTCCAGGCAACTGAGATTATTTTTTATGACTTTTAATCTCCTGGACTAATTTTTTAATATTTCCAGGCAATTGAGATTATTTTTATAAGTTTTAAGCTCCCGGACTATTTTTCCATTATTTCCAGGCAATTGAGATTATTTTTGTGAGTTTTAAGCTCCTGGACTAATTTTTTAATATTTCCAGGCAATTAAGATTATTTTTATGAGTTTTAAGCTGCTGGACTAATTTTTTAATATTTCCAGGCAATTGAGATTTTCTTATGGGTTTTAAGCTCCTGGACTAATTTTTCATTATTTCCAGGCAAGTGAGATTATTTTTCACGAGTTTTAAGCTCCTGGACTAATTTTTCATCATTTTCAGGCAGTTGAAATGATTTCTTATAGATTTTAAGCTCCTGGACTATTTTTTTATTATTTCCCGGCAATTGATATAATTTCTTATGGGTTTTAAGCTCCTGGACTAATTTTTCAATGTTCCAGGCAGTTCAACTGATTTTTCAGCGGTTTCAGCAATTTTTGCATTCAAATTGAAATAATTTAATTTTTTTTACTGATGCGAGGCCTCTGGCCACGCATAAGGCCATTTTAGATAATAGTAATACAAAACTGGACGACAAACAGTACAACACCATATAAAATATTGAATATAAACAAAAACAAATATATATATATTACAAATAAAATGTGCTACAACCTACTACACCAAATTAACACTGACTTTAACGATATTTTCCTTATTGCAGCCCTGGAAATGTAGTTTCTTCAACATCAACTGGATTTCCTGACAATAAAAAAAAATATTCGCATAATATTAGAAAACAAAAAATTATTAAGTTACGATGGGCAGCACATCGTCCAAGTTCAAGAAGAACCTGCAGCAGGGAGACGAGTACGCCGCCATGAAAATCTACCAAAACTCCCCGGAACTGAGGAAGTATTTGGATCCGAACGTCAGCTACGGCGAGAATCACAGTCATAACACCGCCTTGCATTATGCAGCGAAACATGGTAAGTGCGTACGTTATGTTGGTGTCGTCTGCTATGTATTAAAGGTGTTAATATCTATTAGTTAGTTATTAAGAAAATAATTTATGAATTGGTTAGAAAAAAACTATATCAAATACAGATTATTTTATAATAGCTTCAGTTTATATAAAATCAATTTATTTGGAAATCCCATTGATATAATATCTTTCTCTCTTGCCCTCATAGAGTTCTTATAGGAAGTACTAGAAGGAGTAATCGGATATGCAAGTGCGATACCTCTTTTCGATATCTCTTTCAATAAAGTCGATAGAAGGTAAAAACGATTTCGACAAATTACGGTTTTTTTCGGATAACTCCGGAAGTATTCGGAATTTAAAATTTTTTTAACGTCATTTTATTAGGCTCCAAATTGCGCCAATTTGCTTCTTTTTGACCGACCCTGTAACCCTTACGGTTTCCGAGATTCCAATGATCATTCTCGAATTCGGGACACCCTGAGCATTATATAAATTCAAGACACACTTTAAGAGTAAAGCTTTATATATTTTAAATCAATAATAAAATCCATGCTATTAAAACATGCTAACATTAGGTATTTAAGTGCATTTTTGTTTAGGTATGAAACACCTACTGAGGGCCTTCATTAACGAACTGAACGGAAACCCGAATAAGAAAAATAACCAGAACGAGACGGTGCTACACTCCACCTGTCAAATAGCTCCGCACAGTAGCTACGGGGCTCACGAGAGAAGAGCTGCCTGCGTCCAGCTCCTTCTCCATTGGAGGGGGGCCACCATACAGGGAGGTGAGAGGGAGAGAGTCGATCTGGGAGCTCAAGACAAGGTGAGGAGTGACGGGATGATCCAAATATGAAAGAAGAACTCACTGTTTTAACGGTTTTCGTTTTTATTTGTTTTGTCAAATTTAATGAGTACGCTACATTAATTAATAGACCTTTAAATACGTAAAAATAAGTCCATAAATCTGGAAGATGAGTTCAATTCTCATAACTTCCTTAAAGGTTGTCTAAATTTCTACAAAAATTTACTAAATCATTAGGAAAACTTCATATTATGTTTCTAAAAATATTTCAAGTTAGTGCTTTAATTGGACAATTTTGTACAGGCTCTCAAAGATGAGAATAAAAAATTTTCTATTTTTTTGGACCCTTAGTACAAAAAAATCTATAACTCCCTTAAATCTTGTCCAAATTTCTCCAAAATTTCACCAAGACATTAGGAAAACTTCATATAATTCTTTTAAGGGCATATCAAGTCAATGTTTTATTCGAACTATTTTTTACAGGTTCTCAAAGACGATGATAAAAATTTCTTAATGCTTTTGAATCCTCAGTACAAGAAAATTCATAACTCCATTAAAAATTATCCGGATTTCCCCAAAATTACACCAGATCATTGGGAAAACTTCATTTTATAATTCCGAAGGTATTTAAAATTGATATTTTATTTGGACAATTCTTAACAGGCTGTCAAAAGTAATGATAAAAATTTTTTGCAATTTTTTTCAACTTTCAGAACAAAAAAAAAAAAAATAACTTCCTTACAGGTTGTCCAAATTTGCCCAATGTCTTACTACATCCTAAGGAAAACTTTACTTGACTTCTCTAACAAAATTTCAAAATAATGTTCTAAGTTGTAAAACTCTTACAGGCTGTCTAAAATGATAATAAACAATTTTTAATTATTTTACACTGCCAGTACAAAAAAATCCATTAATCCCCTAAAAGTTGTCTAAATTTCCCTAAATTTTCACTAAATCATTTCAAAAGCATCAATTTATGCTAATACAAATATCCTAAGGTGATATATTTAGAAATTTTTTACAGGTTCTCAAAGGTGACAATAAAATTTTTTTTGGAACTAACTACCGTAAATATTATCCAAATTTACCCTGGGCTCCACTAAATTGCTAAGAAATATTCATTTTATATTTCTTAGTATTTTCTAAAGTAATATTTTAATAAAAAAATTTTTTTACAAGTTCTCAAAGGTGATGGTAAAAAATTTCCAATTTTTTTTAGATCTTCAGTAAAACAAAGTCCTTAACTTCATTAAAAATTATCCAAATTTCCTTGAGGTTTCACTACATTATTGGAAAAACTTCATTTTGTGTATTTCATAAAATTTAAAGTTGATATTAAAATTGGACAATTTTTTAAAGGCTGTCAAAAATGATGATAAAAATGTTCTCCACTTTTTCAACCCTCAGTACAAAAAAAATTATAACTTCCTTTAAAGTAATCGAAATTTGCCCAATGTTTTACTATATCCTTAAAACAGTTTTATTTTATTTTTTCTGACCATACCTCAAAATAATATTCCAATTTGGAAAAAATTTATAGGCTGTCAAAAATAATGGCCAAAATTTCTTAATTCTTTTAGACTCACAGTACAAAAATATCCACAACTCCCTTAAAACTTGTCCAAATTTGCCCGCTGTTCCACTAAATTGTTAGGAAAGCTTCACTTTATATTTTAATAATATTTCAAGTTAATATTTTAATTATAAAATTATTTACAGTATGTCGAAAATGATCGTAAAAATTTCTCAATTTTTTTGCACCTTCAGTATAAAAAAATTCATAACTCCTTCAAAAAATATTGAAATTTCCCCAAACTTTCACCAGATCATTAGGAGAACCTTATTTTATGTTTTTGAAATTATTTGAAGTTGATAATGTAATTTAAAAATTTCTTATAGGCTCTCAAAAATAATGGTAAAAATTTATACATTTTTTGGACCCTTGGTATAAAAAAAATTCATAACTCCCTTAAAATCGTCCGAATTTTCCCAAGGATCCACTAAATCATTAGAAAAAACTTTATTTCATATTCTCAAATATACTGTTGGTTGCTATTTTAATTAAGCAATTTTTTAGATGCTGTCAAAAATAATAATAAAAATTTCTCTGTTTTTTTGGACCTTCGGTATAAGAAAATGAATAACTCCCTTAAAAATGGTCCAAATTTCCCCAAAGTTTCACTAAGTTGTTGTCTAACATTTGTTTTATGTTCTCCAAGATAACTTAAGCTAATAATTTAATTCGACAATTTTTAAAAGGCTGTCAAAAATAATGGTAAAAATTTCCTGTTTTTTTTGAACCTATAGTGCAAAAAAATCCATAACTTCCTTAGAAGTTGTCCAAATTTCCCCCAAGTTCCACTAAATCGTAGAAAAAAATCTCATTTTATATTTTTAAAGGTATTTTAGGTTCATAATTCAGTTAAAAAATTTTTTAGAACCTGTCATAAATGATACTCACAATTTAATGTTTTTTTTTGAAATCTTATTACAAAAAAATTCATATTTTCGTTAAATATTGTTTAAATTATCTGAAAGTTTTGCTAAATTATTAGAAGAACTTTACCTTATACTCTTAAAAATATTTTAAGTTATTATTTTAATTTAAACATGTTTTATTGGCTGTCAAAGCTGACGGTAATTTTTTTTTCAATATTTTTAGACACTCAGTACAAAATATCCATAACTTCCTTAAAGATTGTCCAAATTTCCCCAACGTTTTACTGAATTGTTAGGAAAACTTCATTATAAATTCTGAAAAATACTTTAAGTGGATATATAATTAGAAAATTTTTTACAGACCATCAAAAAATCATAGTAAAAATGTTTCTATTTTTTTGGACTTTCAGTACTAAAAAATCAATAACTCTCTTTAATATTATAGCATTTTTTTTCAAAGTTTTACTAAATCCTTAAGAAAACCTTATTTTATGCTCTCAAAAGCATTTCAAGTTGATATTTAAATTAAATAATTTTTTACAGGTTATTAAACAAGATATATAGGTATATATTATAGCCTGTCAAAATTGATGGTAAACATTTTTTATTTTCTTGGATTCTCATTACAAAAAAATCTATAATTTTCATAAAATTCGGTCAAATTTCTTTAAGGTTTTCTTGGATTATTAGAAAAACTTTATGTTATGCCCCTAAATAAAATTCAATTTAATATTTTAATTAAAATTTTTTTTACAGACTCTTAAATGTGACAGTAAACATTTTCCAATTTTTTTGGATATTCAGCACTAAAAGGTCTATAAGGTTCTTAAAAATGCCAAAATTTCCCCAAAGTTTCACTTAGTCATTAAGAATACTTAATTTTATGTTTCCCAAAAAATTTCAAGTAAATGTTTTAAATAAAGCAATTTTTACAGGCTCTCAAAGACGATCGTTAGAAATTATCATTTTTTTTGAACTCTCTGTACAAGAAAATTCATAACTCCGTTAAAAATTATCCAAATTTCTCCAAAATTTCACTACAGTATAAGGACAACTTCACTTTATAATCCTAAAGACATTTTAAGTTAATATTTTATTTGTAAAATTTTTTACAGGCTCTCAAACACGATGGTAAAAATTTCCCCATTTCTTAGACCCTCATTACAAAGAAATTCATAACTTCTTTAAAAGTTGTCCAAATTTTCCCAAGGTTCCACTAAATAATTGGTAGAACTTTATTTCATACTCCCAAAGATATATCAGATTGATATTTTAATTAGACATTTTTTTATAAACTATCAAAGATAATACTCAAAATTTCAATTTTTTTTTGAACCCTTATTACAAAAAAATTCATAACTCCCTCAAAAATTATTCAATTTGTCCCCAAGTTTCACTGAATCATTAGGAAAACTTCATTTTATATTTTTTTGTATATTTAAAATTAAAACATTAATTAAAAAAAATTTTATAGGCTGTCAAACATGATAAAAATCACTCGAAACAAAAAAATCCATAACTTTCTTAAGAGTTACTTAAATTTCCTGAAAATTTCACCAGAGCATGAGGAATACTGCACTTGATGTTTTTGAACGTATTTTAGATTTATATTTCAATTTAAAAAATTCTTACAGGCTCTCAAAAATGATAATAAGAATTTCTTAGTTTTTTTGTAACCTTAGTACAAAAAAATTCATAACTTCCTTAAAAGTTGTCCAATTTTCCCCAATATTCCACTAAATCATTAGAAAAAGTTCATTTTATGCTTATAAAAATTATCTAAATTATAGTTTTAATTCGAGTTTTTTTTTACAAAATGTCAAAAATGATGGTAAAAATGTCAAATTTTTTTGGACCTTCAGTACTAAAAAACCAATAAATTCCTTCAATATTATACAAATTTCTTCAAAGTTCACTAAATTATTAAGAAAACTTCATTTTATGTCCTCAAAAGCGTTTCAAGGTGATATTTTAATTACATAATTTTTTACAGTCTCTCAAAGATGATTGGAAAACTGTCCCCATTTCTTTGGACCCTCAGTACAAAAAAACCCATAACTCCCTTAAAAGTTGTCCAAATTTTCCCAAAATTTTTCTAAATTGTTAGAAAAACTTTAGTTTATATTTAAAATATACTTAAGCTTAGTATTCTAATTAAAAAATTTTTTACAGGATCTTAAAGATGATGATAAAAAATTTCTAATTTTTTTGGACCCTCAATACAAAAAAATTTATAACTCCCTTAAGAGTTGTCCGAATTTCCTCAAACTTTTAAAAAATGATTTGAAAAACTTCATTTTATATTCTGAAGGCTACACTAATTTAATATTCTAATTTGACAATTTTTTACAAGCTCTCAAAGATGATGATGATAAAAAAAAATTTTCTTTCAGGTTGGCAACACCGCACTCCACTGTGCGGCCAACTCCGGCCTAAGGAGGTGCGTGGAACTGCTGGTTTACAACGGGGCGCCACTGTTTCTGGAAAACAACGAGAAAATGACGCCCTGTGACTTGGCGATGAGGGCGGGGTTCGATGATATCGCGGGCTTCTTAGAGAGTCGAATGGTCTTTGTAAGATTAATTCCAAAAAAAAAAAACTCCTCTACATTAATTTCCTGCAATTGTAGACTGACAATGCGGATCTGGCCAATCTGGAAAACGACCTGATCAATGAACAGGAGGAGGTCTACAGCGGTCTACGCAGCCAGGATCTACAGGAAGCAAAGGATCAACTTTTGGTAGATACCTCGGATATGTTGAAGATTCCACTGTTCACTGCTGAAGCTTTACTGAGAGATAACGGTAGGATCTTTTTAAAAATCAAAGATAAATATTAGGGTGTCAGTGCTCTCCAGAGATTATCCCTAAGTTAATTTTCCAGAGTGGTCCAGGGAGCTTTTACTAGAAAAATGGATGAAAAATCCAGCGGATTGTTGTGAAAAAGCCGGAGTGCAAGCACCCAGTACGGTTCTAGTACACGCTGGTTCCTTGGATTCTAGTATATCCAATGATACGGCCTCGGAAGCACCTAAACAGGAAGTGATGGTAATTTTTATTAGTGTATTAACTGTATCCCATTTTGGTTGTAATTAGAGGTTGTCTTCCTTACACTTAGTTTCGTATTAAAGTTGTACTAAAGTATACTTTTGCAGGCAAATGAGGATATTATGAAGTACGTCCAGGACCTTATTCCAGGCATCTGAGTCACTTTGAGTACTTAGAATAAGTACTCTTAGATCCCTTCTAGGCATTCAAAGTTATGTTCCTGTTTATTCAATGCACTAAGGTCATTTATTTATGCCTCCTATAGATTTTGTTCAATTTTTACAAAATATCCAAGAAAGAGTACACAATTAATTTACTGAGAAATAATTAGTAATAAAGTTGAATTACTCTTTTTTATCCTGAGTGCCTGGAATAATTTTCTAAATACTCTTCTTGGAAATTGGGGATATTCAGGGCCTTATTCCAGGCATTTGAGCCGGTTTAAGAGCCTATAATAGTCCTTTAAGTACTCTTAGACCCCTTCTAGGCATTCAAAGTCCTTTTCCAGTTTATTCAAGGCACTAAGGTCATTTATTTATGCCTCCTATAGATTTTGTTCAATTTTTACAATGATTTTCTTGTATATCCAAGAAACAGAACACAGTCAATTTATTGAGGAATTATTGAGAAATTTTTTTTGTCCTGACTGCCTGGAAAAAATTGCCAAATCCTCTTCCTGGTAATTGGGGATATTCAGGGCCTTATTCCGGGAATTTGAGCCTGTTTGAGTGCCTGGAATAATCCTCTAAGTACTCTTAGACTCCTTTTAGCCATTCAAGTACTTTTCCAGTTTATTCAAGGCACTAAGGTCATTTATTTATGCCTCCTATAGATTTTGTTCAATTTTTACAATATATCCAAGAAAAAGTACACAATCAGTTTACTGAGAAATAATTAGTAATAAAGTTGAATTCCTCTTTTTTGTCCTGAGTGCCCGGAATAATTTTCTAAATACTCTTCCTGGCAATTGGGGATATTCAGGACCTAATTCCAGGCATTTGAGCCGGTTTGAGTGCCTGGAATAATCCTTAAAGTACTCTTAGACTCCTTTTAGACATTCAAAGTCCTTTTCTAGTTTATTCAAGGCACTAAGGTCATTTAATTATGGCTCCTATAGATTTTGTTCATTTTTTACAATGATATTCTTTTATATCCAAGAAACAGTACACAATAAATTTACTGAGGAATTATTAGGAAATTTGAATTACTCTTTTTTCTCATGAGTGCCTGGAATAATTTTCTAAATCCTCTTCCTGGCATTTGGGGATAATCAGGATCTTATTCCAGGCATTTAAGTCACTTTGAGTGCCTGGAATAATCCTTTAGACCCCTTCTAGGTATTCAAAGTACTTTTCCTGTTTATTCAAGGCACTAAGGTCATTTATCTATGCCTCCTATAAATTCTGTGCAATTTTTACAATGATGTTTTTGTATATTCAACAAACAGTACACAATCAATATACTAAAAAATATTTTAGGAAATTTGAATTTTTTGCCCTGAGTGCCTGGAATAATTTTCTAAATTCTCTTCCTAGAAATTGGGGATATTCAGGACCTTATTCCAGGCATTTAAGCCAGCTCGAGTGCCTGGAATAATCCTTTAAATACTCTTAAACAGCTTCCAGCCTCGAGAGGTACCAGTAATTTAAAAACAGATGTTTAGGACTAAATATCCCTCTATCTCTTAGATCACAGCTTCAATTAAAAAAAAATTAAAACAGTAAGAAACACGTTTGACATTCTGTAATTGATTTCGGCACTTATGCGGACTGGTGAATTCGTGGATATCGTCACTTTCTGATCTTTCAGATCTCTAAACATATTGATACTCAAGATTGTATGTGATTATTTTGAAATTATAAATGCCAGTCATGGGTCAATGTTGTCAATCGTTTATAAATGACAATGTTGCTATATTAAGTAACCATAAGCCATCTAGATATTTTTTTTTTATTAAAAAAAAAAAGTTTTACACGTTTAATAATTTTTTCTTTAGTGCAAGTAGGTATTGAGGAAAATTGAAAAATTTTAATTTTTTTTTCGAAAAAATTATTAAAACGTTTATAACTAGAAAACCAAAAAAGATACAAGTTTGAAAATTGGTACACTGTTAAAAAAAATTAATTCTAATATTGATACTTATATTAGAGATTTTTAATTATTATATAGGATGTTTGGAAAAAAAGGAAAATTTGAAAAAAAAAAATTTTTTTTATTACTTATAACTCAAGAACTAAAAAAGTTAAAATGTTGAAATTTTTTCCGAAAACTCCTCGTTGAAAAATATTATCTACATATTTTAGCGTTTTTCAAAAAATATACAGGGGGTAAAAAAAAAACAATTTTTTCAAAAAAAAAAAATTTTCAAAAAATCTTTTTAACGCAATAACTAAAAAAATTTGAATGTTAAAAATGTATGTGAAAACGTCTATTTGAAAATCATTAGATATAAAATACAGCGTTTTTTTAAAAAAATTGGGTAAAAAAATTTGATTTTTTTTTTAATAAATTCCTATAACTCAAAAACCAAAAAAGTTAGAATTTTGAAATTTTGCGCGAAAATTCCTCAATTAAAATTATTAGACACCTATTTCACTAATTAAACAAAAACCATAAAAGCAGTTGCAAAATTAAAAAAAAATCGAAAAAAAAATTTGTTTTTGCAAAAATCTCTATAAATGAAAAACTAAAAAATGTTCCTAAATTATTCAAACCTAAAATTGTATTTGTAAGAAATATTCTTGTTTTTATTTTATAAGAATATTCTGGTAAGTTTTTAAGAGTCTGTACTTTCAAATGAAAGTTACTTTCAGATCAGACACCTTGCGTTACAGTCACTCAAAAATGCCAATACTTCCAAACTCTTTTGTCGGACTATCTTAAACTCAAAAGAGTATTTTTACAGATTATTCTGCAGAATATTTTACCGTTTGTTTCATTAAAATATTCCCATTAGTTTTTGAGATTTTGTATTTTAAACAGACTGGTCACCTTCAAATGAGACATCGTTCTTAGGCTATTCAAAAAGTGCTCATATATCCAAAACTGCTGTTCGAATTTATTTGAACTGAAATGGAGTTTATACGAAATATTCTTGAGAATGTTCTTCTTTTTATTTCACAAGAATATTCCCATTAGTTTTTAAGATTTTGAATTTTAAACTGAGTGGTCACCTTCGAATAAAAGAGTCTTCAAAGGCACTAATTGTCAATCTAATTAAACAAAGGAAAAAATTGTCAATATTTTTAAAATTGCTAGTCAAACCTATTTAAAAAAATGTTTTTAGGGAATATCCTTGTTTTTGTTTTATAAGAATATTTTGATAAGTTTTTGAGATTTTTGTACCTTAAAGTGGGTGATTACTTTCAGATCAAACATCCTCTGTTACAGTCGCATAATAAAAATGTCAATATTTCCAAAATTGTTTGTCGGCCTAACTTGGACTCAAAAGAATATTTATTTAAAATATTTTGCAGAATATTCCGTCATTTATTTCATAAAAATATTCCTATTAGTTTTCGAGATTTTCGATTTTAAACTAAGTGGTCACCTTCAGAAAAGACTTTCTTCTTAAGCAACACTATTAAAAATTACCAATAGGCATATGTCAGTCAAACTTATTTAAACTTACTTTCGTAGGAAATTTCCTTGAAAATATTCTGTTCTTTTTTATGAGAATATTTCTGTAAGTTCTCGAAATTTTGGACTTTAAAGTAATGGTTACTTTTAAATCAGACATCTTTTGCTGCAGTCACTGAAAAATGACATTATTTCAAAATTCGTTTGTCGGACCCTCTTGGACTCAAAGGACCTTTTCTATAGGATATTCTGCAGAATATTCTGCCGTTGGTTTTATGAGAATATTCCCCTTAGATTTTGACATTTTCGATCTTAAACTAAGTGGTCACCTTTGCATAAGACTTTTTCTGAGGCACCACTACTAAAAATTGCCAATATTTCTGGATTTAAAGTTCGAATTAATTTAAACTCCCCTAAATTATATAACAAATATTCTTTAGAATATTCTTCTTTTTGTTTTACAGAAATATTCCCAGTAGTTTTTGAGATATTAAATTTTAACCTGAGCGACCACCTTCAAATAAAACATTCATCTTAGGCACCACTTTGAAAATTGTCAATATTTTCAAATTTGTTAGTCAAACTTTAAATAGGGTTTGTATGGAATATTCTTGAGAATATTCTTGTTTTTATTTCAAAAGAATTTTCCCATAAGTTTTTTCGATTTTTGACTTTAAAATGACGGTTACTTGCAGATCAGCCACTTTCTGGTACAGTCACTCAAAAGTGTCATTATTTCCAAAATTATTTGTCGGACGTCCTTGCACTTAAAAGAAGAATTAAATATAATATTTCGCAGAATATTTTGCCGTTTGTTTCATAAAAATATTCCTATTAGTTTTCGAGATTTTGAATTTTAAACCAAGTGGTCACCTTCAGAAAAGACTTTCTTCTTAAGCAACACTATTAAAAATTGCCAATAGGCATATGTCAGTCAAACTTATTTAAACGTAAGATAACTTTCATAGGGAATATTCTTACAAATATTCTGTTTTTTATTTTATGCGAATATTCCTGTAAGTCTCGAGATTTCGGACTTTAAAGTGATAGTTACTTTTAAATCAGACATCTTTTGGTACAGTCACTCATAAATGACATTATTTCAAAATTCGTTTGTCGGACCCTCTTGGACATAAAGGAGCACTTATATAGGATATTCTGCAGAATATTCTGCCGTTGGTTTTATGAGAATATTTCTCTTAGATTTTGACATTTTCAATCTTAAACTAAGTGGTCACCTTTACATAAGACTTTTTCTGAGGTACCACTACTAAAAATTGCCAATATTTCTATATTTAAAGTTTGAATTAATTTAAATTCCAATATATTATATACAAAATATTCTTTAGAATATTCTTCTTTTTGTTTTACAGAAATATTCCCAGTAGTTTTTGAGATATTGAATTTTAACCTGAGCGACCACCTTTAAATAAAACATTCATCTTAGGCACCACTTTAAAAATTGTCAATATTTTCAAATTTGTTAGTCAAACTTTAAATAGGGTTTGTATGGAATATTCTTGAGAATATTCTTGTTTTTATTTCAAAAGAATTTTCCCATAAGTTTTTTCGATTTTTGACTTTAAAATGACGGTTACTTGCAGATCAGCCACTTTCTGGTACAGTCACTCAAAAGTGTCATTATTTCCAAAATTATTTGTCGGACGTCCTTGCACTTAAAAGAAGAATTAAATATAATATTTCGCAGAATATTTTGCCGTTTGTTTCATAAAAATATTCCTATTAGTTTTCGAGATTTTGAATTTTAAACCAAGTGGTCACCTTCAGAAAAGACTTTCTTCTTAAGCAACACTATTAAAAATTGCCAATAGGCATATGTCAGTCAAACTTATTTAAACGTAAGATAACTTTCATAGGGAATATTCTTACAAATATTCTGTTTTTTATTTTATGCGAATATTCCTGTAAGTCTCGAGATTTCGGACTTTAAAGTGATAGTTACTTTTAAGTCAGACATCTTTTGCTACAGTCACTCATAAATGACATTATTTTTAAATTCGTTTGTCGGACCCTCTTGGACTCAAAGGAGCACTTATATAGGATATTCTGCAGAATATTCTGCCGTTGGTTTTATGAGAATATTCCTCTTAGATTTTGACATTTTCAATCTTGAACTAAGTGGTCACCTTTACATAAGAGTTTTTCTAAGGCATCACTACTGAAAATTGCCAATATTTCTGGATTTAAAGTTTGAATTAATTTAAATTTCAATACATTATATACAAAATATTCTTTAGAATATTCTTCTTTTTGTTTTACAGAAATATTCTCAGTAGTTTTTGAGATATTGAATTTTAACCTGAGCGACCACCTTTAAATAAAACATTCATCTTAGGCACCACTTTAAAAATTGTCAATATTTTCAAATTTGTTAGTCAAACTTTAAATAGGGTTTGTATGGAATATTCTTGAGAATATTCTTGTTTTTATTTGAAAAGAAATTTCCTGTAAATTTTTGCGATTTTGGACTTTAAAATGACGGTTACTTGCAGATCAGCCACTTTCTGCTACAGTCACCCAAAAGTATCATTATTTTCAAAATTATTTGTCGGACGTCTGTGCACTCAAAAGAAGAATTAAATAGAATATTCTGCTGAACACTGTGCTGTTTATTTTGTGAGAATACCTTTGTAACTTTTCGAGATTTCGGACTTTAAAGTGAGAAAAAAATTCGAAAAAAAAACCGTTATAACTCGAAAACTAAAAAAGCTAGAACGTTGAAAATTTGCTTGAGAATTCATCGTTAAAAGTCATTTTTCAGCATTTTTAAAAAAATATAAAGGAAGTTAAAAAAAAATGTTTCACAAGAAAAAGAAGTGAGGAAGATACCCCCCTGCAATTACAACCCCAATGAGACCAGTGAACATAAAACTCTCATTTTTTTAGTGTGAAATCTGCCTGAACGTCATACCATCCGAATGGGAACACCCCATAAAAATGTCTTGCAACCATCTGTTCTGCAAGTGCTGCTGGCAGAGTTACCTCACCACGAAAATCCAAGATGGCGACGCGCATCACATCTTATGCCCCGCTTACCAGTGCCACATCCTCGTTCCGGTGGAGTTTATCGAGAAACTGGTCAGTCCAGAGATGGCCAGAAGATATTTACAATTCGATATTAAGGTACTAAACTAATTGAGCTTCTCTACTATAGGGAACATTATTCGAATAAGTTTTCTTACTCAGGCTTTCGTGGAGAGCAACAAAACAATCAAATGGTGCCCGATCCCCGGATGCGGAAGAGCCGTGAGACTTCCGGAAGCGGAACAAACCCCTGGAAAAACTTACCCGAGCAGAAAACCCGCCCCATTAACCTCCCACGCGGTGGATTGCGGAAATGCTCATTTCTTTTGCTGGGAATGTTTGGGTAACACCACCTCAAAGTCTTCTCGCCTTCACGTCTTACTAACGAAATTTCCCACTTTAGGTGATGCGCATGCCCCGTGCGGCTGCGACCAATGGCAACAATGGCACAAGAAAATATCGGAAGTGAAACCGGAAGAACTGAATTCCGCTTACATCGGAACCGAAGAGGCTGCCAACTGTTTATGGCTGGTAACCAATTCTAAACCTTGTCCGAACTGTAAAAGTCCCATTCAAAAGAACGAGGGGTGTAACCACATGAAGTGCTCAAAAGTACGATTTAGTCCATATTTTCAAATCTCACTGATTTTCAATAATTTTCCTTTTTTTTTTTAGTGTAAATTTGACTTTTGTTGGGTGTGTCAAGAGTCTTGGAAGAAGCACAGTTCGGCCACAGGAGGGTACTTCAGATGTAACCGGTTCGAAGCGGTACGAAAAGCTGACGAGAAACAGGTAAAACCTCAATAATTTCAATTAAAAATCAAATAATATGCGTAAAAAAACACCAAACTACAGGGTACTTTGGTCAACGAGGCCATAGAAAAGAGCGTCGAACTGCAAGAGATCACCAGGTTCCTGCACTACTACACCAGGTTTAGGAACCACGAGAACAGCCAGAAAATGGAGGAACCCTTACTGACCAGCGTCAGAAAGAAGATGGAGGTTCTTGCAAGCAGTCTTGGGATCAGACGAGAAGGTCTGGAAATACTGGATGCACTTGGAAATCTTTGAATTTATTTAAAAACTATTTTAGAGGCCATTGAAAGCAGTACAAGGTTCATAGAGGATGGAGTGAGGGAGTTGCTGAAAGCCAGACGGGTTCTGTGTGGTTCTTATGCTTACGGGTACTACTTGGAGGACGACGGGTATAATAGGCATATTTTTGAATTTATGCAGGTACTTTAGCTTTTTTAAATTGCTCTTTAGAATGTTCTTTAAGTAAAGGCTTTTGGGCTCAAAGTCCAATATCTCAAAGACTTACAGGAATATTTTCGTAAACTAAGAAGCAAAATGTTCCGCAGAATATTCTATTTAATACTTCCTTTGAGTGCATGGACGTCCGACAAATAATTTTGAAAGTAATGGCATTTTTATCTGACTATAGCAAAAGGTGTCTGATCTGAAAGTAACCCTCACTTTAAGTCCTTAATCTGGAAAATTTACTAGAATATTCTTATGAAACAAAAACCAAACTAGTTCTCGGAATATTCCCTACGAACATTGTATAAGTTTTTTCATAAGATTGAGTAACAATTTTTACAATAATGTCAATTTTTGAATATCGACGCCTTAGAAGGAACTATGACCCCTTAGTTAAAAATTCAAAATCTCAATAATTAATATGGATAATCCTATGAAGCAAAATGAAGAATATGCTCCAAAATGTTCTCTTTAAAGTCTATTTAGGGTCTAAATAAATTCGAACATTAATTTTTGAAATATAGGCATTTTTTAAGTATTAGGGGTCACTACAGAAGAAAGTTTTTTAGAATCTGAAGGCGACTACCTAGTTTAAAATCCAATATCTCAAACACGAATAGGAATATTTTTATGAAACTAATGACAGAATATTCTCGAGAATATTCTATATAAATGTTCTTTTGAGTCCAATGTAGTCCGACAAACAATTTTGGAAATACTAACATTTTTGTGTAGCTACAGCAGAAAATGTTTCATTTCAAAGTAACCTTCACTTTAAAGTTCGATATCTCAAAAACTTACAGGAATATTCTTGTGAAATAAAAAGAGGAATATTCTCAAGAATATTCGTTATATACTTAATTGGAGTTCAAATTAGTTCGAACAAAAAATTCGGAAATATTGGCATTTTTTAAATAGTGGTGTCTAGGAAGGATGTCTCATTTGAAGGTGACCAGTCCATTTAAAATTCAAAATCTTAGGAACTAATAGAAATATTTTTATAAAACAAACGTCAGAATATTCCCTAGAATATTCTATATAAATGTCCTTTTGAGTCCATAGTAGTCCGACAAACAATTTTGGAAATAATAGTATTTTTGAGTGATTGTACCAGAGAATGTCTGAACCGAAAGTAACCATAATTTTAAAATCCAAAGTCTTAAAAACTTACAGGAATATTCTTGTGAAACAAAAAGAAGAATATTCTCAAGAATATTCGTTATATACTTAATTGGAGTTCAAATTAATTCTAACAAAAAATTTGGAAATATTGACGTTTTTTAAATAGTGGTGCCTAGGAAGGATGTCTCATTTGAAGGTGACCAGTCCATTTAAAATTCAAAATCTTAGGAACTAATAAGAATATTCATATAAAACAAACGGCAGAATATTGACCAGAATATTCTATATAAATGTTCTTTTGAGTGCATAGTAGTCCGACAAATAATTTTTGTAATAATGGCATATTTAATGGCTGTAAGAAATTATGTCTGCTTTAAAAGTAACCGTCACTTTAAAGTCCTAAAGCTCGAAGACTTACAGGAATATTTTCATAAAACAAAAAACAGAATATTCTTAAGAATATTCTATTTCAATATTACCATAAGCTTACCTTAAAATTTTGAAAATTTTACTACATAATAATATGCGTAGTGGTGCCTAGAAGAATGTGTTATTAGAAAATGACTACTAAGTTTAAAATCCAAAATCTTCATACCTAATAGGAATATTCGTATGAAATGAAGGGCAGGATATTCTGCAGAATGTGCTACGTAAATGTTCTTTTGAGTCCAAGAAAATCCGACAAATAATTTTGGAATTATTGGCACTTTTGAGTGACTCTAGCAGAGGTATTTTTGCGTAGTGGTGCCTAAGAAGATTGACTTATAAAAAAATGACCACTAAGTTTAAAATCCAAAATCTCCAAAACTAATAAGAATATTCTCATGAAAGAAACGGTAGAATACTCTGCAGAATATTCTATAAAAATATTCTTTTGAGTCCAAGATAGTCCGATAAAGAAATTTGGAAATAATGGAGTTGTTGAGTGACTGTAGCAACGAATGTCTGATTTGAACGTAACCCTTACTTTAAAGTCCAAAATCTCAAAAACTTACAGGAATATTCCTTTGAAACAAAAACTAGAATATTCCAAAGAATATTCTCTTCGAATATTATTTAAGGTTTAAATAAGTTTAACTAACAATTTTAAAAATATTGGCAATTTTTGAGTAGTGATGTCTAAAAAGAATGCTTTATTTATTTAATGGTGATCGCTCAGTTTAAAATTCAAAATCTCAAAAACTAATAGGAATATTCTTATGAAACAAACGGCAGAATATTCTATATATATATTTTTAAGTCCAAAGTAGTTCGATAAACAGTTTTGAAAATAATGCAATTTTCAATGGCTGTAGTAGAGAATCGTCTAATTTGGAGGTGACTACTCACTTTAAAGTCCTAAATCTCGAAAACTCACAGGAATATTCTTATGAAACAAACAGCAGGATATTCTGCAGAATATTGTACATAAATGTTCTTTTAAGGCCAAGGTAGTCCGACAAATAATTTTGAAAATATTGACACTTTTAAGTGACTGTAGCAGAGGATGTCTGAACTGAAAGTAACCCTCAATTTAAAGCCCGAAATTTTGAAAACTTACAGGAATATTCTTATGAAACAAAAACAAGAATATTCCCTATTAATATTATTTCAAGTTTAATTAAGTTTGATTAACAATTTTGAAAATATTGTCAATTTTTGAATAGCGGTGCCTAGGAAGAATATTTTATTTAAATGTAACTCCTTAGTTTAAAATTCAATATCTCAAAAACTAATAGGAATATTCTAATGAAACAAACGGACAAATACTCTCTAGACTATTCTATATAAACATTCTTTTTAGTCCACAGTAGTCCGACACATAGATTTAAAAATAATGACTAGTGTTTGAGCAGAGAATGTCTGATCTAAACTTTAAAGTCCAAAATTCCAAAGACTAATAGGAATATTTTCATCAAACAAAAAACATAATATTCTGCACACTATTTCCCGTAATATTCATCATTCTTTTTCACAAACACTGTTTAGGGTCCAAGCCAATCTGTAATAGACCTTTTTTGCATCTGTTTAAGAACGAACTGGAAGAAATAACGGAAAAACTAAGCGAAATGATCGCCAGACCATATTTACGCACCCCCAAGGCGGTCATAGTGCAAACCTCCACCCTAACGCGTAGAAAACGTCACGAATTTGTCCGTGCGGTTGCTCAAGGCCTTATTCCCCCGGAAACTCCACCAACCCTAAGGAAAAGAAAACGGAAACTGGTAAGCAACCTTCACTGTTCCACTCACATTCCAGAAGTGCACGTAAGTTTCCCTCAGAACGATCTGGAGGACACCTCCACCTGGATAAAGGACTGCGATTGGCCGGGAGATTATGACACAGACGAAGAAACTGACTTGAGTGTCACTCTAAAGCGCATGATCAGCAGAAGTCCGATAAGGGAACACGAGTGCGGACTGTTGTGTAGCAGTCAAGGATGCGGAACTAGTAAGTGTCTTAAAATAGACATTTCTTAATTGTATAAATTCTTATTACAGGGCCGGACTATAACGTGGAACTGATCATAGCCCTGGAAATGTCCCGTTTGCAAATGATCGAGGATCAGGTGAGGCAATCCGAGCATACTCCGGTCACACCCGATCCAGGCTCGAGTATTTCGACTAATAGTAACGAGAGCACCGACGATCAGCTGAAGTTGGCCATACATTTGTCCTTGCAAGAGTCCACTGCCAAAATTAGGAGGGAAATGGAACAGAGGGAGATGGAGGAGCGAATTAATGGTAATTCTACAAAATATTCTCTAATTCTCTCATGTGTAGTAGAGTCTAAAGTGATTACTTACTTTGAGGTCCAAAATCTGGAAAATGAGTAGGCATATTCTTATGGAATTAAAAGCATAATGTTCTATGAAGTATTTCCTAAATATATTCCTTTGAGGTCACATTGGTCCGAATAACATTTTCGAAAATATTTGCATTTTTGTGGAGTGGAGTCTAAGATGTATTGGAGTCTAAAGTCTGGTGACTTTGACGTGCAATATCTAGAAAACGAATAGGAATATTCTTATAGAATAAAAAGCTTAATATTCTATGAAATATTCCCTAAATATCTTCTTTTGAGTTTACGTGAATCCGAACAAGATTTTCAGGATTATTTGTATTTTTAAGTAGTGGTGTCTTTGGAAAATGTCTGAACTTATCTTACGGTCAAAAATCTAGGAAACTAATAAGAATATTCTTATGCCGTGAAAAGCATATTTTTCTAAGGAATATTTCGTAAATATGTTCTTTTGAGTTCATATGGGTCCGAACAATATTTTCAAAAATATTTGCATTTTTGGGTAGTAGTGTCTATAGAAAATGTTTGAACTACAGATGATTACTCACTTTGAGGCCCAAAATCTGGGAAACTAAAAGGAATATTCTTATGGAATAAAAACCTTAATTTTTTATGGAACATTCTCTTAATCTCTTTTTTTGAGTTTACGTAAATCCGAACAAGATTTTCAGGATTATTGGTATTTTTGGATAGTGCTGTCAAAAGAAAATATCTGATAGCTCACTTTGAGATCCGAAATCTAGGCAACGAATAGGAATATTCCTATTCCGTAAAGAGCATATTTTTCTAAGGAACATTCCTTAAATATGTTCTTTTGAGTTCACATTGGTCCGAACAATATTTTCGAAAATATTTGCATTTTTGTGTAGTAGTGTCTATAGAAAATGTCTGAACTGCAGATGATTACTTACTTTGAGGCCCAAAATCTGGGAAAGGAATAGGAATATTCTTATGGAATAAAAAGCAGAATATGCTACGGAATATTTCCTAAATTAACTCTTTTTAGTTTCCGTTGAAACCGAACAACAGTTTCAGGAATATAAAAATTTTTGGCTAGTGATATCTAATGTCTGAACTGAAGATGACTACTTACTTTAAGGTCCAAAATCTAGAAAACTAAAAGGAATATTCTTATGGAATAAAAAGAAAAATATTCCACGGAATATTCCTTAAATGTGTTTTTTTATGTTCACATTGGTCCGAACAACGTTTTCAGGAATATTTGCATTTTTGAGTAGTGATGTCCAAGTACGATACGTGATTTGAATCGACCACTTATTTCGGGTCCAAAATCTATAAAATTAACTAGAATATTCTTAGGACTGAACAGGCCTTATATTTACTAATAATGTTTTTTTATGAATTTCAATTTTTAAAATTGATTTTTTAAGATATTTGCATTTTCAAGTACATAAACACCACCTATGAAAAATTTCTGAAATGAGGATGGTTTCTCACTTTGAGGTCGGAAATCTGGAGAACTAAAAGGAATATTCTTATGAAACTTAAAGTAGAATATTCTAGAGAATATTGCCTAAAAATGTTCTTTTGAACCTATATTAGTCCGAACAACATTTTCCAGAATATCTGAGTTTTCGGATATAGGTGCCTAAGTCAAATATTTTTGAATGATTTCAAACTGATTACTTACTTTAAAGTCGAAAATCTGGAAAACTAATAGGAATATTCTTATAAAACAAAAAATAGAATATTCTACAGACTATTTCCTAAAAATGTTTTTTCGACTCTTAATTAGTCCGACCATTATTTTTGCCAATATAAGAATTTTTGTGTATAGGGGTCTAAGCAGATGTCTGACCTGAAGACTACTTACTTAAAACTCCAATATCTGGAAAACTAAAAGGAATATTCTTATAGAATAAAAAGCATAATATTCTACGGAATGTTCTCTGAATATATTTTTTTGAGATCACATTAGTCCGAGAAATATTTTCAAAAAAAATTAAATTTTTGTGTAGTGGTGTCTATGAAGAATTTCTGAACTAAAAATGATTATTTACTTTAAGGTCTAAAAACTAGAAGACTTATTGGAATATTATTATGGAATAAAAAGAAAAATATTCCACGGAATATTCCTTAAATATGTTCTTTTATGTTCACATTGGTCCGAACAACGTTTTCAGGAATATTTGCATTTTTGTATACAGGTGTCCAAGCAGAATGTTTTTGAATGATTTAAAGCTGACTACTTCCTTTAAAGTAGAAAATCTGGAAAACCAATAGGAATATTCTTATGAAATAAAAATTAGAATATTCTGCAGACTATTTCCTAAAAATGCTCTTTTGACTCCTAAGTAGTCCGACCATTATTTTTGATAATATAAGAATTTTTGGGTATAAGGGTCTAAGCAGATGTCCCACCTGAAGACTACTTACTTTAAACTCCAATATCTGGAAAACTAAAAGGAATATTCTTATGGAATAAAAGGCATAATATTCCATGGAATATTCCTTAAATATGTTCTCTAATGTTTACATTATTCCGAACAATGTTTTCAGAAATATTTCGCATTTTGAGTAGTGATGTCCAAATACAATTCGTGATTTGAATCGACCATTTATTTCAAGTCCAAAATCTATAAAATTAACTGGAATATTCTTAGGGTTGGACAGGCATTATATTTACTAATAATGTTCTTTTATGAATTTCAATTTGTAAAATATTTGCATTTTCAAGTACATAAACACCACCTATGAAAAATTTTTGAAATGATGATGGTTTCTCGCTTTGTGGTCCGAAATCTGGAGAACTAATAGGAATATTCTTATGAAACAAAAAGCAGAATATTCTACAGAATATTGCCTAAAAATGTTCTTTAGAGCCTACATTAGTCCGAACAACATATTACAGAATATCTGAGTTTTTGTGTGTAGGTGCCTAAGTCAAATATTTTTGAATGATTTCAAACTGATTACTTACTTTAAAGTCGAAGATCTGGGAAACTAATAGGAATATTCTTATGAAATAAAAATTAGTATATTCTACAGACTATTTCCTAAAAATGCTCTTTTGACTCCTAATTAGTCCGACCATTATTTTTGACAATATAAGAATTTTTGTGTATAGGGGTCTAAGCAGATGTCTGACCTGAAGACTACTTACTTAAAACTCCAATAACTGGAAAAGTAAAAGGAATATTCTTATGAAATAAAAAGCATAATATTCCACGGAATATTTCTTAAATATGTTCTCTTATGTTCACATTGGTCCGAGCAACGGTTTCAGAAATATTATGCATTTTGAGTAGTGATGTCCAAATACAATTCGTGATTTGAATCGACCACTTATTCAGGTCCAAAATATTTAAAATTAACTAGAATATTCTTAGGGTTGGACAGGCATTATATTTACTGATAATGTTTTTTTGAGAATTTCAAACATTTTTGAAAATATTTGCATTTTCGAGTACATAGCCACTACCTATGAAAAATTTCTAAAATGAGGATGGCTTCTCACTTTGAGGTCGGAAATCTAGAGAACTAAAAGGAATATTCTTATGAAATAAAAAGCAGAATATTTTACAGAATATTGCCTAAATATGTTGCTTTGAGCCTATATTGGTCCGAACAACATTTTCGAGAATATATGACTTTTTGGGTATAAGTGCTTAGACGAATGTTTTTGAATGATTTCAAACTGACTACTTCCTTTAAAGTCGAAGATCTGGGAAACTAATAGGAATATTCTTATGAAATAAAAATTAGAATATTCTAAAGAATATTTCCTTAAACTGGTTTTTTGACTCCTAATTAGTCCGACCAACATTTTCGAGGATATATGAATTTTTGTATACAGGTGTCCAAGCAGAATGTTTTTGAACGAGTTAAAGCTAATTACTTACTTTAAAGCCCAAAATCCGGAAAACTAGTAAGAATATTCTTATGAAACAAAAAACGGAATATTCTACAGACTATTTCCTAAAAATGCTCTTTTGACTCCTAATTAGTCCGACCATTATTTTTGACAATATAAGAATTTTTGGGTATAGGGGTATAAGCAGATGTCTGACCTGAAGACTACTTATTTTAAACTCCAATATCTGGAAAACTAATAGGAATATTTTCATAAAACAAAAAGCATAATATTCTATAGACCTTTGACTTCCATCCAGTCCAAACAACATTTTCATAAATCTTTAATAAAAACTTCTCAGGGTACCAAAAAACGAACGCCGACCTGACAGTCGACTACTTCCTAAAATCCCTGGCCAATCACAAGATCGACCTGAAAGCTTTGGAACGAATGGAGCCAGATAGAGAGGTGGTATTCAGATCGTGCAAGGGAAACGAGGATGGGAGATTCAAAATCTCCGATATACACGAAAATGGTTCGTTGAAACCTGCTTTTGAAGCGACAGAAGTGACTTTAATATTCTTCAGGTTATATATTTGGCAATGACGACTATGACGAGATGTCTAGCTTGAAGAGATGTCACTCGACAGGAGATATTTGTCCAAGGAGGACCAGAAAAGGACCACTGACACGTATGAACGGTACTGACGAGCCTAGGTACCACTTGGATTCGGATCACAGTAGCCAACACGAGGAGAAACCTGAGGATATGGTTCGAAGGTACTTAATTGATGTTTTAGAAGGTCTTATAGTGGTTTTTATCATTTTTTTTTGTGAAAAGATATTTAGCACTGCCATCTACATCAATACGCACCAAACAATTTTTGCTATTCCATAACGCACAACAGCAACACCACGAGGAGGAGTTTTGCCAAGGACAGAGTTCAATGGAGGACACGACCATCTCGGATTCCCTTAATGCCGACATGGAAGTTAGTGGGATTTTGAATTCTACCACTGACGAAGATTTAGGTATAAAGGGGTGACATTAGGGTTAAAGGGTGTAAATGGAGTCAATTTTTAGTTAACAAGATTTACGAAGAAGAAACCAAAAAGACTGAGCAAGTAGCCAAAGAAATGCCGTGTAAAAAGCACAGCCACAACCCGTTCGCTAGTCTTAAGGCTAAACTGTGTTCAACCCATTTGCCCAAGTCTGGGTACCTTACTAAGCTAGCTGTAAATAAGAGTATAGGTAAGTATTGAGGAAAATGTTGGGGGTGTTATCAATAGGATTGGATTTTGAGAGAACCGTTGCAGGTACAAGAAATCTGATTGTACCATTGTCTTAGTTGGAAAAAATTAGTTGAAAAAGAGTATCATGTCGATGGGGTTGTTTTGATTTTTAAAAAATTTTTTGGATTTTTGAGAGAAGGGCTAGTGGTACAATAAATCTGTTTGCACCATTCTGTTAGTTGGAAAAAATCAGTTGACAAAGAGTACCACGTCAATGGGTTTCTTTTAATTTTTAAAAAAATTTCTTGAATTTTTGAGAGAATTGTTAGTGGTACAAAAAATCTGATTACACCATTCTCTTAGTTGGAAAAAATTAGTTAAAAATGAGTACCATGTCAATGGGTTTATTTTAATTTTTAAGTCTTTTTTAGATTTTTGAGAGAACCGTTACTGGTACAAAAAATCTGATTGCACCATTCTCTTAGTTGGAAAAAACTAGTTAAAAATGAGTACCATGTCGATGTGTTTATATTAATTTTTAAAAAAGTTTTTTGAATTTTTGAGAGAACCGTTAGTGATACAAAAAATGTGATTGCACCATTCTGTTAGTTGGAAAAAATTAGTTGAAAATGAGTACTATGTCAATGGGTTTATTTTAATTTTTAAGACTTTTTTGAATTTTTGAGAGAACCGTTAGTGATACAAAAAATCTAATTGCACCATTGTGTTATTTGGAAAAAATCAGTTGAAAAAGAGTACCATGTCAATGGGTTTACTTTAATTTTTAAAAAAGTTTCTTGAATTTTTGAGAGAACCGTTAGTGATACAAAAAATCTGATTGCACCATTCTCTTAGTTGGAAAAAATTAGTTAAAGATAAGTACCATGTCGATGTGTTTATATTAATTTTTAAAAAAGTTTTTTGAATTTTTGAGAGAACCGTTAGTGATACAAAAAATCTAATTGCACCATTCTGTTAGTTGGAAAAAATCAGTTGAAAAAGAGGACCATGTCAATGGGTTTATTTTAATTTTTAAAAAAGTTTCTTGAATTTTTGAGAGAATTGTTAGTGGTACAAAAAATCTGTTTGCACCATTTTTTTAGTTGGAAAAAATCAGTTAAAATGTAGTACCATGTCGATGGGTTTATTTTAATTTTTTAGCAAGTTTTTTGCGTTTTGATAGTTTTTGAAGGAAACTTTTAATCATACATTGGAAGAATGTTAACATTTTATTAACGAAATCTTGTTTTTTTAAAGGTTTAATAAGTAGCGAACATAAACCAACCAAAAACTACACATGCGATCACACCACACAAAACGCAGAATCCAGCACGAGCAACTTCCCTAAAAAATCAAACGTCATGGGGGAATCAAAGAGCGAGAAGCACAGCCCCAAAAACCGCAGAGAGGGCGGAAAAAACATATTTTCCCGCTCCACCGGGTTCCTCGTGGACTCCAATCAGAAACGAATAGGAAAAGGTGAGACCGTACCCCATAACAACCAAATAAACTCAATATTTAACTCATATGCCAATAGAACTGAGAATAAAAATATGCAAAAGCCCTCAAAAGAAGACCGCTTTAGAAACCGACAGTTCGAACGAGTACGAAAGCGAAACTGGCATCCCTAAATCGCCCACGTTATTCATTTCTGGAGTCTCCATATCCAGAACACCCGAACCTAAATCACCCGGTAAGTAAAACAACGATCCAGACAATCCATTAATAAATAATTTTCAACAGGAATAAGCTTGATCCAGAACAATTCCGGACGTCAGTCACGTTCGTCCAGTCTCAGCGTACCGGTACCTCTAAGCGCATGCTCCTTAAGCTTATCCAGTAGCAGCTTGAATACTTCAAATAATCAAAACAATTATCATAATAATTCGACTTTTCCTCCAGAACCATTCACTCCCTCTTTGGTCAGGTCTCACACTCCGGCATCGTCCAGATCGAATTTGACCACGCCTCACGATAGCCCTAGGTCATCTGCAAAGGAAAATGGCAAGAGTAAGAGCGCCAGTGAGCCGGAGAGAGAACGAGAGATGTTTAGGTAATTTATAAGAGAATTATTCAAGCTATAACAGGTTAAAAAGAAAAGAAAGAAATAATATGTAAAGTTCGAAGATAAATGTACTGTTTTTAGAAACTACTGACCCTAAAAGTGCCTTTAGACAATACAGCCTCTTAAGCGTTAAACAAATAAGCTTGATGTTATGAAATGCCTATCATCTGCAAATAATTTAAACCTGCATTTGTAACAGTAGCCACGATATGATAAGAAAAACTGAGTTTTCAGGATCTTAGATTAGTCATCGAGTGCATTCTCAAATTAATATTTAAGTCCATAATATTTTTATTGGTTTTCAGCTTGAAATCTGTGCACACCTTGTAGTGACTAAGGCAATCAGCCTACAATCAAACTTAAGATCATCTGCAAAGAAGAGCAGATAGTCACATAGTAATAAACAAGCACCAATATCGTTGACATAGATATTAAATAAAAGAGGTCCTAGAAGGGATACCTTAAATTCATAGGATTAAATTACATAGTCTGATGATCAAGTAACTTCTTAGCAAATTATATAATGAACGCGGTCAAACGCTGTTGAAAAGTCAGTATAAGCAGCGTCTACCTGAGTAGAATCTTCAAATAACTCGGTCAATAAAATCAACAAAAGTGAGAACCTTTAACTCATCAAATATTATTTTTATGCAAAGGAACTAGGGGTCCGTATGGGTTCAGTTTTCTCCAATTTATTCAAAAACTATGCAATTTACAAGAAAAACTCTTAAGACATTTTTTATAGAGAATTCGATTCCTTGTAATTTGATATAGATTACAACTATGAACGAGGCAAATAATATTTTTTTATGAAAAAACTAGGGGTACGTGTTGGTTCAGATTTTCCCAATTAACGCACAAACTAGGCATTTTCAGAGAAAAACTTGGAAGCAATTAAATTTGCTTTCATTTTCAATGCATTATAACCCTGAATACATTTTTTATACTAAAAAAACTAGAAGTATGACACCTTTATGCAAAAGAACTAGGGGTACGTAATGATTCAGTTTTAGCCAATTTATTCAAAAACTAGGCGATTTTCAAGAAAAACTCATAAGAAATTTTTTATAGAGAATTCGATTCTCTGTAATTTTATATACATTAGAACTGAGGAATGACTTATCAAAGCTCATTATGTCACTTAAATCCAGTTTCTCAACAATGAGCAAAAACGATTTACAGCTGAACCAAAAATCAAAAATATCAGAGGTTTTTTAAAAAAAGAAATAAACTTCTAGGACAAAATGCGATTTGATAAGTCACTCCTTCAAATATGTAATTTGAAATAATACCTATTTCTTAGTTTTTTAGTAAGAATATATTATTTTACGTTTTTTTCATTAGTATTTTAACAACAAATAAAAATATAAAACCTATTTAGGGGTTTTTAATAAAATTCAATGCAGGAAAAAGATTTATTTATTAAAAAAAAACAAAAGGTTTTATTCGTATATTTTAGATATGCTTTAGTTCCTTTTCTTCCTCAAGACAAAGACACTCTTCTTCCGGATCGTCGGCGTCATCTATTACCTCCAAATTTCCTTGAAACTCCTTATTGTAAAAACGGGAGGTGGATAGTGGAATAATTTCTTCCCAATTCAATCCAAATCTTTTTTCTAAAATCATACGTATATCATTCTTCTTTTTCGGTTTTATATTATTAGTCAGGGGTCGAACATAACGCACTTTCAAGTCTTTATTAAAGCTATAACCTCTCTTGCAAATTGATAAAAACTGTTTTGAGATGTCGTCATACCGATATGTTGGCTCAAGTTTAATTTTAATCTTTATCCCTTTATTAGTTCTTAATTTTTGAAGAAAGATCCTTTTCATTTCACTTATTCCTTCAACTTTTTTAAGAAATTTAGTTAAATCTTGAAAATCCTTTATATGCCAATCGGTTCCTAAAATTCTGATATCTGACCTCTTTATAAATTCTGTGGTCCTCTTTATAAAACCTATTTTCATATTCTTGTTCTTTTTTATCTTTTCGTTTTAACCTTTTGCGTAAACTCTCACTATGCTCACCTACCGACACACCTTGATCAAGATTCATGTTTTATTAACAAACAACAACAACGTAACTAGATTGACAATAATAATGCCGGCTGGTGGCGCTGCCAAGCAGTAAATGGACATAATGCGAAATCAAGCGGTTAAAAGTCAGGACATAATGCGGTTTGGTGCGTATGACAGATTTTGCCTTTAAATTACTATGGGACAAAATTGGACAAAACTGCATCGGGCCTTTATGAGTTCAGAACCACTTCAAACTCATTTTCGTCCTAGATTGGGCAAAATGCGTTTTGATAAGTCACTCCTCAACTCTGAACGAGGCAAATAATATTTTTATGCAAAAAAACTAGTGGCATGTATTCGTTTCGTTTTTCTCAATTTTATTAAAAACTATGCATTTTTATAAAAAAAAACCTAAAACGAATTTAATTTCCTTTAATTTTCTAAGCGTCATAATTCTGAATACATTTTTATACTAAAGGAACAAGATATATGACACCTTTATGCTAAAGAACTAGGGGTACGTAATGGTTCATTTTAAGCCAATTTATTCGAAAACTAGACAATTTTGGAGAAAAGCTCATAAGACATTTTTTATAGAGAAATCGATTCCCTGTAATTTGATATACATTAGAACTACGAACGAGACAAATAATATTTTTATGCAAAAAAACCAATGGCACGTATTGGTTCTGTTTTTCTCAATTTACGCACACACTAGGCATTTTTAGAAAAAAAACTTATAAGCAATTAAATTTCCTTTCATTTTCTATGCGTTATAACCCTAAATACCTTTTTTATACTAAAAAAAGAAGACATGACACCTTTATGCAAAAGAACTAGGGGTACGTAATGGTTCAGTTTTAGCCAATTTATTCAAAAACTCGGCAATTTTCAAGAAAAACTCATAAGACATTTCTTATAGAGAAATCGATTTCCTGTAATTTGAGATACTTTACAACCATAATCGAGATAAATAATATTTTTATACAAAAGAACTAGGAGAACGTATTGGTTCAGATTGTCCCAATTTACGCACAAGCTAGGCATTTTCAGAGAAAAACTAAGAAGTAATTAAATTTCCTTTTCTTTTCTTTGCATTATAACCCTGAATATTTATTTATTTATTTATTTATTTAAAATTCTTCATTACAAAGGTTCAACAATGAACATAGCATGCGTCAATTTCAAGCCTTACCTAAATGTATACACTAAAGTCATTAATAATTAAATGTTAAACAGAGACATACATATACTAACAATACTATTTTAGGTAATTTATTAAACGCCTTGGACGCTACGAAAATCGCACTCTTTTCAAATAGAGCCGTATTATGGTGCAAAATGTTGAATCTTGATGATATCTTGTAGGCATACCGATATTAAAGTCTGCGTTCCTTGTAAAGTAATGACTGTATATTTTTGCAAAAACCAAAAGTTTATAGAAGTATAACGAATATACTGTCATTATACGGTATTTTCTAAACAAAGGTGCAGCATGGTCTAAAAACCCAGCTCCATCTAGCGTTCTGATCCTGCGTTTCTGTAGGACAAGTAAACGCTCCAGCTCAGAAGAAGCCACCCAGTTGATGATACCATAAGAAAGTCGACTTTGAACGTGGGCATGAATAAAGAGTCGAACAACATCCGTGCTTACTATACGTGTTAGGTTACTTACAACAAAGCACGACGTTGCCAAGCTTTTCGCTATGTGATCGATGTGGGTGTCCCAAGTTAGCCTGCTATCGATATGTAAACCTAGAAATTAAGTTAAGTTTTCATTTCTTATTTATTGGCTATCAGTTTTTACGAGGGCACTTTGAGGGTTTTTAATAGTTGAACGGTTATCAGACTTTTTGGCGTTTAATAGTAAACCATTTTGCTTGCGCCAGTTTGAGAAGTTCATAGAAACCTCATTGCAGCTTGCAATTGCATCGATGTATGTCTGGTTGCGGACTATGATTGAGGTGTCATCTGCAAATTGACAAATATGCGAATCCTGGTTATTTATGTTATTAGAAAGATCATTATAAAATATAGGAAAAAGAAGTGGGGACAGAATTCCCCCCTGGGAAACTCCAGATTTAACATCAAGTGTTGAGGACTTAAAAATACTTTTTTTTATACAAAAGAACTAGGGGTATGTAATGGTTCAGTTTTAGCCAATTTATTCAAGAACTAGGCAATTTTAGAGAAAAACTCATAAGACATTTCTTATAGAGAATTTGATTTCCTGTAATTTGAGATATTTTACAACTATAAACGAAGAAATTAATATTTTTATACAAAAGAACTAGGAGGACTTATTGGTTCAGATTTTCCCAATTTAAGCACAGACTAAGCATTTTCAGAAAAAAACTTATAGGCAATTAAATTTTCTTTAATTTTCTATGCATTATAACCCTAAATACTTTTTTTACACTAAAAAAACAAGACGTATGACACCTTTATGCAAAAGAACTAGGGGTACGTAATGGTTCAATTTTAGCCAATTTATTCAAAAACTAGGCAATTTTCAAGAAAAACTCATAAGGTATTTTGTATAGAGAATTCAATTATCTATAATCTGATGCACATTAGAACCACGAATGAGGCAAATAATATTTTTATGGAAAAAAACTAGTTGCACGTATTGGTTCTGTTTTTCTCAATTTACGCACACTATGCATTCATAAAGAAAAATTTAGAAGCAATTATATTTCCTTTAAGTTTCTATGCATTATAACCCTAAATCCTTTTTTTTATACTAAAAAAACGAGACGTATGACACCTTTATGCAAAAGAACTAGGAGTACGTAATGGTTCAGTTTTAGCCAATTTATTCAAAAACTAGGCAATTTTCGCGAAAAACTCATAAGAAATTTCTTATAGAGAATTAGATTTCCTGTAATTTGAGATACTTTACAACTATAAACGAAGCAAATAATATTTTTATACAAAAGAACTAGAAGGATCTAGTATTGGTTCAGATTTTCCCAATTTACGCACAAACTAGGCATTTTCAGAGAAAAACTTAAAAGCAGTTAAATTTCCTTTAATTTTCTATGCATAACCCTAAATACATTTTTTATACTAAAAAAAAAACAAGAATAACTAGGGGTACGTAATGGTTCAGTTTTAATCAATTTATTTAAAAACTAGGCAATTTTCGAGAAAAACTCATAGGACATTTTTTATAGAGAATTCGATTCCCTATAATTTGATATACATTAGAACTACGAACGAGGCAAATAATATTTTATGCAAAAAAACTAGTGGCACGTATTGGTTCAGTTTTTCTCAATTTTATCAAAAATTATGCATTTTCATAAAAAAAAACCTAAAACGAATTTAATTTCGTTTAATTTTCTATGCCTTATAATCCTAAATACTTTTTTGTACTAAAGAGATATCAGATATTTATGTACCAATTTCTCGAAAACCTATAGGGCTACAATTGGTAACTTTCTTGGTATCTCCGACTTAAAATCGACATTTTTTAGGTATTCCAGTCATGATAGGTATTACAGTAATATATACATTTATTTTTCTTTTTAATTATTTTTTTTCAGGTAATAATGCACAAGGTATCTAAAAACAAAATTTTATTATTTCTTTCCTCCGCTATTTAACCCAGATAAATAAAGATAATTAAGCATGTAAACTAAAATAAATACTTGTACCTAAGCCATCGTCAAATCAACGCAATAATAGTAAAACAAACGTAGGAGAAAGGGTTTGAAAATTCAGAAATCCAAATTCAAGCATTCTGAAGAGCAACTTTACGAAGTCAAGCACTTCGATTTATTATTACCCTTATTTAAGTTCATTAATTAGAATATTAAGGGTAATTCTAAAAAGTACCCTTATATCATTTACAAAATCTATCAAAGTTTCTATCTTAGGTTTCCAAAATCGTCTACGGATGGCGCCCTAAGTTCGGTTCTACACGTGCAAGAGTCCAACCTTAGTTCCGACGACTTCCACGAGGCGCTTTTCCTCCTCGAACGTTCCCCGAAAACCAGAGACTCGAAACGGCGAAAAAAATCAAAAAAGAAAGAAAAAGACGAGAAGAAAGACAAGGAACAACAAGAGGAGAGCTCTGTTCTTTAACAGTTCGCGTTAAATAGGTTCCGCACCCTCAATATGGCGAAGAACTTTTACCTAAAAGTTTAAAACCGAAAAGACTGCGTTTAAAATAAATGTAGAAAAAAAGAAAAACAAGTTGTAAAAGTAACGAAATTACTGTGTTTGTGATACGTTTTATATGAAAAAATTCAAAAAAAAAAAAACATTTTTAAAGTGACCAAATTTGACTTCGTACGCGGCATTTATACGTTTTATGTGTATGATATATTTATTATATAGGGCGATTATTTTGTTAAAAAAATATTATATTGGAATTTTCTTGGGCATATGTTGGTCTCAAAAAAAATTCTCAATTTTACGTCCATAGTTAGAAAAAATTGTTTTTTATTTAATTTTTTTTTTAAATTTTTTGAGACCAATTTAACCAATATGATAAGGTATAAGGACAAAACTGTATTCTGTGTTACTCGTTTAAGATATCTTAGGCCTAACTTCTTGACTGACGTTCATTTTTTGTAATTTGTTTTAATTTTCTCACTTATTTGTTCTTTATTTTATTATTACTTACTCTATGTAACGTGTTTGTAAAAATATTTTCGTAGGGGTAATAAAAAAAAATTAATAAATGATGGTATTGTTAAAATTTGTTTTTTTTTCTGTTCCGGTGGGTTTTATTGGGAGGATTTATGGATTATGGATTATGGATTTATGGAGGATATATTAAAAATTAGTAAATAATTAATTTTTGTGCTTACGAGGCCGCGTGACACATATTATACGTGTGGCACGTGAAAATTCAGGTTTAAAGCTGTGTACCGTTCCTGCGTCACAGCGACTATGAATTCTTACTGGAGAATAAAATGCGTGGCCTGTGGAACTAGAAATCATATTAGAAAATTAAATTAAGATTTTAAGGTTATTAAATGCAGTGAATAAAATCTAAAAATCTTAATAATTTTCATAAAAAAAATAGTGTAAAACGTATAATAAATTACAATTTTTTTTTTAAATTAATAACATCTTTAAAAAAATTAAATAATTTAAATGCAAAAAAATAGAAATGAACAAACTTTAAAAAGTTGCAAAAAAAAATATTAATTTCGATGAAAATAAGCGATTAAATTATTTTACAAGGTCGCGTGACGCATATACGTGTCACACGTGGAAATTCGGTCTTAAAGCTTCTGTGTCACGAGAATTAAATGCGTGGCCTGGAGATCTAGAAATCATGATAAATGTGTTAATTTTATGACAAAGACGTCTACAAGAAAATTGCTTAATTTGTAAAGGAAGTGTATTAAGATTTGAAAAATTCAATAATTAAAACCTTAAACTCTCAATATATTTCTATGAAAAAATGTCATCTTTTTATGTATTTTTTTAAACTTTAATAATTTTTTTTAAAATTCTTGATAAAAAAATTAACAACCTAGCCTTTAATAAATAATTTTTAATATTTTTTAAGCATCATTAAGTCTTGGGTTCTTTAAAAACCTTTAAATACGTTGAAAAAATATCTGGACAAATTTTAAAAATTTAAAAAACTCACTACTAAAATTATTATCCTTTAAAAAATGCTTTGATAACCTTTAAGAATACCAATTCTTATATTTCTTAAAAGTTTATATTGACCTTTAAAGACCCTTTAGTAAATTAAGAAATCTTGAAAAAATAGGAACTTAAAAGTGGAAATATGAAAAAAGCAAAAAATGCATAACTTAAATGTACACGACTCACTTTCACTTATCACCAATAAAACACGTCAATTTATATAGAAACACGTTTATTTATATATTTGGCAAGCTCTCTTGTTCCCTAACATTTACACATGTAACAATAATAATAATTTTATAAATTACAATTTAACATGCTCAGCTGCGAAGGCACTGCCGCTAAGCATCTTAAATAAATAATATAAAATATATACAAGTTTATAAAATACAAAATTTTTTACATGCAACACTATTATTATATTATTTATACATACAGCCAATGTTTGGCCTTAAATCTTCTTACTAGTTTACTTCTTCTAATGTCTTCGTGTTCTTCTACGGGGGATATTGATAGGGCCAATCTCTAAAATAGTTTATAAAAAAAATTTGAAAAAAAATTATTTATTTAGTGGTACCTCTTTGAATGATCCAGGGGTTTTACATAATTGGACAATAGCAGCTATAGGAATCATTAAAATTGATGATAAAGCCAACCCCCAACCGACCCATTCTGCCCAATTTGGGTAATAGTAGTCGTTGTAGACCAGTGGGGGATGGTATAATAGTCCAAACATGACTACACACTAAAAAATTAATTTTTTTAAAATAATAATCGTTAAATAATGATAAAATAAATCCGCTAATAGTTTCACTTTAAATTGGTAATTTGTGAATTGAAAATCATAAATTTATAATAGATTTTATGTATATTACCATACCGTTATTTGTGCTATAATTACCGTTAATAAATAATTAAATTCAAAATATTTTATAAGTAATAGAACCTCATTAAAATTGCGATTTAATTTAAGCGAGAATTAATGCATAACTTAAATGAATATGACTCGCTTTTACTTAAAATGTACTAAAATCTGGAAAGAAAATTATTGATAAGTTTTTTGAATGGAAATAAATGTTTATAAATTAGAGTGCTGGAAATCCTGGAAATTTTTAATAAGTATATATTTTGTTTTTATATTTATTTTAAATTTATTTCTTTTTTTCTAATATATTTTAGGGTTTTTAAAAAAAAAAAATTCTTAAAATTTGCAACCGAAAAATTCAAAATTTTTTATTTCATATTTCAGAAAATTTTCAATTTTCAATAAATGCATAACTTTAATTGATATGACTCTCTTTTAATTAAAATCTGCTTAAAAGAAAATTTGTAAAACATGTTGAGAATTTTTTTAAATACAATTTGGACACAAATGTTTAAAAATGACCCTGGAAATCCTGGAAATTCAAAAAAAAAATATTTTTTTAAACGAATTTTTTTAATTTTTTTATTTTTTATTAATTTTTTAATTTTTTCCAATATAATTTAAATTAAAAAAATTATACAAACCTTTACAACTAGAAATATAAACATTTTAATTTTTTAGGTATTAAACAATTAATGCATAACTTAAATTGATACGACTCTCTTTTATTTAAGACTTTTAAATATATTAAAAGCGTATAATTTTTTTTTTGTAAATTTTTTTTTGTTTTTTTAATAAATGTAAATGTTGTTTTATTGATTTAAATAAAAAAAAGTCTTTAAAAACTTTTTTGTAACTACTATAGTTAGGGAGCTATTGCAAGTTAAAGTTTTCCTCACGTCAACGCACTTGAGCCCTTAACATAATAACTAATAACTTTGAAACCAATAAAGATAGGGAGTTTTTTTAAAAACTCCCTCATAAAGCGTATAAGTCGCTTTAAAAAACTGTTATAAAACTTCTTTGTAGCTACTATAGTTAGGAAGCTATTGAGAGTATAAGTTTGACTTACATGAATTGAGTCCTTAATGATCACACTCGCTATTTAATCTAATAACTTTAAAATCAATAGAGATAGAGGGTTATTTTAAAAAGTTTCTGATAAAGCACATAATTTCCTTGAAGAAACTCTTATAAAACTTTTTTGTAACAACTGTAATTAGAGAGCTATTGCAAATTAAAGTTTGCTTCACGTCAATTGAATTATTAAGGACCCTACTTGCAATTTCATTTAATAACTTTTAAATTAATAGAGATAGAGAGATATTTTAAAAAGTTTCTTATAAAACATATAATTCCATTTAAAAAACTGTTATAAAACTTTTTTGTAACTACTGTAATTAGGGAGCTATTGCAAGTTAAAATTTGCGATGCGTAAATTCAACTATTAAGGGTCACACTCGCTATTTCACCAAATAACTTTGAGATTAATAGAGATAGAGAGTTATTTTAAAAAGTTTCTTATACAATACATAATTCCATTAAAAAAACTTCAATAAACCTCTTTTGTAACTACTGCTACTAGAGAGCTATTGGAAGTGAAAATTTGCGATGCGTCAATTAAACTCTTAAGGTCATACTCGTTTATTGACCTTATAACTTTGGAATCATAAAAGATAGAGTGTTATTTGAAAAAACTCCTAATTCTCATAAAAAAATTCTTAGAAAACTTATTTCTAACTGCTATAATTAGAGAACTATTGAGAGTTAAAATTTGACTTACATGAATTGAGTTCTTAAGGGTCACACTCGCTATTTAATTTAATTACTTTAAAATCAATACAGATAGAGGGTTATTTTAAAAAGTTTCTTATAAAACACAAAATTCCATTTAAAAAATTTTAATAAAACTTTTTTGTAACTACTGTTATTAGAGAGCTATTGGAAGTAAAAATTTGCGGTGCGTCAATTAAACTCTTAAGGGTGATACTCGTTAATTAACCTAATAACTTTGGAATTATTAAAGATAGAGCGTTATTCGGAAAAACTTCTAATAAAGTACCTAATTCCCTTTAAAAAACTCTTAATAAACTCATTTATAACTTCTATAATTAGAGAACTATTGAGAGTTAAAATTTGACTTACATGAATTGAGTCCTTAAGGGTCACACTCGCTTTTTAACTTAATTACTTTAAAACCAATAGAGATAGAGGGTTATTTTAGAAAGTTTCTTATAAAACGCAAAATTCCATTTAAAAAACTCCAATAAACCTTTTTTGTAACTACTGTAATTAGGGAGTTATTGCAAGTTAATATTAGCGATGCGTCAATTAAATTTTTAAGGGTCACACTCGCTATTTCACCAAATAACTTTAAGATTAATAGAGATAGAGAGTTATTTTAAAAAGTTTCTTATACAACACATAATTCCATTTAAAAAACTCTAATAAAACTTTTTTGTAACTGCTGTAATTAGGGAGTTATTGCAAGTTAATATTTGCGATGCGTCAATTAAACTCTTAAGGTTCACACTCGTTATTTCACCAAATAACTTTGAGATTAATAGAGATAGAGAGTTATTTTAAAAAGTTTCTTATACAAGACATAATTCCATTTAAAAAACTCTAATAAAAATTTTTTGTAACTACTGTAATTAGAGAGCTATTGCAAGTTAACATTGGCGATGCGTCAATTAAACTCTTAAGGGTCACACTCGCTATTTCACTAAATAACTTTGAGATTAATAGAGATAGAGAGTTATTTTAAAAAGTTTCTTATACAAGACATAATTCCATTTAAAAAACTTTAATAAAACTTTTTTGTAACTACTGCAATTAGAGAGCTATTGCAAGTTAACATTTGCGACGCGTCAATTAAACTCTTAAGAGTCACACTCGTTAATTGACCTCATAACTTTGGAATCATTAAAGATAGAGCATTATTCGGAAAAACTCCTAATAAGGTATCTAATTCCCTTTTAAAAATTCTTATAAAATTTATTTCTAACTTCTATAATAAGAGAACTATTGAGAGTTAAAGTTTGACTAACATGAATTGACTCCTTAAGGGTCACATTCGCTATTTAACTTAATTACTTTAAAATCAATAGAGATAGAGGGTTATTTTAAAAAGTTCTTTATAAAGCATATAATTCCATTTAAAAAACTCTTATAAAACTTTTTTGTAACTGCTGTAATTAGGGAGTTATTGCAAGTTAATATTTGCGATGCGTCAATTAAACTCTTAATGGTCACACTCGCTATTTCACCAAATAACTTTAAGATTAATAGAGATAGAGAGCTATTTTAAAAAATTTCTTATACAACACAAAATTCCATTTAAAAAACTTTAATAAAACTTTTTTGTAACTACTGCTATTAGAGAGCTATTGAAAGTGAAAATTTGCGGTGCGTCAAATTAAACTCTTAAGGGTCATACTGGTTAATTAACCTAATAACTTTGGAATCATTAAAGATAGAGCGTTATTCGGAAAAACTCCTAATAAAGTATCTAATTCCCATTAAAAAATTCTTATAGAACTTATTTCTAACTTCTATACTTAGAGAACTATTGAGAGTTAAAGTTTGACTTACATAAATTGTGTCCTTAAAGGTCATATTCGCTATTTCACCTAATAACTTTGAAATCAATAGAGATAGAGGATTGTTTTAAAAAGCTCCTTATAAAGCATATAATTTCAATTAAAAAACTGTCATTAAACTTTTTTTTAACTACTGTAATTAGGGAGCTATTGCATGTTAAATTTTGCGATGCGTCAATTAAACTCTTAAGAGTCACACTCGTTAATTGACCAAATAATTTTAGAACTATTAAAGATTAAGCATTATTCGTAAAAGCTTCTTATAAAACACCTAATTTTTTTTAAAAAACTCTTATAAAACTTATTTTTAACTTTTATACTTAGAGAGCTATTGAAAGTTATAGTTTGACATGCATGAATTGAGTCCTTAAGGGTCACACTCGTTATTTTACCAAATAACTTTGAAATCAATAGAGATAGAGGATTGTTTTAAAAAGTTTATTATTAAGCACATAATTCCATTTAAAAAACTCTAATAAAACTTTTTTGTAACTACTGTAATTAGGGAGTTACTGCAAGTTAATATTAGCGATGCGTCAATTAAATTTTTAAGGGTCACACTCGCTATTTCACCAAATAACTTTAAGATTAATAGAGATAGAGAGTTATTTTAAAAAGTTTCTTATACAAGACATAATTCCATTTAAAAAACTCCAATAAAACTTTTTTGTAACTACTGTAATTAGGGAGTTATTGCAAGTTAATATTAGCGATGCGTCAATTAAATTTTTAAGGGTCACACTCGCTATTTCACCAAATAACTTTAAGATTAATAGAGATAGAGAGTTATTTTAAAAAGTTTCTTATACAAGACATAATTCCATTTAAAAAACTCCAATAAAACTTTTTTGTAACTGCTGTAATTAGGGAGTTATTGCAAGTTAATATTAGCGATGCGTTAATTAAATTTTTAAGGGTCACACTCGCTATTTCACCAAATAACTTTAAGATTAATAGAGATAGAGAGTTATTTTAAAAAGTTTCTTATACAACACATAATTCCATTTAAAAAACTTTAATAAAACTTTTTTGTAACTACTGTAATTAGAGAGCTATTGCAAGTTAACATTTGCGATGCGTCAATTAAACTCTTAAGAGTCACACTCGTTAATTGACCCCTTAACTTTGGAATCATTAAAGATAGAGCGTTATTCGGAAAAACTCCTAATAAAGTATGTAATTCCTATTAAAAAATTTTTATAAACCTTATTTCTAACTTTTATAATTAGAGAACTATTGAGAGTTAAAGTTTGACTTACATGAATTGAGTCCTTAAGGGTCACACTCGCTATTTAACTTAATTACTTTAAAATCAATAGAGATAGAGCGTTATTTTAAAAAGTTTCTTATAAAGCACAAAATTCCATTTAAGAAACTCTAATAAAACTTTTTTGTAACTACCATAATTAGGGAGCTATTGCAAGCTAAACTGTGTCATACGTCAAATGAGTTCTTAAGGGTCACACTCGCTATTTAACCTTATAACTTTGGAACCATTAGAGATAGAGCGTTACTCTTAAAAGCTTTTTATAAAGCACGTAATTCCCTTTAAAAAACTCTTATAAAACTTGTTTATAACTACCATAGTTAGGGAGCTATCGAATTAATTTAAAAAAATTACCACAATAAAACTGGGACTGATAAACTTCCAGCACACCCTCCAATATAATCCAGGTTTTATTCCGAGCATGGCTTCCACGTCCTGGCTCAACCTATCCAAACCTATTGAAATAAATAAATAAACAAACAAATAAATAAATAAACAAATTTTATTTAAAATAATTTACCATAAAACCAGGACACCGCGACAGTTTCAAAGAGCGCTGAGCACAGCAACGATATCCCCGCTGCATAAGTGTCGAAGAGATGAAACATATAAATCCCACCCTACAAAAAAATATATTAATTAACTATTTAAAATGAATGAATTAATTAAAGTCTCACTGGTGTAACGTTAATTAGGGCCACGGAGAACGACATCAGTATAACCACGAGGGTGAAAACCTCCCTGGCATACTTTTTCTCCCTAAACAAAACCGAAAATTCGTCCATAAGGCCGGTGATGACGCACTCCAAACCCCCCATCTAAAATAATGGAAATTTCAAATATTTTAAATTAAAATAAATAAACTTCTTACAGCTGAATCCACTCCGACCATGATTAACATGAAAAAGAACAGTACGGACCATAAGTTGGATCCGGAAAGGGTAGCGACCGCCTCTGGATAAACCTGAAACACCAGGCCAGGACCTTCTGTGGCCACATATTTAATATCCACCCCCTGTTTGTAGGACATGTAACCCAGGTAAGTGAATATGACGAAACCCGAGAAGAAGCTGGTGAAACAGTTCACTATAGTGGTGATGATACAGTCTCTGGAAGAGTGCATGGATTTAATGAATAATATTTGGCATATTTCGAAAACTTACCTGTAACAGTTGTTATGGAAAGTGTTGTAACTTGCGTAAGATAAATGAACTCCGAATCCAGCTCCAACGGAGTAGAAGATCTGAACTGCTGCATCGACCCAAACCTAGAAAGAAACTAGAGGTCAATTGTTTTTATATATTAGGATCAGAGAAGCTACTAAGGACATCCGTATGAAAATTAATTGATTAGTTTTTAGACTAAAAATGGGAGATCTCGGCTAATATGAGAGCTTAAGGATGGTTTCGTTAGATTCAGAAGGATGAAACTAAGACAAAACCATTGGAATTTTTTTGATGGTGCCCATAGAAGCCGAGATATCGAACTTCAAAGTTTGAGATTTTTTATTTTTTGAGTATCACAGGATTTTTTTTTTAAATCACAAAATGTATAAAAAAAGTTTAATTTGAAGCGAAAAAAATTTAAATAGAAGAAAATTGCACTAAAAACTATTTTTAATAAAATTCCTGGCAATAAATGAGTTTACGAAAAATAAAATTTTAAAAATTCCTGAAATTTAATGAGAAGTTCCTTTCACTATCTAAAAACCATTCTGGAAAAATTGATGACTAAAAATTAAATCAAATGCCTGGACAATAGATACATGTTAGAAAATTGTTTCCAAATTATGAAAAATTACCTTTAAAAAATCACTTATTTTCAGAAAAATCTTGAAAAAGCCTGGATAAAAATAAAAAATTAGTTCGAATTTATTAAAAAAGATTTTTAAAATAATTTTTTTAAAAATTCAGTTTTTAGAGGAATAAAAATTAAAGTCAAAAGTCTTGAAGATATATTATTAATATTATATAAAAATACGGTTGTTTAAATGTTTAAAAGCTTATTGAAAAGTGCGTTAAAAGCATAAAATTTGCTCTTTAAATTTTGGAATATTAAATATCACCTTTTTCGCGAATTTTTTTAAATATCATGAAATGGTTGGAATATTATTTAAAAAAAAATTGAATACCTTCAATGTATAAAACGTAAATTTTATTTAAAGTTGCAGAAAATTAATTAAAAAAACTCAATAGTGCCCATAGAAGCCGAGATATCGAACTCCAAAGTTTGAGATTTTTTATTTTTCGGGTATTGAAAAAAATTGATGTTTTTCGAAATCGAACTTACTATATCTGCAGCTTATTCTCATCAACTACATCAAGAATATACCAGGTTTTAATGGGATTCGAGCACAACTAAATGAAAGAGAGCACTTTAAAAATTGGAAAAAAAGTAATTTTTCGACCTCGTTTTTGAACCCAAAAATGGGCACTTAAATGCAAGATCTCGGAAATCGTTGGAATTTTTTCGATAGTGCCCGTAGAAGCCGAGATCTCGACCTCTAAAATTTGGGATTTTTCAGTTTTCGGGTATACCCCCCCGTATCGAATTTTTTCACCAAAAAAATGATTTTTTTTCGAATTTGATCTAACTATACCAGCGGCTTATTCCCATCACCTATACATAATTTCAAATTCTTGAAAAGTTTAAATAGTCAATTAAATTGATTATACACCTATTTCAAAAATTTTAAAAAAACTACAAAATTTGGAAAAAAAAATGTTTTTGATTTGCTGCGGGACTTATTTTTGGAAATTTCAAAAATTGTTTTTGGTTTTTAGAAAAATTAATGGCGTGCTACATTTTGTTTGAAAAATTGTCAGTTCAACTCGTAGTACGGACGTCAATGATGAATTTTTTTTTTAATCTTTGGAGTCAATAAATTCTTCTTAATTATGAAAAAGTATGTACAAAATTTCATAATATAATATAAGAGCGAACTCAGTTTTTTCTTAATTTAACACCCTGTAATGTAAAAACTAAGAGTTTTCTCCTTAAAATAGCCCAAGGATACACATCCTGTATTATTGGCACTAAATTAATTAACACTCTATATTGAGGGATTTTTTACAGATAATATGCCTGAAAGAGCTGTTGAAATATTTTTTATTTATTCCAGGCTTTTTCATCTAATTTTGGGCATAAAAATGAATTTTTAAATAGGATTTAATTGCCTAGATTTTTGAAACATTTCAAAGTAAATTATGTATTTATTTTTTATTTACTCAATATTATTTTTTTTAAGCTAACTTTTATATTCTCTTAAAGATATAGAAGAACTAAAAATAATTTTTCTTTGACAAAATTGATTTTTTTTAACGAAAAAACCAGAAATGAGCATACCTCAAAAACAAGTTAAAATACAATTTCAAAACTTTGTATACATACTTTTTAATTAAATTGATTAAACACCTATTTCAGCGTTTTTTAAAAAAACTATAAAATTCTAAAAAATTTTTTTTTTATAAAGTTGATTTTTTAATGAAAAATCCATAAAAATTGTCATAAATCAGAAATCACAAAAAATATAATTTTAAAAAAAATTTAAGACTCATTTTAACTTTTAATTAATTTTTTTTTAAAAATCAACCAAATTGTCATAACTCAAAATGTAATTTTGGAAATTTGTTATTATATTCCCCGGTTAAATCGACTGGATACATATTTCATCGTTTTGTAAAGAAACTATAACATTTTGAAAAAAATATTTTTTTTTGATAAATTTGATTTTTTTTAACGAAAAAACCAAAAAATTACTATAACTCAAAAACAAGTTAAAATATAATTTCAAAATTTTGTTCACATACACAACACCTATTTCTGCGTTTTTTAAAAAAAATATAAAATTTTGAAAAAAAAAATTTAATAAAGTATACATATTCTTTCATTCAATTGATTATACACTTATTTTAGCTATTTTATTTTTATCAAAAAAAAATATAAATTTAAAAAAAAATTAAGAAACTTATCTTTATTTGAAAAATCACCGAAATTGTTATAATAATAATAATAATAATAATAATAATAATAATAATAAAGAAATTTATTTAGCATATTAGCTACATACATTAGAAAAATTACAATTATAATATAAAGCAGTACTAAAGTCTACAAAGAAAATAAACTACAATAATAATAATAAACCAATAAAAGTTTATTACATACAGGTCTACATTAGGTATAATAGAGTGGTGATCAGCGTAATAAAAAAAAACGTACAGAACAATTATTGGTATTAATAAAACCTAACCTAGGACAACACAAATATATAATAAAACTCATAAAAAGAATATAATGTACAAAACAAAAAAAAATAGAAATACTCTTAGCTATCCCTATTTAAAAGATGTTCTGTCAATAGCATCCTAAACTGGTTTACATTATCACAGGTCTTAATTATCACAGGCAATTTATTAAATTCTATTGAGCCTCTAAATAAAATCGAATTAAGTGTTACATCTATCCACTATGGCGAAATTTTGACGATGTCTAGTATTGTATGTGTGTACATCCTCAAACGATTTTAACTTATCACAGATATAGCTGGGTAACAGATGATGTTTCAATTTAAATATAAACAAATAGACATTAAACTTTATACGTTCAGTCACAGACATCATATTTAGGACAGTTAACATACATTTAATTGGTGTATATCGATCACATTTTAAAATCAGTCTCATAACTCTATTCTGTATTACTTCCAACTGGTGTATTTTATATTGTGGCAGATTAAACAACAACATGAAGCAATACTGCAAATGCGAAAGTGCAATGTTATTAAACAAAAGCAACTTTGTGCTCATGGAGAGGTTTCTTCCCACTCTGCTGATAAATCCAACTTTTTTGGAGAATTTTCGCATGATGTAGTCTGCATGTGCACAAAAGTTTAAATTGGCATCTAGAATCGTACCTAAATACTTAATTTCACTCTCATAAAGAATGCCATTTACAGTAGTGTTCACACTATCCATGTCTATTTGATTAAGTCGTGATTTAGCTGTATTTAAACACAATTTGTTAGTGCAAAGCCAGACAAATAAACTATTCAATTTATTTTTGAGGTCGATTTGCATTTGCTGTAAGTTTTTGCCTATAATATACCCCATTGTATCATCTGCAAATAATACCACCCTACACTTTTCAAAAACTTTTACCATATCGTTAATGTACAGTAGAAATAACAATGGTCCTAATACAGTTCCTTGAGGTACACCATATTTAACAGAAACACACTGAGATATACTATTTTTCAACATTACACGTTGGACTGCATTGGACACATACGACTTAAACCAACTCAAAGCATTATCCCTAATTCCTAATTGCTGTAGTATGGTAATTAAAGTTTGTCTATCTATCGTTTCGAAGGCTCTCTTAAAATCTAAAAATACCGCTAAAACAAGATTATCACAGTCGATAGCTTTGAGAAAATCATCACAAATATTAACGACAATGAATTCACAAGAATGATGCTGACGAAACTAAAAAAATAACTTACAAATGTAATTTTGAAAATTTTGAAACATTTTGAAAAAAAAAAGTTTTTGATAAATTTGATTTTTTTTTAACGAAAAAACCAAAAAATAACTACAACTCAAAAACAAGTTAAAATACAATTTCAAAAATTTTTACACATATTTTTTAATTTAATTGATTAGACACCTATATCAGCGTTTTTTGAAAAAAACTATAAAATTCTGAAAAAAAATTTTTTTTTTAATAAACTTGATTTTTTTATGAAAAATCCATAAAAATTCAAAAATCACAAAAAATATACTTTTTAAAATTTGTATATATATTCTTTCATTAAATTGATTAGACTTAGATTTTTTTTAATAAAGTTGATTTTTTAATGAAAAATTGTCATAACGCAAAAAAAACTCAAAGTGTAATTTTGAAAATTTGTTTTTATATTCCCCGGTTAAATTGATTCAATAAATATTTCATCGTTTTTTTAAGAAACTATAACATTTTGAAAAAAAAATTATCCTTCTCTAAAGATTTTTATTCATTGTACAAATCGATGTGGGACACGAATCCTAAAATAAAGAAGTAACTGTTTCTCCAAATTTTGGTTAAGTCAAAAATTGTGTTCCAGCCTTATAAAACTATAATTTCGTTTTACTAGCTTATCAGTCATGACCTAAAGGATTAATTATTTTTATTGAAAGATCCAGAAAATCGCCATGCCTCAAAAACCACTAAAAATATAATTTTGGAAATTTATATACATATACCTCAATAAAATTGCTTGGACGCCTATTTTAGCATTTTTAGAAAACTTTTCAAAATCTTCGAAAATTGCGACAATAAAATATGTTGTATTCTATCTTTACAAACAGTTTACTGGAATTAAAACCATCCAAGTAAAAAATAAATTAGACTTTTATCAACCTATTGAACAGGCAGTATTTGTTCTGGATTTGTAACGAATTATCATTCTAAAAGCATCCGAACAACAGAGCTCCAATACAATATAGCTACATGAATAATTGTGAAATGCGCTTCAGGAATGTAGACTACCGATATACCAAGCGCCAACATCTACAATCTCTATAAAAATGCAAAATTTATGATTTGTGACGAATTTTGGTGAAAATAAGGGAAAAATAAAGAAGGAAACAGGCAAAAGACCAATAGTAAGAAAAAATTACTTTTTTATTAAAAATGTAACTAAACAATAGTTAAATCCCAATAAAGAGGCTTAAAATCACTCTCACATATTTTTATTTAAATAAAGTATTTAATTTGTTTTTAATTCAACTCTTATATACGCTATTTTTTTAAATAATTAAGGAAATTCCACTAACCTGAGTCTCCTTCAACTTGGACAGTTGCGGTTTCAAATAGTAAGAGATGCCTCCCAAAGCCCCCGGAAGCATCAGTCCTCTTACCAGCAATATGGTAAGCACTACGTAAGGCATCGTGGCCGTAACCCATACAACTTTCCCTATAACAGAAAAAAAAGACTTTGTTGTTACTGAAAAAGGTAAGACCCACTCGCTTACCAGAAGACTTGACCCCTTTGAAAAGCGACACGTATAGTAAGCAATAAATCATGACCAGGCAAACGACCAGTTGCCATTTCGGATAACCCATTTCGTGGAGACCGTCGCTCCATTGCATTTCCAGAACCGCTCGACTGAATTTGGAAAATTATCGTTTGGGAAAATTGTTCCGGGAACATTTGGGTACTTACTGAAAGAATTCGAAGGCGGCCGTATGTTTGGTGTGTCTTGTAACGTTCTCGTTATGCGGCAGTAAACCTTCAGTGGTGACGTTAAGGTTCTTCATTTCCCAGCACTTCTCGGTGTTCCAGGAGTTGTTGCAGTGGACCCACGGCAGTTCTTCGGATATGCTGCTGCCCAAGTAGTAGAGGGCCCATGCTAAAAGGGTTTTTGTTACATATTGGGTTTTCTGATAAATAACTTCTTTGGGCATGGCATTTTTTCAAACCAACGATATTAGGCCAATAAGGCTGCTATCAAGTTTGGAACTTGCATATGGCAGTTGCATACTTGCAGTATGGCTATACTTTAAATAAATCCACTCAAATAATTTACTGTTTTTCAATTTTCAAAACATATATAAAGGAATTATTTGGTGCTTAGATTTATCAAAGGTTGCTGACTGCATCTATAGGGAGTTACTTATGAGAAGTCTTGAATTGTAAAATGCTTAGATGCTGATTTCTTCTTATGTCACTAACATGTAAAAATAGAGAGGAATGGATGCACGTGTATGTCCAAGCTATCATATAATAAGTTAGATATAGCACAAAGTTTTGTCGATGGTCTTTTTTCCATAGCAGATTGTCAAACAGAAAATATATTCTAAAATAAATGAGAATTTCAATTCTTTGAAAAATCAATGGGGTTCTATTTTTTTTCTTTAAAAATTGTCAGTTCAACCCGTAGTACGGACGTCAATGGTCAAAATGTTTTGAGTCAAAAAAATGCTGCTCTAACTTAAAAACTAAGGGATTTTCTCCCTAAAATAGCCCATCGATTCACACCCTGTATTATAGGCACTAAATGAATTAGCACCCTATATTAAGGGATTTTTTATAATTTAAATTAAACTTCAATTGACTGAAAGAAATAAAATTTCAGTCATTTGAAATATCTCTTATTTATTCCAGGCTTTTTTATTTAATTTTATGCATAAAAGTGCATTTTTAAATAGTATTTAATTGCCTGGATATTTAAAACATTTCATATTAAATATATTAATTTTTATATTTTTATTATGGGAAAAATGAAATATTTCAAAAAATTACGTCAAATGCATGGATGATAGAAAATTATCCCAAAAAGCTGAAAAGCCTAAAAAACCTAATAAATTACGTTTATTAATTTTAATTAAATGAAAAATTTCCTAAATTAAAAAAAGCGTCTTTCAATGTCTAAATAAGTCTTGGAAATAATTCTGGAAAAACTAAAAATTATTCCGAAATGCTTGAGAATGTGAATTTTTATTTTTTATTTTTATAAGACACAACAATATACTTAACGTAATTTAATACTTTAAATTAAATTAAAAAGTCTTTGCATGGCAAAAAAGGCTGAAATAATATTTTTTTTAATTAAAGTTGCCTGGAATATTAAAAAAAAATTTAATAATTTAAAAAAAAAATTAAATGACAAAATTGTCTTTAAAGACGTGAAATAAAGACAACTTCTTTTTCCTCAGAAAAAAATTTATTTGCCTTAAATAAAAAAAAACTTAAGTAGATAAAAAAAATATTTCTAATTTCGGAAAAATTAAAAATTAAATCATATACCTGGATCTTCAAAAATTACTTCAAAAGTTACTAAATAATATAAAAAAATTACCTTATTTGCAATGCATACAAAAACATTAAATGTCTGTAATAAAATAAAAATTACCTTTGAAAAATGATGAATAAAAAAATAACTAAAAAATCTGTATAACGCTAGCAAACATTATTTAATTCCCAAAGAAATTTACGTAAGAAGCCTTAAAGATTAGAAAAAAGATAATACAAAAGTGCCTAAAAAATAATTCAAGAGTGTGCGAAAGGTACAAGAATTACTCTCAAAATCTGGAAACAAATGGCGTTTTTTTCTATTACGTCATTACGTTTTAAGATTACGTCACCAGTGTAAAATATATTAAAAAAAAATCCAGTGAATAGAAAGTATCTTAAAAATTTTCAGGAATTTGAAATAATTCTTATTTATTCCAGATATTTTTTTTTTTATTTTAGGTATAAAAATAGATTTTTAAATAGGATTTAATTGTCTGGTTATTTGGAACATTTCAAAGTAAATGTACAATATTTTTATTTACTCAATTTTATTTTTTTTAACTATATTTTAAGTTAACTTTTATATTCTTTTATAGGTATCTAATATCTGGAAAATTAAGAAAACTGCCTAGAAGAAATAAAAATGTCAAGCAATAGAAATATTGGTTATTTTTTTTAGGCGTTATTCTTCTTTTTTATTTTTCAAATACGTTTCCTAAAAAAATGGAAGCAGTTAATAATTTTTTCCTAGGTATTAAATTTTACAAAAAATATTTGCTTTATCAGGCAGTTAAATAATTTTTTTATTTCTTACAGGAATTTGAGGTTATTTTTGGTTCATTTCAAACACTACACACTTTTTCAAGACATACAAACTGTGAAATTGTAATGAAACGTTTTATTCAAAATAAAGAATGAAATATTTGTTTGAGTTTTGTTGAGAAAATTATTTCCGGTTCTAGGAAACCTAAAAAATTTAAATAATTACGTCAATTAACGTAACGCCTGGACGATAGGAAGAAGTATTTATATATAGTTCCTGGAAAATATTGTCCTTAAAATCTTGGAACAGGAATAATTTTTTTTAAGAAAAAAAATTAAAATGCCTGGAATAAAATGAAAAATTTGTTTAAGTATCTATCTAGGAAAATTACTTTCAATTATTGAAAGACTTAAAATTACTAAAAGAGACGTTAAATACCTGGACGATAAAGAATTGCCTTAAAAAGCTGGAAAACGTAATAATTCCTGAAAAACTTAATTTACTAATATGAAATGAAAAATTGTCTTTAAAAACTTATGTTAATAGTCCTTTGAACTAAAAAAAAAATATTACAAAGAAGCCTTAAAATGTGCGTCAAATGCATAAAAATTATTTCAAATTAAAAATAAATAAAATCCTGAAACTAATTTTTAGCATAAACATATTATAAACGTTTTAGTATAAACATATTTACAATTTCAACAAAAAAAAATAATATAGCAGAAGGTAACACCGTCAAAGTCGAAAATTATTTTTAATTTCATTTCTAGAAATGAATGGTTTTATGAAATAAAATATAATAAAAATTATCGGAAAAAATTACGTTTTTTGAGGAACATTTAAATGCGTGCAATAAACTGATAAATTGTTAAAAAATTAAAAATAGAAAAACGTTGTCAAAAATCAAAAAAATTGTTTATAAAATATATTTTTTTTAATTCAATTGCCTGGAATAACTTAAAAAATTATTTTCAATTCCTGGAAGATCAAAAATTACGTCAAAATCCTGGAATCTAAAAACTATCATAGTAAAAAATGTAAAAAGTAAAAAAAAATTATTCCAACAAAAAAATTTAAAATAAGTCAAATACTAAAAATAGAAAAGCGTTAAAAAATCAAAAAAAATGTTAATAATTTCTTAAAAACATTTTTTTAAAGGCCTAAATTATTTTTTTTCAATTCCTTGAAATAACATAAAAACTTATTTTAAACGCCTGGAAAATCAAAAATTACGTCAAAAACTTGGAACATAAAAATTATTCCTGTAAAAGCTGTAAAAAAGTCAAAAAAAAAATATAGTTCCTAGGAAACAAAAAAAAATTAAATACGTCAAATGCTTGGAATAAAATAAAAAGTATCTTAAAAAACTAGGAACAAAAATTAATTTTTTTTTTTGAAAAATTTATAGTGCCTGGAATGACATGGAAAACGTTCTAATGCCTAAAAAATGAATTTTTGAAAGACCTAAAAATTACTTCAAAAAATCTGGAAAGTGCAAATATATTTTTTTTAATTCCTGAAAGAGTAAATGCTACGTCAAAAGTCTAAGAAAATGGTTGAAGAGTGTACCAAAGGCATAAAAAAGATCCAAAATCTTAAAACTCTAAAGAAATTTTATTAAATGCCAGTAACAAAATAAAAAAAATCGTAAAGAAATTTTTTCCAGATCTTGGAAAAATTAAACATACTAAAAATTACGTCAAATATATAATAATAAATATGGAAAAAAATCCAATACATAAAAGACATAAAATGCTTGTGGAGAAATAAAAATGATCTTTAAAACCTGAAACAATTCTTTTGGGCTTAAAATAAAAAAGTTCTTTAAATGCCCAAAAAAGATCTGAAAAATCCAAAATTACACCAAATACCTAGACCTTAAAAAATTATTTAAAAACTGTAAAATAATAAAAATTACAACATTTTCAATGGATGAAAGGACCAAATGCCTGCACTAAGATCAAAAAATGTTTAAATGCCTGGACTGAAAAATTAACAATTCGGGTTTTGCGAAAAAAAAACAGTTCGTAGAAGAATGCAAATTGTTACAAAACTTACTACAAAAAAATGCATGAAAACATATTAAAAAGTGCCTTAAAGGCATAAACATTACTCCTCATATTTAGGAACAAATACCTCTGATTTTTAAAGAATTTTTTGTTTAAATGACAGGAATTATTTTCTTGAAATAAATGGTTTTACGAAAGATTTCGAATTTATTTTCCTCCTTGTTATATATTATTAGAGTCTCTTAAAATTTAAATTTTTTTTTAATTACTTGCTTAAAAATAATAAAATCCCTTATCCTTTTCAGATAATACAGTAATAAAAAAACTAATTTTTAATAATTTCGGAAAAATTAAAAAACCAAGAAACATTTGACGGTTATACTTACCAAGGATTACGTTGTAGTAGAAGGAGACGTAGAATGCTACTAGAACTGCACAAAATCCTACACCTAAAAAATAATAATTTCGAGGTTATTTCGACCAATTTTTCTAAATACATTCATATCATCAAAAATAAGCCTCGTACCTTTAAATAAAGGGCAAATCCTCCATAAGCTAATAGGCCCTTGCCGGTTAAACTGCCCCAATATCAATTCCATATAAAACAGGGGCACGGCCCCGAATATCAGCATCAGGGTGTAAGGTATTAAAAATGCCCCTAAAACAGATAAAATTAATAATAAATAATTATTAATAAAAAAATAATAAAAAATGGAATCATATACAGGGTATCTGTTTTTATACTTTTTTCGTACCATATAAAAAAATTTAATTGATGATGGTTTCTTGAAAACGAAACGTTCAGTATGAAATCTTAAATCAAGTGGCTGTTTAAAAGAGCCAATAAAAGAGTGTTGTTCGTTTTTTTATATCATTTAAAATAAGGTCAGAAAAAATAAAATCTATTTTGGCAAATTTTCGTACTAATAAGTGTCATGAAAATTTTTGAATTTTTTTAACGGCATTTAAATACCCTTCAAAGTACGCAACTGTTTTCTAACTTATTTAACCTTAGCACCCTTATCTTGGACACCCCGTATAGTTTCTTAAGCCGCCCTCCCTCCCTCTCTCTCTCCCTCACCCTTATCGTTTAATTTATATTTAAATTCATCGGGGAAACTTTTAAAACGTAAACAAACTCGGGGCGGGAAAACTTTTAATTGAAGATCCTCCCGGAAAAAAAATATATAAACTATTGATTTGAGGCAGTTTGTTACTCCACTATTAGTGTCTCTTTAAATATTTTTCTCAATTATTACCTAAATCTTAATGAGATTACATTAGTTTTTAAAATAAAATTAATTGTGCGCCATTTTGGTCAAAAATTAAAAAAAAAAATTGGTTAAAAAGGTTAAAGTAAAAAAAATATTATAATAAATATATTACTCCTTAAATTTGAGGAAAAAAAAACTATGCGTTTTAAATAGCCAGTAACCTCACCATTTCCATTTGAATACTCACCTTCCAAACACCCTCTATATATGGATGTACAAAAAAGGGGTGGAATATTCTTAAAATAATTTATAGTAAAAATTGATTTTGACCGAGTAGTAGAATGTGTTAAGTGTGAATTTCCCGGACGTTAACTAATATAAAAGGATAAATGAGAGGGAGGGCGCTAGGAGGGCTAATAAAAGTCGCTCTAATGGAAGGCATTGGAGGTCCCGATAACAAAGGGCTCCTTAATAAAAGTATTAATTATGCCCGTTTGTCCGGAGGGGGATGAGCGTAGATAGTCGCGACTGCAGGGGACTAATTGGATTTTTTTTACCGTCAAATGGGGATGATAATGTGTCAGGGTCGGGAAGAGCATTTAAAAAAAAAACGCACTTAATCGAGTCTTTTATGTAAGAATAAGTTTTGTCCATTTAACCAATTTTAGTCAGTTCCAATGGAAATTCTTTCCACGGTAAATCGACATTTTAGTCAAATTGTGTCACATATACTGTCTTAGGTAAAACAGTATATGTGACAAAATTGCATTTTTCGATTTCCCACGCATTCTTGGTTTTCTGTCCTGCTCTTTCTAATGCAATTTTTATTATGGTTCTAAGACACTTAATTTCCGAAATAATGTCGTGACAAAACCGTATAAAATTGCATATACTTAGAAATAAACCAAGGCAAAACCAGCATATCCTCCAGCAGTAAAAAAGTATAACAATATTTTGTACTTTTTATTTGCAAAAGTCTATACAAGTATCTATAAATGGGACAGTGGATTAATCCAAGGTTTAAAAATATTTTAATTTACTATCCTTTAAAGGTGAAAGCTCATATACTTGCATATAATTCTTTTTACGGTACATATTTTTACTATAATAATTCGCTCCTCGTCATATTAGTGTATAAGAGATATATTCTTGTTTACTGTGGTTTGTCAGTATGTCTATGGCGATTGCTTAAAAGCGACGGTTGGTGCATTTTAAGAAGAAAATCAAGTTATTTTATTAGTTAATAAATTTAGTCTCTATGTAATAATAAATGTCATCTAGACTCTGAAAATGCCTGGTTTGTGCGTAAATTGGGAAAATCTGAACCATTACGTCCTCCTAGTTCTTCGGTATAAAAATATTATTTGCCTCGTTTAGAGTTCTAATGTATATCAAATTACAGAGAATTGAATTCTCTATAAAAAATATCAAATGAGTTTTTCTTGAAAATTGCCTAGTTTTCGACTAAATTGGCTAAAACTGCACCATTACGTACCCCTAGTTCTTTTGCATAAAGGTGTCATATTACGTCTTGTTTCTTTACTATAAAAAAGTATTCAGGATTTTAAGGCATAGAAAATTAAAGTAAATTAAATTCGTTATAAGTTTTTTTTTTAATGAAAATGCATAGTTTTTAAATAAATTGAGAAAAACAGAACCAATACGTGCCACTAGTTTTTTTACATAAAATATTATTTGCCTCGTTCCTGGTTCTAATTTACATCAAATTACAGATAATTGAATTCTCTATAAAAAATACTATATGAGTTTCTTTCAAAAATTGCCTAGTTTTTGAATAAATTGGCTAAACCTGAACCATTACTAGGGGTACTAGTTCTTTTGCATAAAGGTGTCATACATCTTGTTTTTTTTTAGTATAACCTTTAACTGCTATCCTCCCTATAGTAAAACATTACAGCTACCCGGGGGCAATATGACTCACTTTTTTATTTTGAAAATAAAAAATTGTTTGATCAAAATAAACTAATTTATTCATAAAAAATGATAAAATAAACATTAATAAACAAATTTTGTTGGCCAAAATATCCTAAACACACTTTGGGCAAGTTTTTTTTGAACATTGCTGGCAAACTGGTATTTTGCAGGAATCGCAGAAGGTGTTCGTTTTGCGGTCCTTTTTCGGTGGGCAGAAAGCACATCTCTTTCTCTTGGATACACCCTGAGCCTACTGAAGAGCACAATGCGTTTCTATAACTACCCCAAGTATATCTGCCGTCAGTTCTCTCGACCTACGTGGTATTTTGTTGCTGTAAACTCTCGATCTCATATAGGGTTCGCATAGTTGACGACCAAGATTTTTTAGAAAATTTAATCTACAAATTTCTTTTCCTTCGGCAGCAAATTGATAGATAACTCTGCTGTTGATTGCAGAAACGTTCAAAATCATGTGAAAAATAACCATTGGCCATCGGCGTGTCCTGCGAGACGTCGAATATGTTGCACATTTCTGGTCTAGTGCATCAACACCGGTTTTTGTATCGTTGTAATATAACTGGCTTTTTTGATGAGTCGTCTACAACATTATCGTTGTGCATTTTCGACAACAATATTAAAGATTTGTTTTTTTTGGGAACGTGAGACACAATAGTGTGAGTAGAGGTAAACCCGAAAATGGAGGACTCTACTTCACGTTTTTTGCAAGGTAAGAATTCGGGTGGAACAAATCTTTTATTCTTCTTGACTGTGCCAACATATGTAAGCTTACGATTGAGAAGTTCACCAGTTAATTCCATTGATGTGTACTAATTATCTCCCGTTATGTTTCTATTGGTCCCAACCACAGGACCAACTAAACGAAATACTGTTTCTATCGGTATAGACAAGTTAGACCGATCACTGCGTTTTCCGGTGTAGATTTCAGAATTAATCATATAATGTGATTTGAAATCTGCTAAAATTTGAATCTTGATACCGTATTTCGCCGGCCTAGCAGGCATGGACATTTTAAAACCGCAGCGCCCTCTAAAAGGAACTAACATTTCTTCTACGGTTAAGAATTCAGAGGGCGTGTAACACATTATTGAGTTTTCAACAAATTCATTATAAATTTCAGATATTGCAGCCAGTTTGTCGACTTTCATTCTCTCCCGCCTGGTAACCATATCGTCGAATCTTAGGCAACATAATAGGAAAAAAAACATGCAAGAGACATCGTACAACGAAATATATCTCTACCTGTCCCGTCGGTAGCCCATAGAGATCGTAGATCTTCGTGTCCGGATTTAAAAGAACCCAGCAAATATAAAAGGCCTAAAAACGCCTCTATTTCAATTTTATCGGTCTCTTGAATAAAAACTTGTCGAAATAATGATCTGCTATTTTTTCGCTTCTTGAAAGTTGTATACTGACCTTGCATAGCTCTAATTTTTGCATTGGTATATTCAACAATCTTTTTAAAAATAGAGTGTGTGATAAGAAGTCTCCAAGATTCCAACTGCGATGAGAGAGGGTTCTGGCGAGCCGGTCCTTTCAAACCAGGAAGTATTTTTATAATATTAGTACTTTTCATTTTTCCCCTAGGCAAGGGCACCTGACACCACTTAGTTTTATCTTTTCCATACCACAATTTTGTTTCCTTTACTGTTTGTCCTTCGTCTTCATATTCACTTTTCGATGATAACTCTGACTGACCCAATGATATATCATCTGGCTGCCACTCATTTTCGCTATCGCTGAATTCTTCAGAATCACATTCGTCCTTATCGCTTTCGTCTCCGTTGTCAAAAATCAGGTTACATTACATTACTCTGTCTGTCGTCAATAACGTTTGTGCCGCTGGTTGGTTCATTTGAAGTAGTTCTATTTTCTTTAGGCTTATTTATAGACTCCAGATGTTCTTAAAAAGTATTATCTGCAACTATCTCGAATAACTCGGCATCAGACAGTCCTCTTTGAGTCATAATCTAAAAACAAAACAAAGTAGGTATATGTATATTATGAAGTGTTTATCCACATAAATGTCAAAAAAATAAATAAAATATCGAATAACGAAATACTTACTCTATTACTATCCCCGGATCCATTTGACCCACTAGACCGAAAAAAAATATCAACGCAACCACTAAGACACTTCAAGAAAGATTTTCATAATTAATAGTGTTGATAATATAATTTTTGTGTGGAAAGTCTTTCTTTTCATTGTTTAGTGGTATATTAATAAGAATAGGATAGTGATCTGTAAGATCGTTCTTCAAAATAACAGAGTTAATATTTTCAAATAATTCGCTTTGACATTTAATAAAACAATGGTCTAGACATGTGCCTGTATGCTCAGATTTTCTTGTTATGTTATTTATTATACTTCCGAAACCATTTCCCTGAAGTACTGTAAGATAGTTATTTGTTATATCAGACTCAGTAGCTAATAAGTCGATATTCATGTCCCCAACTCATACATTTATGCTGTTTTGATCTAACTTTAGAGATTGAAGTAATCTGGTAAGAACATTTACATTTTTGCATTTCTTTTTCAGTGCTTAAGACCTTAAGAATCTTTAGACTATCATCAACTATTACCCGAGATTCAGTGAATTATTCATTTTTAACATAAACAAGACATCTATCACATCGGTTTAAAATGCTCTCATTGAAAAACACTGCATACCCAGGTATGTTAAAATAAATAATAATAATAAAAAAAAATAATAGTATTAAACGAATTCAATATAGAAATTACAAAAATATAGATTTAAATCAGTTACATTTGGATGCAAGTCAATTAAATTGGGATCAAATTTATTACACACCTGATATAGTTAAGGAAATTGAAATTTTCAATAAAAATATAGTATATTTAATAAACAGGCATGCGCCTCTTTTAATTAGAAATATACGCGATAAACCATTTACGTCGTGGAATACCAATAATATCAAATTGCTCATGAAGGAAAGGGATAAAGCCCACCGTAAATATTTAAAATAAAAAACTGACGCACGCTTGCAATATTACAGACAAATAAGGAATTATACAAAACATGCCATTGCTAGGGCAAAAATTACTTACTTCAATTCAATGTCTTAAAAACACAGAAAAGATTCTGCAGAGACGCAAATAATTTAAATTCTGGGCCGTAACAAGGATTCTGATCTTCCTGATTCAACGGCTATTAATATCTATTTCAAAAATTTGAGTAAAACAGCTAATGCTACATCTAATGAGAAAATACAATTTGATAAATCACATAAACATGATAAGATCAAATCTGAATTAAATTTTACTTTAATGGATCAGTCAACTTAACTTAAAATTGTAAAAACGATTCGCTCTATTGCAATTGGTGAAAACGCTTTTTCTTTAAAAGATTTACATCTCTGTATGCCTTTTTGTTTAAAGCCATTACTTAATATTATGAATAGTTGCATTTTACAAAGTTTTTATCGTACAATCTGGAAAAAGGCAATTAAAAGACCCATAGCAAAGATCAGTAAATTAAAGGAATTCAAAGACCTCAGGCCTATAAGTATACTGCCGTTAGTATATAAAATCTTGAAAAAATTTATTTACCAACAAATTTAGGCATATATTAAATCACATTTTTTAATTCCTGAATACCAGGCAGGTTTAAAAAGAAATTTAGTACTTCTACCAGTTTGGTTAACCTTCTTAATGAAGAAAAAAGAATTAACATATCTTGGGTTATTAAATTTTAGTAGAGTCTTCGATACTACTTTTTTTATTTTTTTTTAAAAGAAAAAAATTTAGAGTTTAGATCCGGTTAATGGGCAGACCTTAACTACCGTCCAGCACCATCTCTCGAAAATCCAACTTCCTTATAAAATAATGATCCCAAATGACCAGATTGGAAAGATTTAAAAGAGTCTATTTGATTTTCCCTGGAAAAAGAAGAAAATTGAAAAATGGACGAAGAACAGTGCTTAAACATTTTTTATTGAGTCACTCCGAACTAATAAAAAAATATTTTATTTCTTTCAGTCAGAAAAACTACTTACTGGAATACTTGGAATAAATGGTTTCATTAATATACTTTTTCACTTACCTCCGCCGTTTCGATAACACAAATAAGGAAACCTCCAGATATTCGCCAGATCCACTGCGAATCCAATAATGGACAGTAAAAAATCGGTATTGGATCCCCAAGTTTCCCTGTTATCCTCGGCAGTAAACGAATCCGGATCCACTTCTCCAGCCTGGCTGGACGTGGGGGATAAAACAAACGACTCGTGCTCGTCTTCTTCTAGTTGGACATGCAGATCTTCTGGAAAAAAAACATACACACGCAAAATTAAGTATTTTTATAAAAATGTAACTTTTTCTTACTTTTTCTTAAAGTGCAGGTGATTACCATGCTCGCTGTGGTGCTACTGTGCTTCGTCCGTCCTTTACCTTAAAAAAAAAGAGAACAATTTTAATTAAAACTATCCAAAAGGTTTTTTTTTTAGGTGTATTCCATAATAATCCTTTTAATTAGTGCCGAGGGTCGACGAAAGCTTCTTTATACTTTAAAGGTCGTTTAAAAAGTTTTCTGGCCCTCGGGCATATTGTGTGTTTTGTTAATCCGTTTATTTTCTCTTAAATACCGCCTGGAATATGGGTGAAAGTATTTATATCGAAATGTTTTGTTCGGGAGCAAAAACCTCGTAGTTTAAGTTGTTGGGCCTTTTTTGTTGAGGGTTTTCATAAACCGTCTAATTCAACCGTCAATTTTTTTGATAAGAAATTTTTTTCAGAAATTTAAAGATGATGGTCAAATTTTTTTAATTTTTTGGGACCTTAACCACAAAAACGCTTATAACTCCCTAAAAAATAGTCCAAAATTGCCTAAACTGCCTTCAAATTACTAATAAAACTTACAAAAAAGAAAATTCAAGTTAATTTTCTTCTTAAAAAAATTTTTTTTAGGGATTTAAAGATGATGATAAAAAATTTTTAATTTTTTTAGACCTTAACTACAAAAAGGCCTATCTCCCTCAAAAATTATTCGAAATTGCTTAACCTTTCATAAAATTGTTAAAAAAACTTCACTTTAATATAAAAACGATATTTCAAGTTGACTTTTTTAATAAAAAATTGTTTACAGGAAGTTAAATATGATGGTAACAATTTTTCAATTTTTTTTGGACTTTAACTGCGAAAATACCTATAACTCATTTAAAAAATTTTCAAAGTTGCTTAAACTTACACTAAATTGTTAGAAAACTTCACTTTTTTAAAAAAACGATATTTCAAGACAATTTTCTTGTTAAGAAATTTTTTTCAGAAATTTAAAGATGATGGTAACAATTTTTCAATTTTTTTGGACCTTAACCACAAAAACGCTTATAACTTCCTGAAAAATTGTCCAAAATTGCCTAAACTGCCTCCAAATGGCTAAAAAAACTTCACTATATTCTAACTCCCAATTCTTCCAAGATGTTGTATTTTTGTGTGTATTTTTTACTGGAAAACACCACTATTTTACTCCACATACCTGGAAGAAATGAGAACTTAAGGGATAACCTAAGCCTTCCCAGATTATTCCAGAAAATGTTCATTCTAGACATTTTCAAGGATTATTTATCATTTTTGCAGAAAGTTGAAACAATTCAAAAAAAAATACAAAAAGTAAATTATCGCGTTTAATAAAAAAACTAGAGGTTCGTTGATTATAATTTAGGCATTTTTGATATTATGAAATAAGAAAAAGTAAGCACAAAATAAATTATCCTCTAAAAAATTTGAAAAAAATTGTAATTTAAGATTTTATACTTATCGAGTTCGTTCATCATAAATTCAACATAGTCAAATAATGCCAAACATCAAAACTGCTTGCGGAATATAAGAGAGATACAGTTTTGTTAACACATCGCAGAAAAGGATAGAAATTTAATTCGCTCGTCATTTTTTATATTAGTCCTTGGATTTTGTAATGAACAAAGTCAATAATATGTACTTTCAGAAAATAGTTATAAAATCTAAACAACAATTGTAAAATTAATATTTTCATTAGTGATCAAACATCATTTTTCATATTTTTTTTTTGAAATATTTAAATGAATGTTAATTTTAAATTTTACATTTTACACAAAATCCAGGGGTACGTTCTCATAGTTTTCAAACTTCGTTCTTTTAAACTCGAAGAAATTGTCTATAAAGTTGTAATTTATTTTGTAAAAAATCAAAACAGGCATTTTTGCAGGTAAATTGCATGAATTTTCTAGGGGTTCATTTATTTCAATAACTTGAAAATTCTTCAAGACTAAAAAATATTCCAGGAAGTTAAGACTTTTCTTAAGCAGCTTTTTGAAAAACTTCAAAACCTTCAACTGCTTGGAAGTAATAGAAAATGACCTTGATTCTTTTGAAAGTACTTCAATTGCTTGAAAAAGTTGATTTTATTATTTATTATGGAATTTCAAAATAATATTCCAGACAGTTGAAAATCTTGTCAAGCAACTCCTTGGAAGACATCAAAGCCTTTAACTGCCTGGAAAAATTAACGTAAATTTCTTGAGAGTAAACAAACAAACATTCCAGACCCTTAAAACTACGATGCAACTCCTTGAGAAACTGTAAAACTCTCTACTGCCTGGAAGTAGTAAAAAATTAGTTTAATTCTTTCAAAATAGCTTCAACTTCTTGAACCTAAAAAAATTTAGGCTAAAATGGTAATTTAGGATTTTATACTTTGCACAGAAGAACTAGGGGAACGTTCATCATAATATTAACAATTTCATCCTTTTGAGACAAAAATTTGTATTTTTTCTGAAACATTATTATCAACTAATAATACTTGACTAGTTTACCGGTTAGTAAACTGGTCAATATTAGGGAGTACCTGCATAATAATAGCGAGAAGTAAGTCTACCCATAACAAAAGTTGCGTGCCAGTTTTATGAAGAACATTAAGAAGAAACTGAATTTCAAAATGAGAGTCATTGAGTCCAAATTATACGATGTCATGCATACACTTGAGGAAAACGTGATAAATAATAAAGAAAAAGTTCTCAAAGCGTACTAATATCCGTAATAAGCTACGGATTTGTAGATATAAGAAAGAGAACAATGAAGATTTAGATCTAGAATTTTTACGGAATGATTTAAGTATTTCATGTACCACTAATGACTTTAATTAAATTTACTTAAACTAATAACAAAAACTACTTCGTAATTTTATAACGAAAAGAAGGCTTATCTAAGAATTTAAAATAGATGGAGCATTATTTTGAGAGACCTTGAATGGTTTAATGTAACTTCTAAAGCATTACATTCTTGGATTTATTTACATTTAAAGAAATTGAATGAACAGAAAATTGGACAAATAATATTTAGTCTAAAATTCGCCTCATAGGTCGGTACTGGCATTAAAATAATTTATTTGAAAATTCCCTATTTTACAACTTTTATATTAAATAAGGCTCTTTTGTAATCCAAATTTCCATCTGAATAGAAAAAAGCCGATTTAATACCCATAACAAAAAACATTAATTCACCCGAATTGTTTCATTTTCGTGCAATTAGCATATTGTTCTTAGGAAAAATTGGAGACATTTTTTTTCGCTTGATTTCACAATTCCAAGTATTCAATCTGGCTTTCAAGTACAACGTGCCATACGGTTAGATAAAATAGCCCTGGGTTAGACCTGTACATACATTTTTTTAATTAAAATATATAAATTATTATTAGTAGTAGAACATCCCTTGTTTATTCCAGAAACCCTAGCACTTCTCTTTTAGATGAATTTTCACAGTCAAATAAGGATACCCTGAAAACATCCCCTCTGAAAGCAGTTCTTGATTAACAAATAGTTTTCCCATCAATTTTTTTTACAGCTTTTACGAAAACTGTCAATAATATAAAAAATTATTATAATTTCTACCAATACTTGTCTAATACTCTAACGTACATGAATGACGAATAGCAGGTAGCAAGGTACTAAATACACTTAAATAAATAAATCTACTTCTAAAAATTAAAAGAACAGAAACAAAAGCAATTACCTATCCTACGAACGATGGAATTGGGGTAGAACCAGGCAAAAGGTCAATGCCAACAAAGTCAACATCAAAAATAAATTGCATTCTTTCATCATATTGTATATTGGAGAGCAATAACTTCACTGACCAAAAATAACCCTCGGTAATTTAACCTTAAATTGATCTAAAGAACAAGGAACTTAAGATAATTAATCAATGAAATACCTTTGTATTTGAGATGCTATTTGCAATTATGTATATAAAACAAAATTGATTGCGTTTTTCGTTTTTGGTGCCGAGATTCAAATCAACTCCCGAGCATGCTTTTGTAAGACACCAAGTATAAGCATTATGCTTTCTAACAAACAAAATCGCAAAAATTTTTTCTCTTCCTTTTCAATAAGTTCTATATTGATTTCTACCTGTTATGTCCATATTACAAAAGCATGCTTGAGATGAGGTCTCACTAAAGAGTTATACATTCTGACTGTACTGTTTAAAATGCTTTGCGTTCCTACTTATAAATCCCAAAATTGTATAAATTTTATTTGTTATTATAATAATTATTATTAATTTAAGTTTGCCTGAAAGTTTTTACACTCATACTTTCTGAACAATTCATGATGTTCGGCATGATATGTTGACTTAATAAAGTTTTTATTAGGTGTAAATGTCATAACCTACTATTACTACAATGTCATGTAGTAATATTTTATTTTCCTAAAACCAATCCAATACTGTATTTAGATCTAGTTGCAATAAGGAACACTCATTCTAGTTTCCAATTGCCTTGAAAATCAGTAGGTATTAAACAGTAGTCATATGTATTATATATATTCTAGTATTAAGAAGTAGCAAGCATTAAATAAACTAAAACCAATTAACAATCAACAAATTCATGATAATATGAAAAATATTAATGATTTTAATCAAGATTTTACTAATAGCGGTAATAATCCAACAAATGCAGAGTGTTTAAAATTTTACCCAAATAACAGTGTTACAGAGAACATATTATTTAATTTTGAAAATGTTGAAAAATTTCTAGTAAGTTCAATTTTACTAAATCCAAGGCCTTTGGATTAGACAATTCAAATATTTCTCTTATTCAACTTTGTTGGCCCATTATTGTAAAATACTTCCCTTAAATTTAGAAAGAGGCATATATTTAATTAATGTCATTTTAAAGGCCTAGACTAAAGGTGTTTTTATACCGTACATAGGTTTAAAAACTCCTTATCCAAATCGCTCTGTACATTATTGACAATTTATTATCAATTGTCATTAAAAATCCCTCTTGGGGGATGAACAATTATTATGGGGGGGTGACTGTGGAATTCCACGCCGTTACCGAAGCCACGCCGGCTGCACATTACCGCATTCCGGGTTGCCAATATCCACCCCGGAAGATTCCGGGACGAAAGGGAGAATTTCTCTCAACAGGTACTTCGGATCGGAATATCTCTTCCTTACTACTTCAATTCGATGGTATAAACGTATTAAAACAAATATTACCGGAATAATATACGTTAAGGGTTTTAGTTTAATTGTCCATGTATATTCATGTGCATTATCCGAATATCTATGTTATCGATCCTATTTATATGGTTATTAATCCGATTCGAATGCGTTCCTGTTTATCCCATGTATATGTGCCACGTGGCAATTAAAACGTATTAATTTTTTTTTTATTCTCGGATTTAACCGGTTACGGTAATGATCCGGGATAACAGGATTTAGTGCTTTGAATTTTTTTTTTAAATCTGTTTTCGGTTTTAAAATTATGAAGTTTATTGGGTCGCGTTTAATTTGAAAAGGCCATATTAGAGGAATAAATTATTTTACTTTTATTAGAGCCTTACGAAAATTATGGTGAAATAAAAAAAACAGTTAAAATTAACACTTTTATAAACATTAAAACACGTTCAATTTCATATGATTTACGAGGTAATAAGAAATGGCAAATATAAACTATTTATTTAGAAAGTGCAATAATTTTCAATGAATAAATCATTTAAACGTAATAAAGGTATTTTGACTTAAGTTCATGGGAGTCTATTGAAAAAAAAATTTTTTTTTGTTTAAAAGGTTCATTTTTGAACATTCTTTTACTTTTTTAATATTTTTCAACAAAAATTTTTTTCCAGAAATTTTATGGCACTTCACGGAGAAAAAAAATATTTTTTTTTTGACAAAAAATTTTGAATTTTTTTATTCAAATTTAACACAATAATTTTATAATTTTCTACATTTATGACCAGAGGTCGTTTTTAATTTTCTTCTATTGTATATTAAATATAGCAAAAAAAAACTAACCTTAACCTAATTTCTGACATATTTTTATATTATATTTTATATTAAAAAAAAAAAACAATTTTCTAAAAATGTCAATGATATTTATTAAGAAAAAAAAGTTGTCAATACAGTATTTTTTGACTTGATTAATTTAGCTTAATATACAATGAATTATTTACTCGTATACACATAATTAGCCTGGGATTTTTTTTTTAATTTTAGGCTTGTAGAGTCACTTTTCATCTTTCCGGGATTTGTTTTAATGTTTGACTCTATTCCAGGCTTTTGCGGTCAATTTTTTAAGTCTCTACTCTCATTTACCCATTTCGAAATATTTGTTGACACTATACCAAGTATTTGACTATTTTTTTATTATTTTCTTCCAGGCTTCCTTATTCAATTTTTCACCTACCAAGAATTAACGAATAAGTTCAAAGCCTCTGAAAGCCAACATACAATAAAAGACTGTCAACCAGTCAATAATTATTGAAATTATTTTCGACACTATTTCATGCATTAAATACAATGTGTTGACTACATTCCAAGTTTTTGAGGCATTTTTTTATTAATTTAGACACTATTCAAGGCTTTTGTAGTCTTCCATCCATTCTTCCGGACACTTGAGATAACTTTTTATTTTATTCCCGGCTTTTGGAATCACTTTGTATGACTTCCAGCCATTTGAGGTACACAATTGTAAGTTACTTTCTGTATTCATAATGAAATATTAAAATAATAAATTTTCTCACTTCAAACAACTCCACTAGAAAATCTGTGATTCTGTAAATCATAGATTGAATTTACTTACACTTACATTATTCGACAAGGTACAGACACCTGTAATTTTTAAAATGATTTAACTAGCTGATCACCACTTGTAACAGTAATTAAGCAACTCCAAGTCTATTTTACTTAGGGTATAAATTATTCGATTTTAGGGCCAATTGCATAGTGTCATTAGCCTCATGTTATTTGTAAATATACCTATACAGTAGGTGATACTTAAAATTCCTTCTTGATATCTTAAATATAGAGTACGGAATGTAAATATTTATTTAAGGCCTCCTATATTATATATATTAATATGCTTATCAAGAAGTATTAATTTAAACATTTTTTAAATGTTTAAATTAATACTTAACTTTTTAAACCTTTATTGTTTTTTGACATAAAACTCCTCATACTCCTCAAATAAGCTCTAGTGAATGTTTTTTTTTTAATTGAGTCAGCATTTTATTGCCATCTAAGTTGGTTACTAAGAATGCTTAACCAGATAAATACTGAAATTAATACTGTGATTAAAATGAGAGGAAAGTTTTTTTATAAGGGTACAATAAAACTGAAACAGAAAATTATTTAAAGAACTAAATTAACACAAAAAGTCTGCAGGCCATAAAAAGTTACATTTTACTTCCATCAGTCAGTTTAAAGTCAATTTGCCAAACGACTAAAGGCATTTTTATTTAGTTCTAGTCAGTTTTCTTTTCCTACAAAAATCAAAATACTTAAAAATGTCTTCATTCACTTCTAGGTAGCTGAAGTCAATCTTGACTTGTTTCAGATACGTGAAGTTTTCCTTGTTTCCCTGCTTCAAAAGTTATTTACAATTTTAGTAATAGAAATAATTAAATAATGTAATAAATAATATAATAATGTAAGAATCAATTCAATTTCTAATTTCACTGGACTAAGAAGTTAATTAACGTATGATGCGCACGAAAAGTGAAAGTAGAGACGCACGCATCCTCTACTGAGAACGTGGAGTCGTTCGGATGTGTTCGGGTGGATTCGGGTGAGTGAGGGGGGATAAGAAAATTTTGCTTCGCTTAGAAGGTACTGTACAGTACTCAGTCTTCCTGGTGCAGCGGTAGAAGTAGGTCGGAATAAAGTTGTGGTTCCTGTGGTGTTATTGTGGCAGTGTTTTTTATTGTGTGTTTTTATTGTGGTTCCTGTACAGTTGGAGGAGTGAAAGGTAAGTACTGAATTTTTTTTGCATGCAATTTATTTTGTACTATAAATGTTTAAAATCGAGGCTCGAAATTTTATTAGTGGCAACTCTGGAGTAAATTTATTCGCTAAATTTACTTGAAGAATAAGAATATAACATTTTAGTATCAAATTAAATTCACATATACATGAAATAACTCAAAAGTATAATAATTTTATGAAACTTCGCTAAAAGAGTCAAAGATTTTTGAAAAGTTTCTTGTGGATTAATTCGCAGTCATATTAAGGGGTTATAAAACAAATACAGATTTTAATATTTTTCTCAATTTTCTTTTAAACTAAATGTTATTTAGGGAAATTTATTCGCTAAATTTCCACCTTTTAGAACAAACAAACATTTTTACAAATTTTTATTTCTCGAAAGCTTTTTGTGAATTTATTCGTTAAATTCACAATTAAATAAAACTAATAAAGGGCGTAACATATAAAAATAAAAGTTCTCATATTCTCTCATTAAAATATTCCGATGAATTTATTCACTAAATTCACATTTACACGAAATTACTATGGGACTATAAGAAAATTACGGATTTTTATAAATTCTTAAATTTTTTGTAAACTAAATGAAATTCAGGGAAATTTATTCGCTAAATTTCCACCTTTAAGAATAGTCGAATATTTTTACAGTGTTACAGTGTCAGTGTTTTATTGTGGTGTTTTTTTAGTGTGTGTTTTTATTGTGGTTCCTGTTTGGTTGGAGGAGTAAAAGGTAAGTAATGAATTTTTCTTTTCCAATTGCATGCAATTTATTTAAAATCGAAGCAGAAGTAGGAAATAATTGAGTAAATTTATTCGCTAAATTCACAATACATATGAAATAACTCAGCGGATGTAGTACAAGACTAAAATTTTGTGAACATTCGCAAAATGTTCTAAAAGACACAAAGATCTTTGAAAAGTTCTTTGTGAATTTATTCGCTAAATTCACATTTAAATAAAAAAATTCTAGCAACAATAAAAGCTTTTCGAATTTTAAAATGCGTTAAATTTAAATTACTTTTTTATATTAATTAATGTATATTCAATCGGAAAATTTTTTTTTGCATGTTTATTTACGATTGGATATTGGATTCACGTTAAGGGGAAATAAAATAAATTATGTGAATTTATTCGCTAAATTCACATTTACATGAAATCACAAAGGGGCTATAAAACAAATACAGATTTTAATAAATTCTAATATTTATTCAATTTTTTTTAAACTAAATTAATTTAAGGAAATTTATTCGCTAAATTTCCACCTTTGAAAACACTCAAACACTTTTACAAATTTTCATTTTTCAAAAGTCTCTTGTGGATTTATTCGCTAAATTCGCAGTCACAATAAGGGGTTATAAAACAATTACGAATTCTAATAAATTCTTAAATTTTCAATTTTTTTTTAAATAATTATTGTTAAGGGAAATTTATTCGCTAAATTTCCACCTTTTAAGACACTCAAACACTTTTACAAATTTTCATTTTTCAAAAGTTTCTTGTGGATTTATTCGCTAAATTCGCAGTCACACTAAGGGGTTATAAAACAATTATGGATTCTAATAAATTTTTAATTTTTTTTTTAAATAAATATTGTTTAGGGAAATTTATTCGATAAATTTTCACCTTTTAAAACACTCAAACACTTTTACAAATTTTCATTTCTCAAGAGTCTCTTGTGGATTTATTCGCTAAATTCGCAGTCACACTAAAGGGTTATAAAACAATTACGAATTCTAATAAATTCTTAAATTTTCAATTTTTTTTTAATAAATATTGTTAAGGGAAATTTATTCGCTAAATTTCCACCTTTTAAGACACTCAAACACTTTTACAAATTTTCATTTCTCAAAAGTTTCTTGTGGATTTATTCGCTAAATTCGCAGTCACACTAAGGGGTTATAAAACAATTATGGATTCTAATAAATTCTTAAATTTTTAATTTTTTTTTAAATAAATATTGTTTAGGGAAATTTATTCGATAAATTTCCACCTTTTAAAACACTCAAACACTTTTACAAATTTTCATTTCTCAAAAGTTTCTTGTGGATTTATTCGCTAAATTCGCAGTTACACTAAGGGGTTATAAAACAATTACGGATTCTAATAAATTCTTAAATTTTCATTTTTTTTTTTAAATAAATAATGTTGAGGGAAATTTATTCGCTAAATTTCCACCTTTTAAAACACTCAAACACTTTTACAAATTTTCATTTCTCAAAAGTCTCTTGTGAATTTATTCGCTAAATTCGCAGTCACACTAAGGGGTTATAAAACAATTACGGATTCTAATAAATTCTTAAATTTTCAATTTTTTTTAAAATAATTATTGTTAAGGGAAATTTATTCGCTAAATTTCCACCTTTTAAGACACTCAAACACTTTTACAAATTTTCATTTTTCAAAAGCTTTTGTGGATTTATTCGCTAAATTCGCAGTCACACTAAGGGGTTATAAAACAATTACGAATTCTAATAAATTCTTAAATTTTCAATTTTTTTTTAATAAATATTGTTAAGGGAAATTTATTCGCTAAATTTCCACCTTTTAAAACACTCAAACACTTTTACAAATTTTCATTTCTCAAAAGTCTCTTGTGGATTTATTCGCTAAATTCGCAGTCACACTAAGGGGTTATAAAACAATTATGGATTCTAATAAATTTTTAATTTTTTTTTTAAATAAATATTGTTTAGGGAAATTTATTCGATAAATTTTCACCTTTTAAAACACTCAAACACTTTTACAAATTTTCATTTCTCAAGAGTCTCTTGTGGATTTATTCGCTAAATTCGCAGTCACACTAAAGGGTTATAAAACAATTACGAATTCTAATAAATTCTTAAATTTTCAATTTTTTTTTAATAAATATTGTTAAGGGAAATTTATTCGCTAAATTTCCACCTTTTAAGACACTCAAACACTTTTACAAATTTTCATTTCTCAAAAGTTTCTTGTGGATTTATTCGCTAAATTCGCAGTCACACTAAGGGGTTATAAAACAATTATGGATTCTAATAAATTCTTAAATTTTTAATTTTTTTTTAAATAAATATTGTTTAGGGAAATTTATTCGATAAATTTCCACCTTTTAAAACACTCAAACACTTTTACAAATTTTCATTTCTCAAAAGTTTCTTGTGGATTTATTCGCTAAATTCGCAGTTACACTAAGGGGTTATAAAACAATTACGGATTCTAATAAATTCTTAAATTTTCATTTTTTTTTTTAAATAAATAATGTTGAGGGAAATTTATTCGCTAAATTTCCACCTTTTAAAACACTCAAACACTTTTACAAATTTTCATTTCTCAAAAGTCTCTTGTGAATTTATTCGCTAAATTCGCAGTCACACTAAGGGGTTATAAAACAATTACGGATTCTAATAAATTCTTAAATTTTCAATTTTTTTTAAAATAATTATTGTTAAGGGAAATTTATTCGCTAAATTTCCACCTTTTAAGACACTCAAACACTTTTACAAATTTTCATTTTTCAAAAGCTTTTGTGGATTTATTCGCTAAATTCGCAGTCACACTAAGGGGTTATAAAACAATTACGAATTCTAATAAATTCTTAAATTTTCAATTTTTTTTTAATAAATATTGTTAAGGGAAATTTATTCGCTAAATTTCCACCTTTTAAAACACTCAAACACTTTTACAAATTTTCATTTCTCAAAAGTCTCTTGTGGATTTATTCGCTAAATTCGCAGTCACACTAAGGGGTTATAAAACAATTATGGATTCTAATAAATTTTTAATTTTTTTTTTAAATAAATATTGTTTAGGGAAATTTATTCGATAAATTTTCACCTTTTAAAACACTCAAACACTTTTACAAATTTTCATTTCTCAAGAGTCTCTTGTGGATTTATTCGCTAAATTCGCAGTCACACTAAGGGGTTATAAAACAATTACGAATTCTAATAAATTCTTAAATTTTCAATTTTTTTTAATAAATATTGTTTAGGGAAATTTATTCGCTAAATTTCCACCTTTTAAAACACTCAAACACTTTTACAAATTTTCATTTCTCAAAAGTTTCTTGTGGATTTATTCGCTAAATTCGCAGTCACACTAAGGGGTTATAAAACAATTACGAATTCTAGTAAATTCTTAAATTTTCAATTTTTTTTTTAAATAAATATTGTTTAGGGAAATTTATTCGCTAAATTTCCACCTTTTAAAACACTCAAACACTTTTACAAATTTTCATTTCTCAAAAGTTTCTTGTGGATTTATTCGCTAAATTCGCAGTCACACTAAGGGGTTATAAAACAATTACGGATTCTAATAAATTCTTAAATTTTCAATTTTTTTTTTAAATAAATATTGTTTAGGGAAATTTATTCGCTAAATTTCCACCTTTTAAAACACTCAAACACTTTACAAATTTTCATTTCTCAAAAGTTTCTTGTGGATTTATTCGCTAAATTCGCAGTCACACTAAGGGGTCATAAAACAATTACGGATTCTAATAAATTCTTAAATTTTCAATTTTTTTTTTAAATAAATATTGTTTAGGGAAATTTATTCGCTAAATTTCCACCTTTTAAAACACTCAAACACTTTTACAAATTTTCATTTTTCAAAAGTTTCTTGCGGATTTATTCGCTAAATTCGCAGTCACACTAAGGGGTCATAAAACAATTCCGGATTCTTATAAATTCTTAAATTTTCAATTTTTTTTTTAAATAAATAATGTTTAGGGAAATTTATTCGCTAAATTTCCACCTTTTAAAACACTCAAACACTTTTACAAATTTTCATTTTTCAAAAGTCTCTTGTGGATTTATTCGTTAAATTCGCAGTCACACTCAGGGGTTATACAACAATTACGAATTCTAATAAATTCTTAAATTTTCAATTTTTTTTTAAATAAATAATGTTTAGGGAAATTTATTCGCTAAATTTCCACCTTTTAAAACACTCAAACACTTTTACAAATTTTCATTTCTCAAAAGTCTCTTGTGGATTTATTCGCTAAATTCGCAGTCAAACTAAGGGGTCATAAAACAATTACAAATTCTAATAAATTCTTAAATTTTCAATTTTTTTTTAAATTAATATTATTAAGGGAAATTTATTCGCTAAATATCCACCTTTTAAAACACTCAAACACTTTTACAAATTTTCATTTCTCAAAAGTTTCTTGTGGATTTATTCGCTAAATTCGCAGTCACACTAAGGGGTCATAAAACAATTACGGATTCTAATAAATTCTTAAATTTTCAATTTTTTTTTTAAATAAATATTGTTTAGGGAAATTTATTCGCTAAATTTCCACCTTTTAAAACACTCAAACACTTTTACAAATTTTCATTTTTCAAAAGTTTCTTGCGGATTTATTCGCTAAATTCGCAGTCAGACTAAGGGGTTATAAAACAATTACGAATTCTAGTAAATTCTTAAATTTTCAATTTTTTTTTTAAATAAATATTGTTTAGGGAAATTTATTCGCTAAATTTCCACCTTTTAAAACACTCAAACACTTTTACAAATTTTCATTTCTCAAAAGTTTCTTGTGGATTTATTCGCTAAATTCGCAGTCACACTAAGGGGTCATAAAACAATTACGGATTCTAATAAATTCTTAAATTTTCAATTTTTTTTTTAAATAAATATTGTTTAGGGAAATTTATTCGCTAAATTTCCACCTTTTAAAACACTCAAACACTTTTACAAATTTTCATTTTTCAAAAGTTTCTTGCGGATTTATTCGCTAAATTCGCAGTCACACTAAGGGGTCATAAAACAATTCCGGATTCTTATAAATTCTTAAATTTTCAATTTTTTTTTTAAATAAATAATGTTTAGGGAAATTTATTTGCTAAATGTCCACCTTTTAAAACACTCAAACACTTTTACAAATTTTCATTTCTCAAAAGTTTCTTGTGGATTTATTCGCTAAATTCGCAGTCAGACTAAGGGGTTATAAAACAATTACGAATTCTAGTAAATTCTTAAATTTTCAATTTTTTTTAAAATAAATAATGTTTAGAGAAATTTATTCGCTAAATTTCCACCTTTTAAAACACTCAAACACTTTTACAAATTTTCATTTCTCAAAAGTTTCTTGTGGATTTATTCGCTAAATTCGCAGTCACACTAAGGGGTTATAAAACAATTACGGATTCTAATAAATTCTTAAATTTTCAATTTTTTTTTTAAATAAATATTGTTTAGGGAAATTTATTCGCTAAATTTCCACCTTTTAAAACACTCAAACACTTTTACAAATTTTCATTTCTCAAAAGTTTCTTGTGGATTTATTCGCTAAATTCGCAGTCACACTAAGGGGTCATAAAACAATTACGGATTCTAATAAATTCTTAAATTTTCAATTTTTTTTTTAAATAAATATTGTTTAGGGAAATTTATTCGCTAAATTTCCACCTTTTAAAACACTCAAACACTTTTACAAATTTTCATTTTTCAAAAGTTTCTTGCGGATTTATTCGCTAAATTCGCAGTCACACTAAGGGGTCATAAAACAATTCCGGATTCTTATAAATTCTTAAATTTTCAATTTTTTTTTTAAATAAATAATGTTTAGGGAAATTTATTCGCTAAATTTCCACCTTTTAAAACACTCAAACACTTTTACAAATTTTCATTTTTCAAAAGTCTCTTGTGGATTTATTCGTTAAATTCGCAGTCACACTCAGGGGTTATACAACAATTACGAATTCTAATAAATTCTTAAATTTTCAATTTTTTTTTAAATAAATAATGTTTAGGGAAATTTATTCGCTAAATTTCCACCTTTTAAAACACTCAAACACTTTTACAAATTTTCATTTCTCAAAAGTTTCTTGTGGATTTATTCGCTAAATTCGCAGTCACAATAAGGGGTTATAAAACAATTACAAATTCTAATAAATTCTTAAATTTTCAATTTTTTTTTAAATTAATATTATTAAGGGAAATTTATTCGCTAAATATCCACCTTTTAAAACACTCAAACACTTTTACAAATTTTCATTTTTCAAAAGTTTCTTGCGGATTTATTCGCTAAATTCGCAGTCACACTAAGGGGTCATAAAACAATTCCGGATTCATATAAATTCTTAAATTTTCAATTTTTTTTTTAAATAAATAATGTTTAGGGAAATTTATTCGCTAAATTTTTACCTTTTAAAACCCTCAAACACTTTTACAAATTTTCATTTCTCAAAAGTTTCATGTGGATTTATTCGCTAAATTCGCAGTCACACTAAGGGGTTATAAAACAATTAGGGATTCTAATAAATTCTTAAATTTTCAATTTTTTTTTAAATAAATATTGTTTAGGGAAATTTATTCGCTAAATTTCCACCTTTTAAAACATTCAAACGCTTTTACAAACTTTCATTTCTCAAAAGTTTCTTGTGGATTTATTCGCTAAATTCGAAGTCACACTAAGGGGTTATAAAACAATTAGGGATTCTAATAAATTCTTAAATTTTCATTTTTTTTTTAAATAAATAATGTTTAGGGAAATTTATTCGCTAAATTTCCACCTTTTAAAACACTTTTACAAATTTTCATTTCTCAAAAGTCTCTTGTGGATTTATTCGCTAAATTCGCAGTCACACTAAGGGGTTATAAAACAATTCCGGATTCTTAGAAATTCTTAAATTTTCAATTTTTTTTTTAAATAAATAATGTTTAGGGAAATTTATTCGCTAAATTTCCACCTTTTAAAACACTTTTACAAATTTTCATTTCTCAAAAGTCTCTTGTGGATTTATTCGCTAAATTCGCAGTCACACTAAGGGGTTATAAAACAATTCCGGATTCTTAGAAATTCTTAAATTTTCAATTTTTTTTTTAAATAAATAATGTTTAGGGAAATTTATTCGCTAAATTTCCGCCTTTTAAGACACTCAAACACTTTTACAAATTTTCATTTCTCAAAAGTCTCTTGTGGATTTATTCGCTAAATTCGCAGTCAAACTAAGGGGTCATAAAACAATTACAAATTCTAATAAATTCTTAAATTTTCAATTTTTTTTTTAAATAAATATTGTCAAGGGAAATTTATTCGCTAAATTTCCACCTTTTAAGACATTCAAACACTTTTACAAATTTTCATTTCTCAAAAGTCTCTTGTGAATTTATTCGCTAAATTCGCAGTCACACTAAGGGGTTATAAAACAATTACGGATTCTAATAAATTCTTAAATTTTCAATTTTTTTTTTAAATAAATATTGTCAAGGGAAATTTATTCGCTAAATTTCCACCTTTCAAAACACTCAAACACTTTTACAAATTTCATTTCTCAAAAGTTTCTTGTGGATTTATTCGCTAAATTTGCAGTCACACTAAGCGGTTATAAAACAATTAGGGATTCTAATAAATTCTTAAATTTTCAATTTTTTTTTTAAATAATTTTAAGGGAAATTTATTCGCTAAATTTCCACCTTTCAAAACACTCAAACACTTTTACAAATTTCATTTCTCAAAAGTCTCTTGTGGATTTATTCGCTAAATTCGCAGTCACACTAAGGGGTTATAAAACAATTACGGATTCTAATAAATTCTTAAATTTTCAATTTTTTTTTAAATTAATTTTAAGGGAAATTTATTCGCTAAATTTCCACCTTTCAAAACACTTAAATACTTTTATAAATTTTCATTCATCAAAAGTTTCTTGTGAATTTATTCGCTAAATTCGCAGTCACACTAAGGGGTTATAAAACAATTACGGATTCTAATAAATTCTTAAATTTTCATTTTTTTTTTTAATAAATATTGTTTAGGGAAATTTATTCGCTAAATTTCCACCTTTTAAGACACTCAAACACTTTTACAAATTTTCATTTCTCAAAAGTCTCTTGTGAATTTATTCGCTAAATTCGCAGTCACACTAAGGGGTTATAAAACAATTACGGATTCTAATAAATTCTTAAATTTTCAATTTTTTTTTTAAATAAATAATGTTTAGGGAAATTTATTCGTTAAATTTCCACCTTTCAAAACACTCAAACACTTTTACAAATTTTCATCAAAAGTTTCTTGTGAATTTATTCGCTAAATTCGCAGTCACACTAAGGGGTTATAAAACAATTACGGATTCTAATAAATTCTTAAATTTTCATTTTTTTTTTTAATAAATATTGTTTAGGGAAATTTATTCGCTAAATTTCCACCTTTTAAGACACTCAAACACTTTTACAAATTTTCATTTCTCAAAAGTCTCTTGTGAATTTATTCGCTAAATTCGCAGTCACACTAAGGGGTTATAAAACAATTACGGATTCTAATAAATTCTTAAATTTTCAATTTTTTTTTTAAATAAATAATGTTTAGGGAAATTTATTCGTTAAATTTCCACCTTTCAAAACACTCAAACACTTTTACAAATTTTCATTTTAAGTTTCTTGTGGATTTATTCGCTAAATTCGCAGTCACACTAAGGGGTTATAAAACAATTCCGGATTCTTAGAAATTCTTAAATTTTCATTTTTTTTTTAAATAAATAATGTTTAGGGAAATTTATTCGCTAAATTTCCACCTTTTAAAACACTCAAACACTTTTACAAATTTTCATTTCTCAAAAGTCTTTTGTGGATTTATTCGCTAAATTCGCAGCCACACTAAGGAGTTATAAAACAATTACGGATTCTAATAAATTCTTAAATTTTCAATTTTTTTTTAAATAAATAATGTTTAGGGAAATTTATTCGCTAAATTTCCAACTTTTAAGACACTCCAACACTTTTACAAATTTTCATTTCTCAAAAGTTTCTTGTGGATTTATTCGCTAAATTCGCAGTCACACTAAGGGGTTATAAAACAATTACGAATTCTAATAAATTCTTAAATTTTCATTTTTTTTTTAAATAAATAATGTTTAGGGAAATTTATTCGCTAAATTTCCACCTTTTAAAACACTCAAACACTTTTACAAATTTTCATTTTTCAAATGTTTCTTGTGGATTTATTCGCTAAATTCGCAATCACACTAAGGGGTTATAAAACAATTACGGATTCTAATAAATTCTTAAATTTTCAATTTTTTTTAAAATAATTATTGTTTAGGGAAATTTATTCGCTAAATTTTTACCTTTTAAAACACTCAAACACTTTTACAAATTTTCATTTCTCAAAAGTCTCTTGTGGGTTTATTCGCTAAATTCGCAGTCACATTAAGGGGTTATAAAACAATTATGGATTCTAATAAATTCCTAAATTTAAAAATTTTTTTTTAATAAATATTGTTTAGGGAAATTTATTCGCTAAATTTCCACCTTTTAAAACACTTAAACACTTTTACAAATTTTCATTTCTCAAAAGTCTCTTGTGGATTCATTCGCTAAATTCGCAGTCACACTAAGGGGTTATAAAACAATTACGGATTCTAATAAATTCTTAAATTTTCAATTTTTTTTTTTTAAATAAATATTGTTTAGGGAAATTTATTCGCTAAATTTCCACCTTTTAAAACACTCAAACACTTTTACAAATTTTCATTTCTCAAAAGTCTCTTGTGAATTTATTCGCTAAATTCGCAGTCACACTAAGGGGTTATAAAACAATTACGGATTCTAATAAATTCTTAAATTTTCAATTTTTTTTTTAAATAAATAATGTTTAGGGAAATTTATTCGTTAAATTTCCACCTTTCAAAACACTCAAACACTTTTACAAATTTTCATTTTAAGTTTCTTGTGAATTTATTCGCTAAATTCGCAGTCACACTTAGGGGTTATAAAACAATTATGGATTCTAATAAATTCTTAAATTTAAAAATTTTTTTTTAATAAATATTGTTTAGGGAAATTTATTCGCTAAATTTCCACCTTTTAAAACACTTAAACACTTTTACAAATTTTCATTTCTCAAAAGTCTCTTGTGGATTCATTCGCTAAATTCGCAGTCACACTAAGGGGTTATAAAACAATTACGGATTCTAATAAATTCTTAAATTTTCAATTTTTTTTTTAAATAAATATTGTTTAGGGAAATTTATTCGCTAAATTTCCACCTTTTAAAACACTCAAACACTTTTACAAATTTTCATTTCTCAAAAGTTTCTTGTGGATTTATTCGCTAAATTCGCAATCACACTAAGGGGTTATAAAACAATTACAACTTCTAATAAATTCTTAAATTTTCATTTTTTTTTTAAATAAATAATGTTTAGGGAAATTTATTCGCTAAATTTCCACCTTTTAAAACACTCAAACACTTTTACAAATTTTCATTTCTCAAAAGTTTTTTGTGGATTTATTCGCTAAATTCGCAATCACACTAAGGGGTTATAAAACAATTACGAATTCTAATAAATTCTTAAATTTTAATTTTTTTTTTCAAATAAATATTGTTTAGGGAAATTTATTCGCTAAATTTCCGCCTTTTAAGACACTCAAACACTTTTACAAATTTTCATTTCTCAAAAGTTTTTTGTGGATTTATTCGCTAAATTCGCAATCACACTAAGGGGTTATAAAACAATTACAACTTCTAATAAATTCTTAAATTTTCATTTTTTTTTTAAATAAATAATGTTTAGGGAAATTTATTCGCTAAATTTCCACCTTTTAAAACACTCAAACACTTTTACAAATTTTCATTTCTCAAAAGTTTTTTGTGGATTTATTCGCTAAATTCGCAATCACACTAAGGGGTTATAAAACAATTACGAATTCTAATAAATTCTTAAATTTTAATTTTTTTTTTCAAACAAATATTGTTTAGGGAAATTTATTCGCTAAATTTCCGCCTTTTAAGACACTCAAACACTTTTACAAATTTTCATTTTTCAAAAGTTTTTTGTGGATTTATTCGCTAAATTCGCAATCACACTAAGGGGTTATAAAACAATTACGAATTCTAATAAATTCTTAAATTTTCATTTTTTTTTTAAATAAATAATGTTTAGGGAAATTTATTCGCTAAATTTCCACCTTTTAAAACACTCAAACACTTTTACAAATTTTCATTTCTCAAAAGTTTCTTGTGGATTTATTCGCTAAATTCGCAGTCACACTAAGGGGTTATAAAACAATTACGAATTCTAATAAATTCTTAAATTTTCATTTTTTTTTTAAATAAATAATGTTTAGGGAAATTTATTCGCTAAATTTCCACCTTTTAAAACACTCAAACACTTTTACAAATTTTCATTTCTCAAAAGTCTTTTGTGGATTTATTCGCTAAATTCGCAGCCACACTAAGGAGTTATAAAACAATTACGGATTCTAATAAATTCTTAAATTTTCAATTTTTTTTTAAATAAATAATGTTTAGGGAAATTTATTCGCTAAATTTCCAACTTTTAAGACACTCCAACACTTTTACAAATTTTCATTTCTCAAAAGTTTCTTGTGGATTTATTCGCTAAATTCGCAGTCACACTAAGGGGTTATAAAACAATTACGAATTCTAATAAATTCTTAAATTTTCATTTTTTTTTTAAATAAATAATGTTTAGGGAAATTTATTCGCTAAATTTCCACCTTTTAAAACACTCAAACACTTTTACAAATTTTCATTTTTCAAATGTTTCTTGTGGATTTATTCGCTAAATTCGCAATCACACTAAGGGGTTATAAAACAATTACGGATTCTAATAAATTCTTAAATTTTCAATTTTTTTTAAAATAATTATTGTTTAGGGAAATTTATTCGCTAAATTTTTACCTTTTAAAACACTCAAACACTTTTACAAATTTTCATTTCTCAAAAGTCTCTTGTGGGTTTATTCGCTAAATTCGCAGTCACATTAAGGGGTTATAAAACAATTATGGATTCTAATAAATTCCTAAATTTAAAAATTTTTTTTTAATAAATATTGTTTAGGGAAATTTATTCGCTAAATTTCCACCTTTTAAAACACTTAAACACTTTTACAAATTTTCATTTCTCAAAAGTCTCTTGTGGATTCATTCGCTAAATTCGCAGTCACACTAAGGGGTTATAAAACAATTACGGATTCTAATAAATTCTTAAATTTTCAATTTTTTTTTTTTAAATAAATATTGTTTAGGGAAATTTATTCGCTAAATTTCCACCTTTTAAAACACTCAAACACTTTTACAAATTTTCATTTCTCAAAAGTTTCTTGTGGATTTATTCGCTAAATTCGCAATCACACTAAGGGGTTATAAAACAATTACGAATTCTAATAAATTCTTAAATTTTAATTTTTTTTTTCAAATAAATTTTGTTTAGGGAAATTTATTCGCTAAATTTCCGCCTTTTAAGACACTCAAACACTTTTACAAATTTTCATTTCTCAAAAGTTTTTTGTGGATTTATTCGCTAAATTCGCAATCACACTAAGGGGTTATAAAACAATTACGAATTCTAATAAATTCTTAAATTTTCAATTTTTTTTTTTAAATAAATATTGTTTAGGGAAATTTATTCGCTAAATTTCCACCTTTTAAAACACTCAAACACTTTTACAAATTTTCATTTTTCAAAAGTTTCTTGTGGATTTATTCGCTAAATTCGCAATCACACTAAGGGGTTATAAAACAATTACGGATTCTAATAAATTCTTAAATTTTCAATTTTTTTTGAAAATAAATATTGTTTAGGGAAATTTATTCGCTAAATTTCCACCTTTTAAGACACTCAAACACTTTTACAAATTTTCATTTCTCAAAAGTTTCTTGTGGATTTATTCGCTAAATTCGCAGTCACACTAAGGGGTCATAAAACAATTCCGGATTCTTATAAATTCTTAAATTTTAATTTTTTTTTTAAATAAATATTGTTTAGGGAAATTTATTCACTAAATTTCCGCCTTTTAAGATACTCCAACACTTTTACAAATTTTCATTTCTCAAAAGTTTCTTGTGGATTTATTCGCTAAATTCGCAGTCACACTAAGGGGTTATAAAACAATTACAAATTCTAATAAATTCTTAAATTTTAATTTTTTTTTTAAATAAATATTGTTTAGGGAAATTTATTCGCTAAATTCGCAGTCACATTAAGGGGTCATAAAACAATTCCGGATTCTTATAAATTCTTAAATTTTAATTTTTTTTTTAAATAAATATTGTTTAGGGAAATTTATTCACTAAATTTCCGCCTTTTAAGATACTCCAACACTTTTACAAACTTTCATTTCTCAAAAGTTTCTTGTGGATTTATTCGCTAAATTCGCAGTCACACTAAGGGGTTATAAAACAATTAGGGATTCTAATAAATTCTTAAATTTTCAATTTTTTTTTTTTAAATATTGTTTAGGGAAATTTATTCGCTAAATTTCCGCCTTTTAAGACACTCCAACACTTTTACAAATTTTCATTTCTCAAAAGTTTCTTGTGGATTTATGCGCTAAATTCGCAGTCACACTAAGGGGTTAAAGAACAATTACGAATTCTAATAAATTCTTAAATTTTCAATTTTTTTTAAAATAAATAATGTTTAGGGAAATTTATTCGCTAAATTTCCACCTTTTAAAACACTCAAACACTTTTACAAATTTTCATTTCTCAAAAGTCTTTTGTGGATTTATTCGCTAAATTCGCAGCCACACTAAGGAGTTATAAAACAATTACGGATTCTAATAAATTCTTAAATTTTCAATTTTTTTTTAAATAAATAATGTTTAGGGAAATTTATTCGCTAAATTTCCAACTTTTAAGACACTCCAACACTTTTACAAATTTTCATTTCTCAAAAGTTTCTTGTGGATTTATTCGCTAAATTCGCAATCACACTAAGGGGTTATAAAACAATTACGAATTCTAATAAATTCTTAAATTTTAATTTTTTTTTTCAAACAAATATTGTTTAGGGAAATTTATTCGCTAAATTTCCGCCTTTTAAGACACTCAAACACTTTTACAAATTTTCATTTTTCAAAAGTTTTTTGTGGATTTATTCGCTAAATTCGCAATCACACTAAGGGGTTATAAAACAATTACGAATTCTAATAAATTCTTAAATTTTCATTTTTTTTTTAAATAAATAATGTTTAGGGAAATTTATTCGCTAAATTTCCACCTTTTAAAACACTCAAACACTTTTACAAATTTTCATTTCTCAAAAGTTTCTTGTGGATTTATTCGCTAAATTCGCAGTCACACTAAGGGGTTATAAAACAATTACGAATTCTAATAAATTCTTAAATTTTCATTTTTTTTTTAAATAAATAATGTTTAGGGAAATTTATTCGCTAAATTTCCACCTTTTAAAACACTCAAACACTTTTACAAATTTTCATTTCTCAAAAGTCTTTTGTGGATTTATTCGCTAAATTCGCAGCCACACTAAGGAGTTATAAAACAATTACGGATTCTAATAAATTCTTAAATTTTCAATTTTTTTTTAAATAAATAATGTTTAGGGAAATTTATTCGCTAAATTTCCAACTTTTAAGACACTCCAACACTTTTACAAATTTTCATTTCTCAAAAGTTTCTTGTGGATTTATTCGCTAAATTCGCAGTCACACTAAGGGGTTATAAAACAATTACGAATTCTAATAAATTCTTAAATTTTCATTTTTTTTTTAAATAAATAATGTTTAGGGAAATTTATTCGCTAAATTTCCACCTTTTAAAACACTCAAACACTTTTACAAATTTTCATTTTTCAAATGTTTCTTGTGGATTTATTCGCTAAATTCGCAATCACACTAAGGGGTTATAAAACAATTACGGATTCTAATAAATTCTTAAATTTTCAATTTTTTTTAAAATAATTATTGTTTAGGGAAATTTATTCGCTAAATTTTTACCTTTTAAAACACTCAAACACTTTTACAAATTTTCATTTCTCAAAAGTCTCTTGTGGGTTTATTCGCTAAATTCGCAGTCACATTAAGGGGTTATAAAACAATTATGGATTCTAATAAATTCCTAAATTTAAAAATTTTTTTTTAATAAATATTGTTTAGGGAAATTTATTCGCTAAATTTCCACCTTTTAAAACACTTAAACACTTTTACAAATTTTCATTTCTCAAAAGTCTCTTGTGGATTCATTCGCTAAATTCGCAGTCACACTAAGGGGTTATAAAACAATTACGGATTCTAATAAATTCTTAAATTTTCAATTTTTTTTTTTTAAATAAATATTGTTTAGGGAAATTTATTCGCTAAATTTCCACCTTTTAAAACACTCAAACACTTTTACAAATTTTCATTTCTCAAAAGTCTCTTGTGAATTTATTCGCTAAATTCGCAGTCACACTAAGGGGTTATAAAACAATTACGGATTCTAATAAATTCTTAAATTTTCAATTTTTTTTTTAAATAAATAATGTTTAGGGAAATTTATTCGTTAAATTTCCACCTTTCAAAACACTCAAACACTTTTACAAATTTTCATTTTAAGTTTCTTGTGAATTTATTCGCTAAATTCGCAGTCACACTTAGGGGTTATAAAACAATTATGGATTCTAATAAATTCTTAAATTTAAAAATTTTTTTTTAATAAATATTGTTTAGGGAAATTTATTCGCTAAATTTCCACCTTTTAAAACACTTAAACACTTTTACAAATTTTCATTTCTCAAAAGTCTCTTGTGGATTCATTCGCTAAATTCGCAGTCACACTAAGGGGTTATAAAACAATTACGGATTCTAATAAATTCTTAAATTTTCAATTTTTTTTTTTAAATAAATATTGTTTAGGGAAATTTATTCGCTAAATTTCCACCTTTTAAAACACTCAAACACTTTTACAAATTTTCATTTCTCAAAAGTTTCTTGTGGATTTATTCGCTAAATTCGCAATCACACTAAGGGGTTATAAAACAATTACAACTTCTAATAAATTCTTAAATTTTCATTTTTTTTTTAAATAAATAATGTTTAGGGAAATTTATTCGCTAAATTTCCACCTTTTAAAACACTCAAACACTTTTACAAATTTTCATTTCTCAAAAGTTTTTTGTGGATTTATTCGCTAAATTCGCAATCACACTAAGGGGTTATAAAACAATTACGAATTCTAATAAATTCTTAAATTTTAATTTTTTTTTTCAAATAAATATTGTTTAGGGAAATTTATTCGCTAAATTTCCGCCTTTTAAGACACTCAAACACTTTTACAAATTTTCATTTCTCAAAAGTTTTTTGTGGATTTATTCGCTAAATTCGCAATCACACTAAGGGGTTATAAAACAATTACAACTTCTAATAAATTCTTAAATTTTCATTTTTTTTTTAAATAAATAATGTTTAGGGAAATTTATTCGCTAAATTTCCACCTTTTAAAACACTCAAACACTTTTACAAATTTTCATTTCTCAAAAGTTTTTTGTGGATTTATTCGCTAAATTCGCAATCACACTAAGGGGTTATAAAACAATTACGAATTCTAATAAATTCTTAAATTTTAATTTTTTTTTTCAAACAAATATTGTTTAGGGAAATTTATTCGCTAAATTTCCGCCTTTTAAGACACTCAAACACTTTTACAAATTTTCATTTTTCAAAAGTTTTTTGTGGATTTATTCGCTAAATTCGCAATCACACTAAGGGGTTATAAAACAATTACGAATTCTAATAAATTCTTAAATTTTCATTTTTTTTTTAAATAAATAATGTTTAGGGAAATTTATTCGCTAAATTTCCACCTTTTAAAACACTCAAACACTTTTACAAATTTTCATTTCTCAAAAGTTTCTTGTGGATTTATTCGCTAAATTCGCAGTCACACTAAGGGGTTATAAAACAATTACGAATTCTAATAAATTCTTAAATTTTCATTTTTTTTTTAAATAAATAATGTTTAGGGAAATTTATTCGCTAAATTTCCACCTTTTAAAACACTCAAACACTTTTACAAATTTTCATTTCTCAAAAGTCTTTTGTGGATTTATTCGCTAAATTCGCAGCCACACTAAGGAGTTATAAAACAATTACGGATTCTAATAAATTCTTAAATTTTCAATTTTTTTTTAAATAAATAATGTTTAGGGAAATTTATTCGCTAAATTTCCAACTTTTAAGACACTCCAACACTTTTACAAATTTTCATTTCTCAAAAGTTTCTTGTGGATTTATTCGCTAAATTCGCAGTCACACTAAGGGGTTATAAAACAATTACGAATTCTAATAAATTCTTAAATTTTCATTTTTTTTTTAAATAAATAATGTTTAGGGAAATTTATTCGCTAAATTTCCACCTTTTAAAACACTCAAACACTTTTACAAATTTTCATTTTTCAAATGTTTCTTGTGGATTTATTCGCTAAATTCGCAATCACACTAAGGGGTTATAAAACAATTACGGATTCTAATAAATTCTTAAATTTTCAATTTTTTTTAAAATAATTATTGTTTAGGGAAATTTATTCGCTAAATTTTTACCTTTTAAAACACTCAAACACTTTTACAAATTTTCATTTCTCAAAAGTCTCTTGTGGGTTTATTCGCTAAATTCGCAGTCACATTAAGGGGTTATAAAACAATTATGGATTCTAATAAATTCCTAAATTTAAAAATTTTTTTTTAATAAATATTGTTTAGGGAAATTTATTCGCTAAATTTCCACCTTTTAAAACACTTAAACACTTTTACAAATTTTCATTTCTCAAAAGTCTCTTGTGGATTCATTCGCTAAATTCGCAGTCACACTAAGGGGTTATAAAACAATTACGGATTCTAATAAATTCTTAAATTTTCAATTTTTTTTTTTTAAATAAATATTGTTTAGGGAAATTTATTCGCTAAATTTCCACCTTTTAAAACACTCAAACACTTTTACAAATTTTCATTTCTCAAAAGTTTCTTGTGGATTTATTCGCTAAATTCGCAATCACACTAAGGGGTTATAAAACAATTACGAATTCTAATAAATTCTTAAATTTTAATTTTTTTTTTCAAATAAATTTTGTTTAGGGAAATTTATTCGCTAAATTTCCGCCTTTTAAGACACTCAAACACTTTTACAAATTTTCATTTCTCAAAAGTTTTTTGTGGATTTATTCGCTAAATTCGCAATCACACTAAGGGGTTATAAAACAATTACGAATTCTAATAAATTCTTAAATTTTCAATTTTTTTTTTTAAATAAATATTGTTTAGGGAAATTTATTCGCTAAATTTCCACCTTTTAAAACACTCAAACACTTTTACAAATTTTCATTTTTCAAAAGTTTCTTGTGGATTTATTCGCTAAATTCGCAATCACACTAAGGGGTTATAAAACAATTACGGATTCTAATAAATTCTTAAATTTTCAATTTTTTTTGAAAATAAATATTGTTTAGGGAAATTTATTCGCTAAATTTCCACCTTTTAAGACACTCAAACACTTTTACAAATTTTCATTTCTCAAAAGTTTCTTGTGGATTTATTCGCTAAATTCGCAGTCACACTAAGGGGTCATAAAACAATTCCGGATTCTTATAAATTCTTAAATTTTAATTTTTTTTTTAAATAAATATTGTTTAGGGAAATTTATTCACTAAATTTCCGCCTTTTAAGATACTCCAACACTTTTACAAATTTTCATTTCTCAAAAGTTTCTTGTGGATTTATTCGCTAAATTCGCAGTCACACTAAGGGGTTATAAAACAATTACAAATTCTAATAAATTCTTAAATTTTAATTTTTTTTTTAAATAAATATTGTTTAGGGAAATTTATTCGCTAAATTCGCAGTCACATTAAGGGGTCATAAAACAATTCCGGATTCTTATAAATTCTTAAATTTTAATTTTTTTTTTAAATAAATATTGTTTAGGGAAATTTATTCACTAAATTTCCGCCTTTTAAGATACTCCAACACTTTTACAAACTTTCATTTCTCAAAAGTTTCTTGTGGATTTATTCGCTAAATTCGCAGTCACACTAAGGGGTTATAAAACAATTAGGGATTCTAATAAATTCTTAAATTTTCAATTTTTTTTTTTTAAATATTGTTTAGGGAAATTTATTCGCTAAATTTCCGCCTTTTAAGACACTCCAACACTTTTACAAATTTTCATTTCTCAAAAGTTTCTTGTGGATTTATGCGCTAAATTCGCAGTCACACTAAGGGGTTAAAGAACAATTACGAATTCTAATAAATTCTTAAATTTTCAATTTTTTTTAAAATAAATAATGTTTAGGGAAACTTATTCGCTAAATTTCCACCTTTTAAAACACTCAAACACTTTTACAAATTTTCATTCCTCAAAAGTTTCTTGTGGACTTATTCGCTAAATTCGCAGTCACACTAAGGGGTTATAAAACAATTACGAATTCTAATAAATTCTTAAATTTTCAATTTTTTTTTAAATAAATAATGTTTAGGGAAATTTATTCGCTAAATTTCCACCTTTTAAAACACTCAAACACTTTTACAAATTTTCATTTCATAAAAGTCTCTTGTGAATTTATTCGCTAAATTCGCAGTCACACTAAGGGGTTATAAAACAATTACGAATTCTAATAAATTCTTAAATTTTCAATTTTTTTTTTTTATAAATAATGTTTAGGGAAATTTATTTGCTAAATTTCCACCTTTTAAAACACTCAAACACTTTTACAAATTTTCATTTCTCAAAAGTCTCATGTGGATTTATTCGCTAAATTCGCAGTCACACTAAGGGGTTATAAAACAATTACGAATTCTAATAAATTCTTAAATTTTCAATTTTTTTTTTAAACAAATATTGTTTAGGGAAATTTATTCGCTAAATTTGCAGTCACACTAAGGGGTTATAAAACAATTATGGATTCTAATAAATTCTTAAATTTAAAATTTTTTTTTTAATAAATATTGTTTAGGGAAGTTTATTCGCTAAATTTCCACCTTTTGAAACACTCAAACACTTTTACAAATTTTCATTTTTCAAAAGTTTCTTGTGGATTTATTCGCTAAATTCGCAGTCACACTAAGGGGTTATAGAACAAATACGAATTCTAATAAATTCTTAAATTTTCATTTTTTTTTAATAAATATTATTTAGGGAAATTTATTCGCTAAATTTCCACCTTTTAAAACACTCAAACACTTTTACAAATTTTCATTTCTCAAAAGTCTCATGTGGATTTATTCGCTAAATTCGCAGTCACACTAAGGGGTTATAAAACAATTACGAATTCTAATAAATTCTTAAATTTTCAATTTTTTTTTAAATAAATAATGTTTAGGGAAATTTATTCGCTAAATTTCCACCTTTTAAGACACTCAAACACTTTTACAAATTTTCATTTCTCAAAAGTCTCTTGTGGATTTATTCGCTAAATTCGCAGTCACAATAAGGGCTTATAAAACAATTACGGATTCTAATAAATTTTTAAATTTTCAATTTTTTTTTAAATAAATAATGTTTAGGGAAATTTATTCGCTAAATTTCCACCTTTCAAAACACTCAAACACTTTTACAAATTTTTATTTCTTAAAAGTTTCTTGTGGATTTATTCGCTAAATTCGCAGTCACACTAAGGGGTTATAAAACAATTAGGGATTATAATAAATTCTTAAATTTTCATTTTTTTTTAAATAAATATTGTTTAGGGAAATTTATTCGCTGAATTTCCACCTTTTGAAACACTCTAACACTTTTACAAATTTTCATTTCTCAAAATTTTCTTGTGGATTTATTCGCTAAATTCGCAGTCACACTAAGGGGTTATAAAACAATTAGGGATTATAATAAATTCTTAAATTTTCATTTTTTTTTAATAAATATTGTTTAGGGAAATTTATTCGCTAAATTTCCACCTTTCAAAACACTCAAGCACTTTTACAAATTTTCATTTCTTAAAAGTTTCTTGTGGATTTATTCGCTAAATTCGCAGTCACACTAAGGGGTTATAAAACAATTAGGGATTCTAATAAATTCTTAAATTTTCAATTTTTTTTTAATAAATATTGTTTAGGGAAATTTATTCGCTGAATTTCCACCTTTTGAAACACTCTAACACTTTTACAAATTTTCATTTCTTAAAAGTTTCTTGTGGATTTATTCGCTAAATTCGCAGTCACACTAAGGGGTTATAAAACAATTAGGGATTCTAATAAATTCTTAAATTTTCATTTTTTTTTAAATAAATATTGTTTAGGGAAATTTATTCGCTAAATTTCCACCTTTTAAAACACTCAAACACTTTTACAAACTTTCATTTCTCAAAAGTTTCTTGTGGATTTATTCGCTAAATTCGCAGTCACACTAAGGGGTTATAAAACAATTAGGGATTCTAATAAATTCTTAAATTTTCAATTTTTTTTTAATAAATATTGTTTAGGGAAATTTATTCGCTGAATTTCCACCTTTTGAAACACTCTAACACTTTTACAAATTTTCATTTCTCAAAAGTTTCTTGTGGATTTATTCGCTAAATTCGCAGTCACACTAAGGGGTTATAAAACAATTAGGGATTCTAATAAATTCTTAAATTTTCATTTTTTTTTAAATAAATATTGTTTAGGGAAATTTATTCGCTAAATTTCCACCTTTTAAAACACTCAAACACTTTTACAAACTTTCATTTCTCAAAAGTTTCTTGTGGATTTATTCGCTAAATTCGCAGTCACACTAAGGGGTTATAAAACAATTAGGGATTCTAATAAATTCTTAAATTTTCATTTTTTTTTAAATAAATATTGTTTAGGGAAATTTATTCGCTAAATTTCCACCTTTTAAAACACTCAAACACTTTTACAAATTTTCATTTCTTAAAAGTTTCTTGTGGATTTATTCGCTAAATTCGCAGTCACACTAAGGGGTTATAAAACAATTACGGATTCTAATAAATTCTTAAATTTTCATTTTTTTTTAAATAAATATTGTTTAGGGAAATTTATTCGCTAAATTTCCATCTTTCAAAACACTCAGACACTTTTACAAATTTTCATTTCTCAAGAGTCTCTTGTGGATTTATTCGCTAAATTCGCAGTCACACTAAGGGGTTATAAAACAATTACGAATTCTAATAAATTCTTAAATTTTCAATTTTTTTTTAAATAAATAATGTTTAGGGAAATTTATTCGCTAAATTTCCATCTTTCAAAACACTGAAACACTTTTACAAATTTTCATTTCTCAAAAGTTTCTTGTGAATTTATTCGTTAAATTCCCAGTCACATTAAGGGGTTGTAAAACAATTACAAATTTTAATAAATTCTTAAATTTTCATTTCTCAAAAGTTTCTTGTGAATTTATTCGCTAAATTCACAATTAAATAAAAGTAATAAAGGGCTAAACACATAAATAAGGACTCTCGTACTCTTTATATTTCAATATTTTTTAAGGGGGGCATAGGAAATTTATTCGTTAAATTTCCTCTTTAATAACATTTTTTTTTAGTAGCTAAATCTGTACTTTAAAAAAGATCAATATAGTCTGTCTGAATTTAAAGATCGTGACATTTAAACATTATTCTGAAGGGTTCTAATAAATAACGAATAAAATATGTATTAGTAGATTTATTCGCTAAATCTGCACTTCAAACTTATTCTATAAGAAATAATTTAAGAATATATTAAGATCTTGAGGGTTTTTTATATAGGAAATTTATTCGTTAAATTTCCTGTTTATTAAATTTTTTTTCTCTAATAAACAGATTTATTCGCTAAATCTTCTACTTTAAAAAAAATCACGATAGTTAAACATTATTATGAGGGGTTCTAATAAATAACAAACAAAATATGTACTGGCAGATTTATTCGTTAAATCTGCACTTTAAATTTTATAAAAAGGGAACTTGGAATTTATTAAAATCTTGGAGGTTTTCTATACGGGGTTAATTTCCTTATTGAAATTTCTTTCTTTTCATATTATTATCGATATAGAAATTTTTATAGCTTTATGAATTAATATCCAATGGTAAGTAAGCAGCAAAGGCGTTCGTGATGTACCAATTTCGTTGTTAAATGTTAATTTTCATAATTTAAAATCGCCATTTTTAGATTTTAACAATGTATAAGTGTGCAATTTTTTCCCCTTGAAAAATTGACAAAGCATGTATAAGTGTGCAATTTTTCCCTGAATAAAATTGACAAAGCATGTATAAGTGTGCAATTTTTTCCCTTGAAAAATTGACAAAGCATGTATAAGTGTGCAGTTTTTTCCCCTTGAAAAATTGACAAAGCATGTATAAGTGTGCAATTTTCTCCCCTTGAAAAATTGACAAAGCATGTATAAGTGTGCAGTTTTTTCCCCTTGAAAAATTGACAAAGCATGTATAAGTGTGCAATTTTCTCCCCTTGAAAAATTGACAAAGCATGTATAAGTGTGCAATTTTCTCCCCTTGAAAAATTGACAAAGCATGTATAAGTGTGCAATTTTTTCCCTTGAAAAATTAACAAAGCATGTATAAGTGTGCAGTTTTTTCCCCTTGAAAAATTGACAAAGCATGTATAAGTGTGCAGTTTTTTCCCCTTGAAAAATTGACAAAGCATGTATAAGTGTGCAATTTTCTCCCCTTGAAAAATTGACAAAGCATGTATAAGTGTGCAATTTTTTCCCTTGAAAAATTAACAAAGCATGTATAAGTGTGCAGTTTTTTCCCCTTGAAAAATTGACAAAGCATGTATAAGTGTGCAGTTTTTTCCCCTTGAAAAATTGACAAAGCATGTATAAGTGTGCAATTTTCTCCCCTTGAAAAATTGACAAAGCATGTATAAGTGTGCAATTTTCTCCCCTTGAAAAATTGACAAAGCATGTATAAGTGTGCAGTTTTTTCCCCTTGAAAAATTGACAAAGCATGTATAAGTGTGCAATTTTCTCCCCTTGAAAAATTGACAAAGCATGTATAAGTGTGCAATTTTTTCCCTTGAAAAATTGACAAAGCATGTATAAGTGTGCAGTTTTTTCCCCTTGAAAAATTGACAAAGCATGTATAAGTGTGCAATTTTCTCCCCTTGAAAAATTGACAAAGCATGTATAAGTGTGCAATTTTTTCCCTTGAAAAATTAACAAAGCATGTATAAGTGTGCAGTTTTTTCCCCTTGAAAAATTGACAAAGCATGTATAAGTGTGCAGTTTTTTCCCCTTGAAAAATTGACAAAGCATGTATAAGTGTGCAATTTTCTCCCCTTGAAAAATTGACAAAGCATGTATAAGTGTGCAGTTTTTTCCCCTTGAAAAATTGACAAAGCATGTATAAGTGTGCAATTTTCTCCCCTTGAAAAATTGACAAAGCATGTATAAGTGTGCAATTTTCTCCCCTTGAAAAATTGACAAAGCATGTATAAGTGTGCAATTTTTTCCCTTGAAAAATTAACAAAGCATGTATAAGTGTGCAGTTTTTTCCCCTTGAAAAATTGACAAAGCATGTATAAGTGTGCAGTTTTTTCCCCTTGAAAAATTGACAAAGCATGTATAAGTGTGCAATTTTCTCCCCTTGAAAAATTGACAAAGCATGTATAAGTGTGCAATTTTTTCCCTTGAAAAATTAACAAAGCATGTATAAGTGTGCAGTTTTTTCCCCTTGAAAAATTGACAAAGCATGTATAAGTGTGCAGTTTTTTCCCCTTGAAAAATTGACAAAGCATGTATAAGTGTGCAATTTTCTCCCCTTGAAAAATTGACAAAGCATGTATAAGTGTGCAATTTTCTCCCCTTGAAAAATTGACAAAGCATGTATAAGTGTGCAGTTTTTTCCCCTTGAAAAATTGACAAAGCATGTATAAGTGTGCAGTTTTTTCCCCTTGAAAAATTGACAAAGCATGTATAAGTGTGCAATTTTCTCCCCTTGAAAAATTGACAAAGCATGTATAAGTGTGCAATTTTCTCCCCTTGAAAAATTGACAAAGCATGTATAAGTGTGCAGTTTTTTCCCCTTGAAAAATTGACAAAGCATGTATAAGTGTGCAATTTTCTCCCCTTGAAAAATTGACAAAGCATGTATAAGTGTGCAATTTTTTCCCTTGAAAAATTGACAAAGCATGTATAAGTGTGCAGTTTTTTCCCCTTGAAAAATTGACAAAGCATGTATAAGTGTGCAATTTTCTCCCCTTGAAAAATTGACAAAGCATGTATAAGTGTGCAATTTTCTCCCGTTGAAAAATTGACAAAGCATGTATAAGTGTGCAATTTTCTCCCCTTGAAAAATTGACAAAGCATGTATAAGTGTGCAATTTTTTCCCTTGAAAAATTGACAAAGCATGTATAAGTGTGCAGTTTTTTCCCCTTGAAAAATTGACAAAGCATGTATAAGTGTGCAATTTTCTCCCCTTGAAAAATTGACAAAGCATGTATAAGTGTGCAATTTTCTCCCCTTGAAAAATTGACAAAGCATGTATAAGTGTGCAGTTTTTTCCCCTTGAAAAATTGACAAAGCATGTATAAGTGTGCAATTTTCTCCCCTTGAAAAATTGACAAAGCATGTATAAGTGTGCAATTTTCTCCCCTTGAAAAATTGACAAAGCATGTATAAGTGTGCAATTTTTTCCCTTGAAAAATTGACAAAGCATGTATAAGTGTGCAGTTTTTTCCCCTTGAAAAATTGACAAAGCATGTATAAGTGTGCAATTTTTTCCCTTAAAAAATTGACAAAGCATGTATAAGTGTGCAATTTTTTCCCTTGAAAAATTGACAAAGCATGTATAAGTGTGCAATTTTTTCCCTTGAAAAATTGACAAAGCATGTATAAGTGTGCAGTTTTTTCCCCTTGAAAAATTGACAAAGCATGTATAAGTGTGCAATTTTCTCCCCTTGAAAAATTGACAAAGCATGTATAAGTGTGCAATTTTTTCCCTTAAAAAATTGACAAAGCATGTATAAGTGTCCAGTTTTTTCCCCTTGAAAAATTGACAAAGCATGTATAAGTGTGCAATTTTCTCCCCTTGAAAAATTGACAAAGCATGTATAAGTGTGCAATTTTTTCCCTTGAAAAATTAACAAAGCATGTATAAGTGTGCAGTTTTTTCCCCTTGAAAAATTGACAAAGCATGTATAAGTGTGCAATTATTTCCCTGAATAAAATTGACAAAGCATGTATAAGTGTGCAATTATTTCCCTGAATAAAATTGACAAAGCATGTATAAGTGTGCAATTTTTTCCCTTGAAAAATTGACAAAGCATGTATAAGTATGCAATTTTTTCCCTTGAAAAATTGACAAAGCATGTATAAGTGTGCAATTTTCTCCCCTTGAAAAATTGACAAAGCATGTATAAGTGTGCAATTTTTTCCCTTAAAAAATTGACAAAGCATGTATAAGTGTGCAATTATTTCCCTGAATAAAATTGACAAAGCATGTATAAGTGTGCAATTATTTCCCTGAATAAAATTGACAAAGCATGTATAAGTGTGCAATTTTCTCCCCTTGAAAAATTGACAAAGCATGTATAAGTGTGCAATTATTTCCCTGAATAAAATTGACAAAGCATGTATAAGTGTGCAATTATTTCCCTGAATAAAATTGACAAAGCATGTATAAGTGTGCAATTTTTTCCCTTGAAAAATTGACAAAGCATGTATAAGTATGCAATTTTTTCCCTTGAAAAATTGACAAAGCATGTATAAGTGTGCAATTTTCTCCCCTTGAAAAATTGACAAAGCATGTATAAGTGTGCAATTTTTTCCCTTAAAAAATTGACAAAGCATGTATAAGTGTGCAATTATTTCCCTGAATAAAATTGACAAAGCATGTATAAGTGTGCAATTATTTCCCTGAATAAAATTGACAAAGCATGTATAAGTGTGCAATTTTCTCCCCTTGAAAAATTGACAAAGCATGTATAAGTGTGCAATTTTCTCCCCTTGAAAAATTGACAAAGCATGTATAAGTGTGCAATTTTCTCCCCTTGAAAAATTGACAAAGCATGTATAAGTGTGCAGTTTTTTCCCCTTGAAAAATTGACAAAGCATGTATAAGTGTGCAATTTTCTCCCCTTGAAAAATTGACAAAGCATGTATAAGTGTGCAATTTTCTCCCCTTGAAAAATTGACAAAGCATGTATAAGTGTGCAATTTTTTCCCTTGAAAAATTGACAAAGCATGTATAAGTGTGCAGTTTTTTCCCCTTGAAAAATTGACAAAGCATGTATAAGTGTGCAATTTTTTCCCTTAAAAAATTGACAAAGCATGTATAAGTGTGCAATTTTTTCCCTTGAAAAATTGACAAAGCATGTATAAGTGTGCAGTTTTTTCCCCTTGAAAAATTGACAAAGCATGTATAAGTGTGCAATTTTCTCCCCTTGAAAAATTGACAAAGCATGTATAAGTGTGCAATTTTTTCCCTTGAAAAATTGACAAAGCATGTATAAGTGTGCAGTTTTTTCCCCTTGAAAAATTGACATAGCATGTATAAGTGTGCAATTTTCTCCCCTTGAAAAATTGACAAAGCATGTATAAGTGTGCAATTTTCTCCCCTTGAAAAATTGACAAAGCATGTATAAGTGTGCAATTTTTTCCCTTAAAAAATTGACAAAGCATGTATAAGTGTGCAATTTTTTCCCTTGAAAAATTGACAAAGCATGTATAAGTGTGCAATTTTTTCCCTTGAAAAATTGACAAAGCATGTATAAGTGTGCAGTTTTTTCCCCTTGAAAAATTGACAAAGCATGTATAAGTGTGCAATTTTCTCCCCTTGAAAAATTGACAAAGCATGTATAAGTGTGCAATTTTCTCCCCTTGAAAAATTGACAAAGCATGTATAAGTGTGCAATTTTTTCCCCTTGAAAAATTGACAAAGCATGTATAAGTGTGCAATTTTCTCCCCTTGAAAAATTGACAAAGCATGTATAAGTGTGCAATTTTCTCCCCTTGAAAAATTGACAAAGCATGTATAAGTGTGCAATTTTTTCCCTTAAAAAATTGACAAAGCATGTATAAGTGTGCAATTTTTTCCCTTGAAAAATTGACAAAGCATGTATAAGTGTGCAGTTTTTTCCCCTTGAAAAATTGACATAGCATGTATAAGTGTGCAATTTTCTCCCCTTGAAAAATTGACAAAGCATGTATAAGTGTGCAATTTTCTCCCCTTGAAAAATTGACAAAGCATGTATAAGTGTGCAATTTTTTCCCTTAAAAAATTGACAAAGCATGTATAAGTGTGCAATTTTTTCCCTTGAAAAATTGACAAAGCATGTATAAGTGTGCAATTTTTTCCCTTGAAAAATTGACAAAGCATGTATAAGTGTGCAGTTTTTTCCCCTTGAAAAATTGACAAAGCATGTATAAGTGTGCAATTTTCTCCCCTTGAAAAATTGACAAAGCATGTATAAGTGTGCAATTTTCTCCCCTTGAAAAATTGACAAAGCATGTATAAGTGTGCAATTTTTTCCCCTTGAAAAATTGACAAAGCATGTATAAGTGTGCAATTTTCTCCCCTTGAAAAATTGACAAAGCATGTATAAGTGTGCAATTTTCTCCCCTTGAAAAATTGACAAAGCATGTATAAGTGTGCAATTTTCTCCCCTTGAAAAATTGACAAAGCATGTATAAGTGTGCAATTTTTTCCCCTTGAAAAATTGACATAGCATGTATAAGTGTGCAATTTTCTCCCCTTGAAAAATTGACAAAGCATGTATAAGTGTGCAATTTTCTCCCCTTGAAAAATTGACAAAGCATGTATAAGTGTGCAATTTTTTCCCTTAAAAAATTGACAAAGCATGTATAAGTGTGCAATTTTTTCCCTTGAAAAATTGACAAAGCATGTATAAGTGTGCAATTTTTTCCCTTGAAAAATTGACAAAGCATGTATAAGTGTGCAGTTTTTTCCCCTTGAAAAATTGACAAAGCATGTATAAGTGTGCAATTTTCTCCCCTTGAAAAATTGACAAAGCATGTATAAGTGTGCAATTTTCTCCCCTTGAAAAATTGACAAAGCATGTATAAGTGTGCAATTTTCTCCCCTTGAAAAATTGACAAAGCATGTATAAGTGTGCAATTTTTTCCCTTAAAAAATTGACAAAGCATGTATAAGTGTGCAATTTTCTCCCCTTGAAAAATTGACAAAGCATGTATAAGTGTGCAATTTTCTCCCCTTGAAAAATTGACAAAGCATGTATAAGTGTGCAATTTTTTCCCTTGAAAAATTGACAAAGCATGTATAAGTGTGCAGTTTTTTCCCCTTGAAAAATTGACAAAGCATGTATAAGTGTGCAATTTTCTCCCCTTGAAAAATTGACAAAGCATGTATAAGTGTGCAGTTTTTTCCCCTTGAAAAATTGACAAAGCATGTATAAGTGTGCAGTTTTTTCCCCTTGAAAAATTGACAAAGCATGTATAAGTGTGCAATTTTCTCCCCTTGAAAAATTGACAAAGCATGTATAAGTGTGCAGTTTTTTCCCCTTGAAAAATTGACAAAGCATGTATAAGTGTGCAATTTTCTCCCCTTGAAAAAGTGACAAAGCATGTATAAGTGTGCAATTTTTTCCCTTGAAAAATTAACAAAGCATGTATAAGTGTGCAGTTTTTTCCCCTTGAAAAATTGACAAAGCATGTATAAGTGTGCAATTTTCTCCCCTTGAAAAATTGACAAAGCATGTATAAGTGTGCAATTTTTTCCCTTGAAAAATTGACAAAGCATGTATAAGTGTGCAATTTTTTCCCTTGAAAAAGTGACAAAGCATGTATAAGTGTGCAATTTTCTCCCCTTGAAAAATTGACAAAGCATGTATAAGTGTGCAATTTTTTCCCTTGAAAAAGTGACAAAGCATGTATAAGTGTGCAATTTTTTCCCTTGAAAAATTAACAAAGCATGTATAAGTGTGCAGTTTTTTCCCCTTGAAAAATTGACAAAGCATGTATAAGTGTGCAATTTTCTCCCCTTGAAAAATTGACAAAGCATGTATAAGTGTGCAATTTTCTCCCCTTGAAAAATTGACAAAGCATGTATAAGTGTGCAATTTTCTCCCCTTGAAAAATTGACAAAGCATGTATAAGTGTGCAGTTTTTTCCCCTTGAAAAATTGACAAAGCATGTATAAGTGTGCAATTTTCTCCCCTTGAAAAATTGACAAAGCATGTATAAGTGTGCAATTTTTTCCCTTAAAAAATTGACAAAGCATGTATAAGTGTGCAATTTTCTCCCCTTGAAAAATTGACAAAGCATGTATAAGTGTGCAATTTTCTCCCCTTGAAAAATTGACAAAGCATGTATAAGTGTGCAATTTTCTCCCCTTGAAAAATTGACAAAGCATGTATAAGTGTGCAATTTTCTCCCCTTGAAAAATTGACAAAGCATGTATAAGTGTGCAATTTTTTCCCCTTGAAAAATTGACAAAGCATGTATAAGTGTGCAATTTTCTCCCCTTGAAAAATTGACAAAGCATGTATAAGTGTGCAATTTTCTCCCCTTGAAAAATTGACAAAGCATGTATAAGTGTGCAATTTTCTCCCCTTGAAAAATTGACAAAGCATGTATAAGTGTGCAATTTTTTCCCCTTGAAAAATTGACATAGCATGTATAAGTGTGCAATTTTCTCCCCTTGAAAAATTGACAAAGCATGTATAAGTGTGCAATTTTCTCCCCTTGAAAAATTGACAAAGCATGTATAAGTGTGCAATTTTTTCCCTTAAAAAATTGACAAAGCATGTATAAGTGTGCAATTTTTTCCCTTGAAAAATTGACAAAGCATGTATAAGTGTGCAATTTTTTCCCTTGAAAAATTGACAAAGCATGTATAAGTGTGCAGTTTTTTCCCCTTGAAAAATTGACAAAGCATGTATAAGTGTGCAATTTTCTCCCCTTGAAAAATTGACAAAGCATGTATAAGTGTGCAATTTTCTCCCCTTGAAAAATTGACAAAGCATGTATAAGTGTGCAATTTTCTCCCCTTGAAAAATTGACAAAGCATGTATAAGTGTGCAATTTTTTCCCTTAAAAAATTGACAAAGCATGTATAAGTGTGCAATTTTCTCCCCTTGAAAAATTGACAAAGCATGTATAAGTGTGCAATTTTCTCCCCTTGAAAAATTGACAAAGCATGTATAAGTGTGCAATTTTTTCCCTTGAAAAATTGACAAAGCATGTATAAGTGTGCAGTTTTTTCCCCTTGAAAAATTGACAAAGCATGTATAAGTGTGCAATTTTCTCCCCTTGAAAAATTGACAAAGCATGTATAAGTGTGCAGTTTTTTCCCCTTGAAAAATTGACAAAGCATGTATAAGTGTGCAGTTTTTTCCCCTTGAAAAATTGACAAAGCATGTATAAGTGTGCAATTTTCTCCCCTTGAAAAATTGACAAAGCATGTATAAGTGTGCAGTTTTTTCCCCTTGAAAAATTGACAAAGCATGTATAAGTGTGCAATTTTCTCCCCTTGAAAAAGTGACAAAGCATGTATAAGTGTGCAATTTTTTCCCTTGAAAAATTAACAAAGCATGTATAAGTGTGCAGTTTTTTCCCCTTGAAAAATTGACAAAGCATGTATAAGTGTGCAATTTTCTCCCCTTGAAAAATTGACAAAGCATGTATAAGTGTGCAATTTTTTCCCTTGAAAAATTGACAAAGCATGTATAAGTGTGCAATTTTTTCCCTTGAAAAAGTGACAAAGCATGTATAAGTGTGCAATTTTCTCCCCTTGAAAAATTGACAAAGCATGTATAAGTGTGCAATTTTTTCCCTTGAAAAAGTGACAAAGCATGTATAAGTGTGCAATTTTTTCCCTTGAAAAATTAACAAAGCATGTATAAGTGTGCAGTTTTTTCCCCTTGAAAAATTGACAAAGCATGTATAAGTGTGCAATTTTCTCCCCTTGAAAAATTGACAAAGCATGTATAAGTGTGCAATTTTCTCCCCTTGAAAAATTGACAAAGCATGTATAAGTGTGCAATTTTCTCCCCTTGAAAAATTGACAAAGCATGTATAAGTGTGCAGTTTTTTCCCCTTGAAAAATTGACAAAGCATGTATAAGTGTGCAATTTTCTCCCCTTGAAAAATTGACAAAGCATGTATAAGTGTGCAATTTTTTCCCTTGAAAAATTGACAAAGCATGTATAAGTGTGCAGTTTTTTCCCCTTGAAAAATTGACAAAGCATGTATAAGTGTGCAATTTTCTCCCCTTGAAAAATTGACAAAGCATGTATAAGTGTGCAATTTTCTCCCCTTGAAAAATTGACAAAGCATGTATAAGTGTGCAATTTTCTCCCCTTGAAAAATTGACAAAGCATGTATAAGTGTGCAATTATTTCTCTGAATAAAATTGACAAAGCATGTATAAGTGTGCAATTTTTTCCCTTGAAAAATTGACAAAGCATGTATAAGTATGCAATTTTTTCCCTTGAAAAATTGACAAAGCATGTATAAGTGTGCAGTTTTTTCCCCTTGAAAAATTGACAAAGCATGTATAAGTGTGCAATTTTCTCCCCTTGAAAAATTGACAAAGCATGTATAAGTGTGCAATTTTCTCCCCTTGAAAAATTGACAAAGCATGTATAAGTGTGCAATTTTTTCCCTTAAAAAATTGACAAAGCATGTATAAGTGTGCAATTATTTCCCTGAATAAAATTGACAAAGCATGTATAAGTGTGCAATTTTTTCCCTTGAAAAATTGACAAAGCATGTATAAGTATGCAATTTTTTCCCTTGAAAAATTGACAAAGCATGTATAAGTGTGCAGTTTTTTCCCCTTGAAAAATTGACAAAGCATGTATAAGTGTGCAATTTTCTCCCCTTGAAAAATTGACAAAGCATGTATAAGTGTGCAATTTTTTCCCTTGAAAAATTGACAAAGCATGTATAAGTGTGCAGTTTTTTCCCCTTGAAAAATTGACAAAGCATGTATAAGTGTGCAATTTTCTCCCCTTGAAAAATTGACAAAGCATGTATAAGTGTGCAATTTTCTCCCCTTGAAAAATTGACAAAGCATGTATAAGTGTGCAATTTTCTCCCCTTGAAAAATTGACAAAGCATGTATAAGTGTGCAATTATTTCCCTGAATAAAATTGACAAAGCATGTATAAGTGTGCAATTTTTTCCCTTGAAAAATTGACAAAGCATGTATAAGTATGCAATTTTTTCCCTTGAAAAATTGACAAAGCATGTATAAGTGTGCAGTTTTTTCCCCTTGAAAAATTGACAAAGCATGTATAAGTGTGCAATTTTCTCCCCTTGAAAAATTGACAAAGCATGTATAAGTGTGCAATTTTCTCCCCTTGAAAAATTGACAAAGCATGTATAAGTGTGCAATTTTTTCCCTTAAAAAATTGACAAAGCATGTATAAGTGTGCAATTATTTCCCTGAATAAAATTGACAAAGCATGTATAAGTGTGCAATTTTTTCCCTTGAAAAATTGACAAAGCATGTATAAGTATGCAATTTTTTCCCTTGAAAAATTGACAAAGCATGTATAAGTGTGCAGTTTTTTCCCCTTGAAAAATTGACAAAGCATGTATAAGTGTGCAATTTTCTCCCCTTGAAAAATTGACAAAGCATGTATAAGTGTGCAATTTTCTCCCCTTGAAAAATTGACAAAGCATGTATAAGTGTGCAATTTTTTCCCTTAAAAAATTGACAAAGCCTGTATAAGTGTGCAATTTTTTCCCTTAAAAAATTGACAAAGCATGTATAAGTGTGCAATTATTTCCCTGAATAAAATTGACAAAACATGTATAAGTGTGCAATTTTTTCCCTTGAAAAATTGACAAAGCATGTATAAGTGTGCAATTTTTTCCCTTGAAAAATTGACAAAGCATGTATCAGTGTGCGTGCTTCCCTGAATAATATTGACAAAGCATGTATAAGTGGGCAATTTTTTCCTTTGAAAAATTGACAAAGCATGTATAAGTGTGCAATTATTTCCCTTGAAAAATTGACAAAGCATGTATAAGTGTGCAATTTTTTCCCTTGAACAATTGACAAAGCATGTATAAGTGTGCAATTTTTTCCCTTGAAAAATTGACAAAGCATGTATAAGTGTGCAATTTTTTCCCTTGAAAACTTGACAAAACATGTATAAGTGTGCAATTTTTTCCCTTGAAAAATTGACAAAGCATGTATAAGTGTGCAATTTTTTCCCTTGAAAAATTGACAAAGCATGTATCAGTGTGCGTGCTTCCCTGAATAATATTGACAAAGCATGTATAAGTGGGCAATTTTTTCCTTTGAAAAATTGACAAAGCATGTATAAGTGTGCAATTATTTCCCTGAATAAAATTGACAAAGCATGTATAAGTGTGCAATTTTCTCCCCTTGAAAAATTGACAAAGCATGTATAAGTGTGCAATTTTTTCCCTTGAACAATTGACAAAGCATGTATAAGTGTGCAATTTTTTCCCTTGAAAAATTGACAAAGCATGTATAAGTGTGCAATTTTTTTCCTTGAAAAATTGACAAAGCATGTATCAGTGTGCTTCCCTGAATAAAATTGACAAAGCATGTATCAGTGTGCTTCCCTGAATAAAATTGACAAAGCATGTAACCAGTGTGCTTTTACCCTGAATTTTTGACTTAGAGGAATGGTTTTTAGTGGGTCGGGGTTGAAAAAAACCCCAACCCCACACTACCCCGGGGCGGCCCGGGGTGTCTGTTTGCAGATTTTTTTAACCTCTCTAAAAAATAAAAAAAAAAAAAAACGACGGTAAGTATGTTTCAGGCGATCCCAAGGCACAAACGTTTGGCCCAACTTTGACGATTTCAATAAAAAAAACATAAAGAGGAAAAGGAAAAAAGGACAAAAGAGGACACGCAATAAGTGTGACAATAAGGGGACTAAATGCCAAACAAAGTTCATAACTGAAAAACCGGACTGGACAAATGTTTGAAAATTGGTAAACAGATTCTTCAGTTAATTTAGTTAGACAATTATAAAAGAAACAATATAAAAATAAATAAAAAAATTCCCTAAAAAATCTCAAATAATATTTAATTAAAATATTTTAAAAATAAATTGAATAACATAAATCGAAAACCAGACTAAAGAGACATTTCAAAATTGATACACAAATTCTTTAGTTAATTTGGTTGGACATTTATTTCAAGAAAAATAACTAAAAATTTATTTCTGAAAAATTCAATTTATTGTCCCAAAAAATCTTAACAAGCTCTAAAAACTTGTATAAATTGTATACATTTATATATAATTATTAATTGTATACTTAAAAACTTGTATACATTCCTTGAATTACTTAATTAGTTATTGTTAGCTAATTGGCTTTACCATAAATACCATAATACAAGTTAAAAAATTGAAGAGAAACTAGAAAGTAAATCTTAAATGTTATTAACAAATTTATGCAAAATTTGACCTATTCTTTTGATTTTTTTCAATAAATAATTCCGAGGTTAGTTAGAAATAAACAAAGGATTTTTCATATTCATTTAAGTTATGCATGGTTTTAACTAATTTTGGAAGTGTTTTTTTTTTGATTTTTTAAATATATTTTACAGTAAAATTTATTTCATTTAATTTATATTTATTAAACTATAAGACTTTTAAGAGGAAAATTTAATAAAAGTTATGTGAAATAAAAGAGGATATATTTGTGTGAAAATTAATTTAGTCATTGGCAAATGTGCAAACAAAATCATAAATTCAGTAAGTAAATGTTCTTCGTATCCATTTAAGTTATGCATGGTTTTAATTAATTTTAGAAGTTTTTTTTGGAGTCTATTTTGCGTAATTTACACTAAAATTAGTTTCATTTTATTAATGTATATTGAAATATAAGTAAATTAAAAAATAATTATTTCTGTAAGAAAGAAATTTTTATTATAAATTCAGTGAAAAATCGAAATATTTATATATATATATTTTTTTTTATTTTAAAACATTTTATTAAAAAATTGCCAAATTTAAAAAAAAATTAAAAGAATTAATAAAATATCAAAAAATGTTATTCTTTTATTAATAAAACGCTACAAATTGCTAAACATTAATTTCATTTTATTTATGTTTATTCAACTATAATCAAATTAAAAAATATATATATTTCTGTCAGAAAGGATTTTTCCTTATAAGTTCAGTGAAAAATCCAAATATTTATGTAGTTTTTTAAAACTTCAAAATTTGCCAAATTTTGAAAAAAAAAAAGCGAAATTAATTAATAAATTTTCCAAAAATTGATTATTTTTAATGAAAAGCTACAAATTGGGAAAATAAAGGATCAATTTTTAAATTTTATTTTTTTGTAAGAAGAAATAAAAATTCTTGTAGAGAAATTTTTCAAATGAAAGTCGTGTGAAATTAAAAAAAACTTTATTTGTGTAAAAATTAATTTATTAATTAGCATTCAAATGAAAAATACTTTCTGTAAGTAATTTTTTTTTAATATATGTAAGTAAATGTTCTTTGTATCCAGTTAAGTTATGCATAATTTTATTATAATTTGTGCTTATTTTTCTTATATTAAAAATATTTATTTTTTCGTGGAAAAAAATGCTTTTACTTACGCACAAGTTAAAAAATTGATCAAAAACTGAAAATTTAAAATGTAATTAACAAATTTAATGATTTATTTTGATTTTTTTAATAAATAATTCTGAAGTGTTTTTTTTTTTTGATTTTTGAAATCTATTTTTTCTGTCTATTTATAAGTTCTGAATGAAAATACGCAGAAAATGTATTCTTAGGTCTTATAGTTTGTTAAAATAAAATTTTAAATGTTTACTCAACAACAAAATTTTAACCTGTTTTAAAAATTTGATAAACGATCAAATATAGATTGTTTCATTTTGTTCAACTTATAATTTAAGTTGGTATTTTCGTCGAGGCAGTTTGGTCAATTTATAATTATTAATTAATGTAACCAATTAATGTCTGTAAGCCTCAAATGCATAGAAAAAAAATTAATTGAGTTTCTCTGAGGAGTTTTTGAATTCTACTACCTACAAATTGACCACTACCTTCTAGAGGAATTTAATTAATTTTGTTCAACTAATTTAAGTTGATATTTTCGTCCAGGCAGTTTGGTTAATTTCTAATTATTAACTAATGTAATTAATTAATGTCTGTAAACCTCAAATGCATAGAAAAAAAATTAATTGAGTTTCTCTGAGCAGTTTTTGAATTCTACTACCTACAAATTGACAAACTACCTTCTAGAGGAATTTAATTATTTTTGTTCAACTATTTTAAGTTTATATTTTTGTCGAGGCAATTTGGTCAATTTCTAATTATTAATTAATGTACTTAATTAATGTCTGTAAACCTCAAATGCCTAGAAAAAAAATTAATTTAGTTTCTCTGAGCAGTTTTTCAATTCTACTACCCACAAATTGACCACTACATTTTAGAGGAATTTAATTAACTTAGTTCAAGGAATATAAGTTGTGTTTTTCGTCCAGGCAGTTTGGTGAATTTCTTATTTATAACTATTGTAATTAATTAATGTCTATAAACCTCAAATGCCTAAAAAAAAATTAATTTAGTTTCTCTGAGCAGTTTTTTAATTTTACTATCTACAAATTGACCACTACCTTCTAGAGGAATTTAATTAATTTTCTTCAACTAATTTAAGTTGTTATTTTCGTCCAGGCAGTTTGGTCAGTTTCTAGTTAATTAATAATGTAACTATTTAGTATCTGTAAGCCTCAAATGCCTAGAAAAAAAATTAATTTAGTTTCTCTGAGCAGTTTTTTAATTCTACTACCTACAAATTGACCACTACTTTCTAGAGGAATTTACTTAATTTTGTTTAACTAATTCTTTAGTTTGATCAATTTTCAATTAATAAATAAATTGCGTAAAATAGATTTCGCCTATAGAATAAAATTATTAATTTATTCCAAGGAGTTGAGTCATTAATTATGTCATGCTGCCTGTAAGAAATTAATTAATTAATTAAATTATCTTCCAAATTAATTTTTAAAAATTTATAATTTAATTAGCTCACGTGTGTGTTAACTTAGAAGCGTATATTCCAAGAAATAGATATGAACCCCTAGTTTTCTATAAAATTTTAATTTTATTTTGTATCTAACTTATGTAAGTTTTTTAGATGAACCATATTAATGCCTATAATTGCATGCTCCATAAAGACAAAAATAATAGACAACCCTCCAGTTGAAGCGAAATTCACCCAATTTCCAATAAAATGTATTTGAATTTTTTTATACATTTGCAATTTCCTATTCGAAGATTTTTATTAAAGGTGATTATAAATAATAAAGTTTTGTTTTTAACAAAAATAGGTTTAGAAAACTTATATTTAATTCTATCCCCAGTACCAATTAGTTCTGGGGTTTCCAATACACATACTATTTGAGACTTATCAATAGCTCTTACATCATTTTCAATAACAGAAAAAATACTCTTACAATCCCCGGTTGGTCTTAAGGCCCAAACCTCTATTTCTTCTTCACTAAAAAAGTTCTGTATTATACAAACATAATTATATGTTTTCTTTTTTCCAGGAAAAGCAGCAATAATAAATTCTCCTTTTCTTCTTAGGTCAATGAAGTCTTCAATTCAAGTTCTTAAATTCTCGTTCTTTCAAAACGACAATAATTATTAACAAAAACTTTCACGTTCTCCTACCCCAATTTTTTTTTTGCAAAACAAATTTAAACTGACCCCATTGTTACACGCAACAACCCTCGAGACTTCAACTCATTCAAATTATCAGAAAAGCCAATTTACAAATTCATAGATTCCGTCGTACTTGTATAAATGGAAATGCACGAGCGATACATACGGAATCGATGGCTTTCGTCCTCACCCTTAATTAAAACTTCTCGAAATTGTTTATGGAATTCCGGGTAGAATTGGGGAGGGGCGAGGGGGTGAATTGCGTCAGTAAATTTTAGTAGGCGTAGTAATTAGTTCGATACAATGAATTTCAAATTGGACGTCATCGATGTGTCGCTTTCATTCCTTAGCATTGGTTACATGTTTATGAAACCTGGTTTTGAGGAATACCAAAGAAGTGTATTTAAAAAAAAAATCCCTTAAAGGAGAAAAACGCGAAAGCAGCACCAGAAGGGCGAAAACGAGTTGATTGCCTTTAATACAGCGATTAAAGTTAACGACTTTCAGTTAACCACGGGACACCCGAGAGCCATAAACAATTATTACAAACTAGGCGATTTAATTTCGCGACGTTCCCAATTTGCCCCGGTTATAATGTTAATCTTGGCTTGGGTATATATATTTTATTATGAACCTTCGGGATCTTATACGAAATCCAGTAAAGTAAAAGAGATCAAGGATTCCTAGCGGGTCTCGACGACCGACGTCTCCCTATTGGAAATACCTGAGGTGACGCGAATTTATTCATTTACATGTAATTGCTCCGAGAGGGTTGGGTGGGTAGAGATCCAAAAGGGACAAAAATTGTCTTCTTTTTTTTTGTTATCAATAAGAGAGGGAATTAATCGGACTTTTAGAGGGTAAATAGCAGGAGATTAAGGAGATTATCAAGGGGTTTAGTTAAGGAAATCGTTTGGTTTTATTTGGGTTGAAATAAATTATTAGATATTTCGGATATATCCTATTTTTGGAAAGAGTCATGAGAGTAAAATAAAACACCAATTTAATTTAGACTGCAAGACATGCAAAGGAAATCCAAATCATTACATAAATTCAGATTTTCTCGAAGCATCTTTAATTGTCTCTGACTTTAAAAAAATATTCTAGGAAGTTCAAATGTTCTTCAAGTAACTTTTTAAAAAATATTAATGCCTTCAACTGCCTGGCAGTAATAGAGAATTACTCTTTGAAGCTACTTCAACTGTCTGGAATTATTCACTTTAATTCCTTGGAATTTAAAAAAATTAAGAAAAAATAGGGATTTATTTATAATAATTTAAACATTTTAAGGCGAACTGCTCGACTGACTTTAAACGTTTTTTGAAAATTTGTTGTTCTATAGTGATTGTAGAAAAAGCAGAGGTTGGTTTAATATTTTTGTCCTGATAAAATAAGGAAAATCCAGGACCACAAAATTTCAGATTTTTCTAAGTGAAATTCATTTTTATTTTTGAAAATAAAATTATAAAAGATTTTATATTTTAGGGAAAAATTAAAAATTTGTTCATGTCAATATCGAACAAGGAAAACTAACCCTAAAATAGATTTTTTTTTAAATAATAAAAAAAAATTTGTTTTTGGGCCAATATTAATGATTATTAATACTTATTATAGAAAAACTAGGAGTACGATATTGTTACAATTTTAAAATTCTTGTGCTATTAAGAGCAACAAAACTGTCCATCCAGTTGTATTTTTTCAGGGAAATTAAAACAAACTTTTCTACTTATTTTTGGGGGTAAATTGCAGGGTAGTTTTTATAGGAAATAACTAGGGGTGCATTTATCCCAATTTTAAGCTCAAAATCTTTTTCGATTAAATAAATTTTTATCTAGGCATTTGAGGTTTAGAGACATTAATTAATTACATTAGTTAATAATTAGAAATTGACCAAACTGCCTGGACGAAAATAACAACTTAAATTAGTTAAACAAAATTAATTAAATTCCTCTAGAAGGCAGTTTGTCAATTTGTAGGTAACAGAATTCAAAAACTGCTCAGAGAAACTAAATTAATTTTTTTTCTATGCACTTGAGGTTTACAAACATTAATTAATTACATTATTTATTAACTATAAATTGACCAAACTGCCTGGACGAAAATAATAACTTAAATTAGTTGAACAAAATTAATTAAATTCCTCTAGAAGGTACTGGTAAATTTGTAGGTAGTAGAATTAAAAAACTGCTTAGAGAAACTAAATTAATTTTTTTTCTAGGCATTTGAGGTTAACAGATATTAATTAATTACATAAATTATTAATTAGAAATTGACCAAACTGCCTGGATGAAAATATCAACTTAAATTAGTTGAACAAAATTAATCAAATCTCTTTAGAAGGTACTGGTCAATTTGTTTGTAGTAGAATTGAAAAACTGCTTAGAGAAACTAAATTAATTTTTTTTCTAGGCATTTGGGGCTTACAAACATTAATTAATTTTACTAATTATTAATTAGAAATTGACCAAACTGCCTGAACAAAAATAACAACTTGAATTAGTTGAACAAATTGAATTAAATTCCTGTAGAAAGTAGTGGTCAATTTGTAGGTAGTAAAATTCAAAAACTGCTCAGAGAAACTAAATTTTTTTTTTCTAGGCATTTGAGGTTTACACACATTATTTAATTACGTTAATTATTAATTAGTTATTGACAAAACTGTCTGGATGAAACTAACAACTTAAATTAGTTGAACAAATTTCTCTAGAGGGTACTGGTCAATTTGAAGGTAGTAAAATTTAAAAAAACTGCTCATAGAAACTAAATTAATTTTTTTTCTAGGAATTTGAGGTTTATAGACATTAATTAATTAAATTAATTACTAATTAGGAATTGACCAAACTGCCTGGACGAAAACTAAAACTTAAATTACTTGAACTAAGTTAATTAAATTCCTCTAAAATGTAATGGTCAATTTATGGGTAGTAGAATTAAGAAACTGCTCAGAGAAACTAAATTAATTTTCTTTTCTAGGCATTTGAGGTTTACATACATTAATTAATTACATTAATTATTAATTAGAAATTGATTAAATCGCCTGGACGAAAATAACACCTTAAATTCATTGAACAAAATTAATTAAATTCCTTTAGAAGGTACTGGTGAATTTGTTGGTAGTAGAATTCAAAAACTGCTCAGAGAAATTAAACTAATTTTTTTTCTAGGCATTTGAGGTTTACAGAAATTAATTAATTACATTAATTATTAATTAGAAACTGACCAAACTGCCTGGACAAAAATATCAACTTAAATTAGTTGAACAAAATTAATTAAATCCCTTTAGAAGGTACTGGTCAATTTATTTGTTGGTAGTAGAATTCAAAAACTCCTCAGAGAAATTAAATTAATTTTTTTCTAGGCATTTGAGGTTTACAGACATTAATTAATTACATTAGTTATTAACTACAAATTGACCAAACTGCCTGGACAAAAATATCAACTTAAATTTGTTAAACAAAATTAATTAAATCCCTTTAGAAGGTATTGTTCAATTTGTAGGTAGTAGAATTCACAAACTGCTCAGAGAAACTAAATTAATTTTTTTTCTAGGCATTTAAGATCTACAGACATTAATTAATTACATTAATTAATAATTAGAAATTGACCAAACTGCCTGGACGAAAATATCAACTTAAATTAGTTGAACAAAATTAATTAAATTCCTGTAGAAGGTACTGGTCAATTTGTAGATAGTAAAATTCAAAAACTGCTCAGGGAAACTAAATTAATTTTTTTTCTAGGCATTTGAGGTTTAAAGAAATTAATTGATTAAATTAATTATTAATTAGAAATTGACCAAATTGCCTGGACGAAAATAACAATTTAAATTAGTTAAATAAAATTCAATTAAATTCCTCTAGAATGTATTGGTCAATTTGTAGGTAGTAGCAACTTTGGTTATGTGAAATTTTGTGCTAAGATGGCCAGTTTTTTAAATATGGTGCAAAATGCCTTATAGAAGGTTAACCAAAAAAAAATTTATTTACTCAATATCATTTAGACAAATTCAGGTCTTTATTTTGTTTATTTATCGTTCCAATATTCTTCATTTTAAACTGCAATATCTCGAAAACTAGTGGGAATATTCTCATCAAACAAAGAGTATGATACTCAAAAAATTGTTGTTTATAAATATCCCTTATCAGGCAATTTAGTCCAAGAAATCGTTTAAGAATTATGGGCACTTTTAGTCGACAGTGACCAGTAACGATGTTTGCTCTTTAAGGTGACCACTAACTAATTTAAAAGTTCAATATCTCAAAGACATGTTGGAATATTCTCATGAAACAAAAAGCGTGAGATTAAGTAGAATGTTCTTTATATCATAATTTTGTTAAAAGAATAGTATTCTTCTTTTCCATTTTTCCATTTTTCTTTACTAAATAAGCGCTGTAATTTTTTTTAATTTTTTGTTTTTTTCTTTATCACCTTTTTTCTTCTTTCGATTTTCCTGTTTCTTTACTTCTCAATTTTATTTTGCTAAATTTTTAGATTCATATTCTAATTCGCTTATAGTTTTTTGCAGTTTTTTTTTTGGCCTATAAATTAAAAATTATAAATAAAATTATAAATTATAAAAAATATCCAGGTAGTTCATATAATTGAAACAAGCTTTAACGGCCTGAAAGTATTAGAAGATGGTTCTAGTTCATTCAAAATTGCCTCAACTGCCTTTAAAAAAATAATTGTAGGAAGTTGAAATATTCATCAAGCCACTCCTTGGGAGATATTAAGGCTTTTTTATGCCTGTAAGATAATAAAGACTCTGATTCTTTTAAAGCTGCTTCAACTGTCTGTTCAAATTGACTCTGAATTAAAAAAATTTTCAGGCACTTTAAATTTTTCTCAGGCAACCCTTTGAAAGACCTTCAACGGCCTGAAAATAGTAAAAAATGACCCTGTATCCTTTTAGAGCCACTTCAACTGACTGGCAACATTGACTTTAACTACTTTAAATTAAAAACACATTCCAGGCAATTGAAACTTTATTTAAGCAACTCCCTTGAAAATAATTAATTAAATAATTGCTTAAATAATTAAGCTTTCAACTGCCTGGACGTAGCAGCAGATGACTCTTGGTCCTTTAAAACTGCTTTAATTGCCTGGAAAAATCGATTTTAACTTCTTGGAACTAAAAAAGTATTCCGGGCAGTACAAATGTTTTTGAGGCAACTTACTGGAAAACCTTGAGGCCTTCGACTGCCTGAAAGTGCGGTAAAATGACTTCAATTATCATAAACTAAAAAAAATTATAACGTTCGTTTTTTTGACCATTTTTTGGCATGATTTTGACCCAAGAACTCACTTCGGATCGAAGATTTTTTAAAATGCCTCAATTATAACCTCAAATTTTGAATCATACGTCTTACAATGTTTAAAATTTAAAAAATCCTGGAAAAATCTCTTAATTTTTCTGGAAATTAGTTACATTGCAATAATTAAACAAAAATAAGAAAACTCCCTTACCCGATACCAACGGTGTACTATTTGAAGACTCGTAGCCATCATCCAAGGTCGATGTGGGGGTCGAATGTATTGTAGTAACTTTCTTAAGATCCTCCTCACTTTTCTCCGCCTTAATGGTCTCACTACTGCCAAATTCGTCTGTTGGCACTCCGTTTTGTACTAAAAAATAAATTTTTCAAATAATTTTTACCTAAATTAAAGTGTTAAAGCACCTCTGAAAAACATCTCGGAAATACTCTTAGATTTCGTCTTCTTTTGCACTAGACCAGTGCAACTTCTCAATAAATCGGCAGATCCTTTACGCCTTTTTTCCTCTTCCTGCTCCTCCTGTCTTAGGTTCTTTTGTACCGTCGATATTTTTGAGGAAGATTTTTGTTCCGGCTCATATTTTTCCCTTTTGAAGGGTTTTAAGGGGATGTTATCGTATATGTGGGACATTTCTGATGTTTGTTCGTTCCTAAGTCGCTACATTTCTTTTGGTTTTTTTACTATATGTGCCAAAGGTGTCCCAGGACTAGCGTTCAAGTTATTGTGCTTAATTTTTCTAAAAAAAAAATGATTTTTTTGAGTTTTTTAAATTTTATTAAATACTGTGCCTTTATTAAAGTTTATTAGGCAGAAATTTTTCAAATTAAATTGAGAATTTTTCCCAATTTGAAAATTTAATAATTAAGATTTATAGGATATTTATAGGAAGATTTATCTGGTTCTTCTCTGTCAAAAAACTAATTTTTTTACTTAAAATCCCCATCGAAAAATTTTCAGTGAATACCATGGCTCTGGAAAGCAAAGAAGAAGCTATCAACAGACAACTCTTAGAAAACCAGTCTTTTTTATATACAGAGAACCAACGTCTTCAGAAGAACGTGATGAAATTATCGAAGCACCTGCAGGAGCTTAGAAAGAGCACAGTCGGTGCTGGAGCACATCATCAAAGAGAAGAATCAGCTGTTCTCTTTGAACGAGTGCCTGAAACAGCAAATCAATACCATCAAAGCTGTAGCGCCGGGTCTGAAGAAGGAGGAGCTGGAAAAGCAGGAGAAATTCAGAAATCCATTGAGGAACTAGACACGATTCTGGCTAAGATTAATGAGAGGCCAGAACCGTTTGAAATTTCATTGCCTGATGAGAGTACTGTTAGTAAGCTGTGCCATACTTTGACCACACGTTTGGAGGAAGAGCAATATCGTTCTGATCAGGCCCTTGAGACCATCCGACCTGCTACGTGACGATGATGAAAAGCTAATTTTAAAAGATAAAATCAGTGACATGAAGCATATAAGTTTAATTACATACAATTTATTGTATAGTGAAGGAAAGTTGTTAAAAATGTCACTCCAGGATCCAGGACTTCGAAGATCGATTTTTATGTTATTTGATTTTTTTTGAAGTTATAGGGAAAATTATTGTTTTTACTTTTGCATTGAACTCTCTATAAAAGTGCCTATAAAACAGCTATAACACCATTTTTCTCTAAGTTGCATATTAAGGGACCTTGAGAGACTGTCTGGAAGAAAAATAAAACTCTCTTCCAGGCAGTTGAGTCAGTTTGAGAGGCTCGATTTTAAGTGTCTGGAAAAAAATGCCTGGAAGATTTTTGAGAACCCATTTTTGTTAAAATTGAACGATTTCAAAAAAAAGTTTGCTGAGATCATATTTCAGGTCTTTTAACCTCTTAAAATCACTTCCAGTGTCTTTTTTGCAATTTTCCAGAGAATAAAGCTGTTTTTTTTAATATGCCTTAAGCTCCTGGACTAATTTTGAATTTTTTTCAAGGCAGTTAAGGTGAGTTTCCATATATTTCAAGCTCCTGGACTATTTTTACATTTTTTCCAGTTAGAGTAATTTTTTTATTAATTAATAGTTAATATAAAATAAAATTTTTCAAACTCTTAAAATCTCTTTCCAGTGTCTTTTTTGCCCTTTTTCGGAGAGTGAAGCTGTTTTTTTAATGTGCCTTAAGCTCCTGGACTATTTTTGCTTTTTTTCCAGTTGGAGTTATTTTTTTATTAATTAATAATTAAATTAAAATAAATTTTTTTAAACTCTTAAAATCACTTTCCAGTGTCTTTTTTACCCTTTTCCAGAGAGTGAAGCTGTTTTTTTAATGTGCCTTAAGCTCCTGGACTAATTTTCAATTTTTTCAAGGCAGTTAAGGTAACTTTCCATATATTTCAAGCTCCTGGACTATTTTTACTTTTTTTTCCAGTTGGAGTTATTTTTTTATTAATTAATAATTAAATTAAAATTAATTTTTTTAAACTCTTAAAATCACTTTTTAGTATCTTTTTGGGAATTTTCCAGAGAGTACAGCTCTTTTTTTAATATGCCTTAAGCTCCCGGACTAATTTTAAATTTTTTCAGTGCAGTTAAGGTGAGTTTCCATGTATTTCAAGCTCCTGGACTATTTTTAAATTTTTTCCTGTTAGAGTTAATTTTTTATTAATTAAGAGTTAAATTAAAATTTAATTAAATTAAGATTTTTAAACTCTTAAAATCACTTTCCAGTATCTTTTTTGCCCTTTTCCAGAGAGTAAAGCTATTTTTTTAATGTGCCTCAAGGTCCTGGACTATTTTTAAATTTTTTCCTGTTAGAGTTATTTTTTTATTAATTAATAGTTAAATTAAAATTCAATTTAATTAAATTTTTTAAACTCTTAAAATCACTTTCCAGTGACTTCTTTGTCATTTTCCAGAGAGTGAAGCTGTTTTTTTAATGTGCCTTAAGCTCCTGGACTATTTTTACATTTTTTCCAGTTAGAGTTAATTTTTTATTAATTAAGAGTTAAATTAAAATTTAATTAAATTAAATTTTTTAAACTCTTAAAATCACTTTCCAGTATCTTTTTAGCAATTTTCCATAGAATAAAGCTGTTTTTTTAATGTGCCTTAAGCTCCTGGACTAATTTTGAATTTTTTCAAGGCAGTTAAGGTAACTTTCCATATATTTCAAGCTCCTGGACTATTTTTACTTTTTTTCCAGTTAGAGTTATTTTTTCATTAATTAATAGTTAAATTGAAATTCAGTTAAATTAAATTTTTTAAACTCTTAAAACCACATTCCAGTGTCTTTTTTGCCATTTTCCAGAGAGTAAAGCTGTTTTTTTAATATGCCTTAAGCTCCTGGACTAGTTTTAAATTTTTTCAAGGCAGTTAAGGTGAGTTTCCATATATTTCAAGCTCCTGGACTATTTTTACTTTTTTTCCAGTTAGAGTTATTTTTTCATTAATTGATAGTTAAATTAAAATTCAGTTAAATTAAATTTTTTAAACTCGTAAAATCACATTCCAGTGTCTTTTTTGCAATTTTCCAGAGACTAAAGCTGTTTTTTTTATATGCCTTATGCTCTTGGACTAATTTTGAATTTTTTCAAGGCAGTTAAGGTGACTTTCCATTTCAAGCTCCTGGGCTATTTTTAATTTTTTTTCAGTTAGAATTATTTTTTCATTAATTATTGGTTAAATTAAAATTAAAATTAAATTAAATTTTTGAAACTCTTAAAATCACTTTCTAGTGTCTTTTTTGCCATTTTCCAGAGACTAAAGCTGTTTTTTTTATATGCTTTATGCTCCTGGACTAATTTTGAATTTTTTCAAGGCAGTGAAGGTGAGTTTCCATATATTTCAAGCTCCTGGACTATTTTTAATTTTTTTCCAATTAGAATTATTTTTTTATTAATTAATAGTTAAATTAAAATTAAATTTTTTAAACTCCTAAAATCACTTTCCAGTGTCTTTTTTGCCATTTTCCAGAGAGAAAAGCTGTTTTTTAATATGCCTTAAGCTCCTAGACTATTTAAAAAAAATTTCCAGTTAGAGTTATTTTTTATTAATTAATAGCTAAATTAAATTTGTAATTTAATTTAGCTATTAATGTAATTTTGAATTTTTTTAAGGCAGTTAACGTGAGTTTCCATGTATTTTAAGCTGCTGGACTATTTTTAAATTTTTTCCAGTTAGAGTGATTTTTTTATTAATTAATAGTTAAATTAAAATTCATTTAAATTTTTTTTAAATCACTTTCCAGTGTGTTCTTTGCAATTTTCCAGAGAGTAAAGCTCTTTTTTTAATGTGCCTCAAGCTCCTGGACTAATTTTGAATTTTTTCAAGGCAGTTAAGACTTTCTATATATTTCAAGCTCCTGGACTATTTTTAAGTGTTTTACAGTCTCTAGTCATTTTTTTTATTAATTAATAATTAAATATTTTTCAACATTTTTAATTAATTAAATTGCATGGTAAGGCAGCTACGGCAGATTTTTGAGAGACCAATTTTCGAGTACCTATAACATGGAGAGAAAAAAATTTCTAAAAATATGATTTTAGAAAAATGACTCAAAAATGGGGCATACGTCAAAAAATTGCTGCAAAAAAAAGAATTTTTAAAATCAAAAATTATTTTAAAATTAATTTCAAAAATTTATTCACATATAAAATTTTCTTAAAAAATGGTTTAATTTTTTTCCTTTTAGACTTTATCATTACTAAAAATCGTTTTCGAGAAACTTAGAAAAAATTTCTTATTTTTTTTTAATTTTCTCTGAATTTTTATTTAAAAATAAATTAATTTTATTTTTGTCATAAATTTTGTGAATAGGTGCCCATAGAAAAGCTAGAATACCTTCTTGCAGTAAATTGTATTTGCATAATAAGAGAAGCACAAAATAATTAAACTAGTCAAGTTCTATTAGTCAAAATTGAGAATTTATTAATTTATGGATTACTCTAAATATCTTTCTAGTCTTTTTTAAAGAAATCATTAAAATACATTAACAGGAAGTCGAGTTAATAAAATTTTTATTCCAGGAGTGCCTGTAAGAAACAAAAAACTTTGTCTCTTATTGACAAGTGAATATCCTAAGCTATAATAGTCAAAATTTTAAAGTTATTGATTTATTGACAACTATAAAGACTTTTTTCATATTTTCTGAAGAAATCATTAAAATTTATTCACAAATAGTCAAGATAATGGAATTCTTATTCCATGAGTGCCAGTAATAAACAAAAAACTTTATGTCTTATTGGCAAGTGAATATCTTGAATTCTTATAGCCAAAATTTAGAAATTGTCAATTTGTGGACCATTTTGAAGAGCTTTTTCAATCTTTTTTGAAGAAATCAATAAAATCCATTGACAAAAAGTCAAAATAATGAAATTCTTATTTGAGGAGTTCCTGTCAGGAATAAAAGAGTTTGTCTCTTATTGACAAGTGAATTCTCGTAGTCAAAATTTCCAAAATTAAATTAAGATTTTTTTCTGCTTTGGGAATTTTAATTAATATACAGGTTTTGTTACATAAAATTTTATGTATAATGAGGGAAAGTTGTTGAAAATGCACTCCAGGATCCAAGACTTCTTAAACCGGTTTTCGAGATATTTGATTTTTTCGGATGTAATAAGGAAAATTATAGTTTTTACTTTTGCATTAAGCCCTCTGTAAAAGCAGCTCTGTTAAAACAGATAGAACACCATTTTCCTCTAACTTTCATATTAAGGGACCTTGAGAGACATAAAACCTGATTTTAAATGCCTGGAAGAAAATAACAAATTGGTCCAGGCAGTTTAGTTATCATAAAAGGCATAAAACTTTAATTGGCTGAAAGAGAAAAAATCTTTTAAGTAGTTAATTAACTTAAAAGGCACAAAGCTTTAGTTAAAAAAATCTGCCAGGCAGTTAAGTTAACTTGAGAGGCAAAAAATTTATTTTGAGGTGCTGAAAAGAGATGACGAATGAAGTATGTCCCTTAGGCATAAAATTTAAGTGCCTTTGAAAAATTATTTGTTTTCTTCCAGGCAGTAGAGTTTGGCTAAGAGGCATAAGACTTAATTTTAAGTGCCTGGAAAAAAATAAATAATTTTTCCAGGCAGTTGAGTTGGTAGGAATAAAAGTTGCTTTTAATTGCCAGAAAATAATTAATTAGGTTTGTATAATTGTTAAGAAAGAATAGTTTAATTGTTAACCTAATTTCAAATGCCTGGAAGAAAATAAAAAAATCTTCCAGGAAGTTGAGTCAGTTTGAGAGTCGTAAAACTCGATTTTAAGTGTCTGGAAAAAAATGCCTGGAAGATTTTTGAGAACCCATTTTTGTTAAAATTAAACGATTTGAAAAAAGTTTGCTGAGATCACATTTCAGGTCTTTTAAGCTCTTAAAATCACTTTCCAGTGTCTTTTTTGCAATTTTCCAGAGAGTTAAGCTGTTTTTTAATATGCCCTAAACTCCTGGACTAAATTTGATTTTTTTTAAGGCAGTTAAAGTGAGTTTCCATGTATTTTAAGCTCCTGGACTATTTTTACTTTTTTTTCCAGTTGGAGTTATTTTTTTATTAATTAATAATTAAATTAAAATTAATTTTTTTGAACTCTTAAAATCACTTTTCAGTATCTTTTTTGCAATATTCCAGAGAGTAAAGCTGTTTTTTTAATGTGCCTTAAGCTCTTGGACTAATTTTGAATTTTTTCAAGGCAGTTAAGGTAACTTTCCATGTATTTCAAGCTCCTGGACTATTTTTACTTTTTTTCTAGTTAGAGTTATTTTTTTATTAATTAATACTTAAATTAAAATTAAATTTTTTAAACACTTAAAATCACTTTCCAGTGTCTTTTTTGCAATTTTTCAGAAAGTAAAGCTGTTTTTTGCATATGACTTAAGCTCCTGGACTATTTTTAAGTTTTTTTTACTTAGAGTTATTTTTTTAATAATTAATAGTTAAATTAAAATTTAATTGAATTAAATTTTTTTTAAACTCTTAAAATCATTTTCCAGTGTCTTTTTTGCCTTTTTCCATAGAGTAAATCTGTTTTTTGCGTATGACTTAAGCTCCTGGACTATTTTTAAGTTTTTTTTACTTAGAGCTATTTTTTTAATAATTAATAGTTAAATTAAAATCTAATTTAAATTAAATTTTTTTTAAACTCTTAAAATCACTTTCCAGTGTCTTTTTTGCCATTTTCCAGAGAGTAAAGCTGTTTTTTTAATATGCCTTAAGCTCCTGGACTAATTTTGAATTTTTTCGAGGCAGTTAAGGTAACTATCCATGTTTTTCAAGCTCCTGGACTATTTTTGCATTTTTTCCTGTTAGACTTATTTTTTTATTAATTAATAGTTAAATTAAAATTAAATTTTTTATACACTTAAAAATCTCCAGTGTCTTTTTTGCAATTTTTCAGAGAGTAAAGCTGTTTTTTTAATGTGCCTTAAGCTTCTGGACTATTTTTATGTTTTTTTCAGTTAGAGTTATTTTTTTATTAATTAATAGTTAAATTACAATTCAATTAAATTAAATTTTTTAAACTCTGAAAATCACTTTCCAGTGTCTTTTTTGCCCTTTTCTAGAGAGTAAAGCTGTTTTTTTAATGTGCCTTAAGCTCTTGGACTATTTTTACTTTTTTTCCAGTTACAGTTATTTTTTTATTAATTAATAATCAAATATTTTCTTTAATTATTAATTAATTAAATTGCATAGCAAGGCAGCTGCGGCAAAGTTCCCTAAAAAATGGTTTAACTTTTTTTACAGTCCAATTTTTGAGTATACTATAGACTATAGAGAGAAAAAACAATTTTGAATATATAATTTTAAGAAAACGACTCAAAAATTGGACATAACTCAAAAAATTGCTGCAAATTAAAGAATTTTTAAAATCAAAAATTAATTTAAAAAATTATGTATATTATATTAAAATTTGCAGGTAAAATTTTCTAGGGAAATTCCCTAGAAAATGGTTTAATTTCTTTTTTTTTTTTTAACTTTATGATCACTAAAAATTGTTTTCGAGAAACTTTTATATTTCTTTAATTTTCTCTGAAATTATGGCGTAAATTATTAATTTTATTTTTGTATATTTATTATTTTTGTATGCTTATAGAAAGGCTAGAATACCTTTTTGCAGTAAAATGCATATTAAGAGAAGAACAGTTTTAGTAGTCAAAATTGAGAAACTATTAATTTATGCATTACTTACTCAAAGACTTTAAAGACCTTTAAAGTCTTTTTTAAAGAAACCATTAAAATACATTAACAAGAAGTCGAGATAATAAAATTCTTATTCCATGAGTTCCTGTAAGGAACAAAATACTTTGGCTCTTATTGGCAAGTGAATATCATGAATTCTAATAGTTAAAATTTAGAAACTATTGATTTATAGACTACTATAGGGACTTTTTTAGAATTTTTTAAATAAATTACTAAAATCCATTTACAAAAAGTCAAAATAATTAAAATCTTATTCCAGGAATGCCTGTCAGGAACAAAAGGGTTTGTCTCTTATCGACAAGTGAATATCTTAAATTTTAGTAGTCAATATTTACAAAAAAAAAATCATTTATCGAATATTCTGAAGACCCTTCTAGTCTTTTTTAAAGAAATTATTATAATCTATTCACAAAAAGTCAAGATAATAAAATCCTTATTCCATAAGTTGCCTTTGCCTTTTGTCTCTTATTGATAAGTCAATACCTTGAGTTCTAGAAGCCAAAATTTTGAAATTATTGACTTATGGATTACTCTAACAATTCTTTTATTTTATTGTGAAAAAATCATTAATATTGATTCAAAAAAAGTCAAGATAATGGAATTGTTATTCTAGGAGTGCCTGTAAGGGACAAAAAACTTTGTCTGTTATTGACAAGTGAATATCCAAAGTTCTAGTAGTCAAATCTCTAAAATTATTGATTTATAGACTACTCTAAATATTTTTTTCATGTTTTGTAAAAAATCATTAAAATTAATTCACAAAGAGTCAAGATAATGGAATTGTTATTCCAGGAGTGCCTGTAAGGAACAAATGACTTTATTTCTTATTGGCAAGTGAATATCTTGTTGTTTACAGGCGGTTTAATGAAAAATTTATACAGTCAAAAAACCCTTTACTAATATATTTTTTTCAACCAAAAATAAATGGGTGTCTTGTTCTGAAGATGGCTCAGTAAATAGCCGAAACGTCAATATAAACGCAACTCAGTTCCTAATATCTTCTTGGGTAATTTTAGGCTCGATATTGGAGAATTGAATTTTTGTATACTATTTTTGTAAGTATAATAATTAAATCGTTAAGAATTTTACATTGCCTTTAATTTTTTTAATAAACCATAATAAATTATTTATAAAATTGGTGCATGCATAACTTAAATGCATATTATAGACACTTTTTTTCTCACAGACTTTAAAGACTTTTTGTTGAAGTTTTATTTAGATCCATAAGTTGCCTGTGAGAAACAAAACCCTTTGTCTCTTATTGATAAGTCAATACCTTGAGTTCTAGGAGCCAAAATTTTGAAATTATTGACTTATGGACTACTCTAAAGATACTTGTATTGTATTATGAAGAAATCATAAATATTGATTCAAAAAAAGTCAAGATAATGGAATTCCTATTCCAGGAGTGCTTGTAAGAATCAAAAGACTTTATCTCTTATTGGTAAGTAAATATCTTAATTTATAAAAAAAAATCCAGTCGTAATATTCGAGGAACCCTTTAATAATTATTTTTTTTTACCAAAAATAAATCTGGTTTTGTCCTGAAGATGGATTAGTAAATAGCCGAAACATCAATTTACACGTCATTCAATTCCTACTATTTTTTTTTGGGGAACTTTAGGCTCGGTATTGGAAAATATATATAAATACATAAATATATATACATACTACATTTAGTATGCATAACCTAATTGGACACGATGGACGTTTTGCTACTAAAAATTTAAAAAAATTTAAGATTTATTTTATCCCTTTTAATGCAATTTTTTCCAAATTTTTATGATTTTAAATGAAACAAAACATAATGTTGTTGCATATTTTCATACATATGTTGCAATTAATAGTTTTTCTATCATAGATCCTATGAAGTAATTATTAAAAATCTCTCTTATTAATTAAAATCATCCCCTTAAAAAATAACTAAATTCTTAAATATTCTATTCAATAAAAAAGAATTAAATTTTGACCTAGTTTAGGTTACATAAACATCCCGAAAACCAGAAAACTTTTTTAACATAAGCGATCGTATTAAGCGATATTGTGTTGTAAAAGCGCTCAATTTAAAAACTGAATAGAACGTTACGTATGCACGCTGCATAATATCGACTTTTATACGTGGAAAATTATTTTATTTCCGTTCCCGGCATACGTTTCAATTTATAACACACAAAACCGTGTATATATTGGTCCAACTTAATATTTTCCATAAAAATAAGTAAGAAAAAACAGGATTTTTAAGTCAAAGTATATTTAAACACAAGGTTTTTAAAAGTGGATATTTAAAAGCACTCCTTACACTGGATGTTCTCTATATGGTGTTGTTGTTCTCTATCTCAATTATTTTACAAAAATATTTAAATAAGTCAATTTTAAGTAGCAATTATGCAGTGAATTTAATTTTTCTGTAAACGTAAAAAACTTTCCAAAAAAGAAAATTAAACTATTTTGCCTGAGGATGGTTAAATTATAGGTCGAAACGTCGCTTCACCTGTGGCTAAATTATTTTTAAATTAAGAAAATCATGAATTTTAATAGCGAAATGTCTATCATATGCGTGTAAGTTATGCATGCATGCAGCTATTTGGTAAATAATTTTTTTTTTTAAAGTTTATTAAAAAAATATAAAATTCTAAATATTTTTATCATTATACTTACAAAAAATGAAAGTTTTTTTTTTTAAAAATCATGAAATTAAAATTTAAAAAAATCTAAATTTTTTTTAAGAACAATCCTAGCAAAATTAACATTTTTAGGGGATATTTTCAATAAAATCCTAAGAAAAAAATAAAAACAAATAAAAAAACTCAATAAATTATAATTAATATTTTATCTAAAAATCTAGTTTATGCTCAGAAATCCTTGCAAACCGATTTGGGTTGATTTATAGGAAATTTTATTATTTACTTCATTTATCAGTATGAAAATTAAAGGGTTAAAAAGTGACTAAAATGTTCATAAAAATCAAGAAAATATTGATTATAGTACGACCTAAATAACCCCTTTATTTCTGTTATATCAGGACAGGCTTTAAAATTGTTAAAAAAAAATCCGGGAATTTTTTAAATTTTAATAGCAATACGTCCATCGTGTCCAATTAAATTATGCATGATAAATTGAATTTTTTTTAATACGGTGCCTAAAATCATTTAAAAAAAAATTGGTAATTGAGTGACGTTCCGGCTATTTGCTTAGTCATCTTCAGGACAAAACACACAATAATTTTTGATTAGAAAAAATATTTAGAATGTCAGAAAATCATGAAAATTATAATTTTTAATAGCTAAACGTCTATCATGTTCAAATAAGTTATGCATACTAGTATGAAAATTAAAGGGTTAAAAATGATTAAAATGTAAATAGAAATTAAAAAAATATTGGCTGTAATATGACCTAAATAACCCCTTAATTTCTATTATATCAGGACAGGCTTTAAAATTGTTAAAAAAAAAATCCGAGAATTTTTAAAATTTTAATAGCAATACGTCCATCGTGTCCAATTAAATTATGCATATTAAATTGAAATTTTTTTACTACGGTGCCTAAAATCATTTTAAAAAAAATTGAGAATTGAGTGACGTTTCTGCTATTTGCTTAGTCATCTTCAGGACAAAACACATAATAATTTTTGATTAGAAAAATATTTTGAATGTTAGAAAATTATAAAAATTATAATTTTTAATAGCTTAACGTCTATCATGTTCAAATAAGTTATGTATACTAGTATGAAAATTAAAGGGTTAAAAATGATTAAAATGTAAATAGAAATAAAAAATATTGACTATAGTACGACCTAAATAGCCCCTTAATTTCTGTTATATCAGGACAGGCTTTAAAACTGTTAAGAAAAAGTTCTGTAATTTTTAAATTTTTTATAGCAATACGTCCATTGTATCCAATTAAATTATGCATAATAAATTAAAATTTTTTTACTACGGTGCCTAAAATCATTTAAAAAAAAATTGGGAATTGAGTGACGTTTCTGCTATTTGCTTAGTCATCTTCAGGACAACACGCACAATAATTTTTGATTAAAAAAAATATTTAGAATATCATAAAATAATGAAAATTACAAATTTTAATATCTAAACGTATGCGTTAACGATATGCATACTAAATGATTAGTAAGCAATTTATGAAAATTTCAAATATTAATAGAGAAACGTCTATCATATCCAATTAAGTTATGCAAGTTAAATTAATTTTTTTTTTAAATACCGTGCCTAAGATTATTTAAAAAAAAAACGCAAAATTAAGTTACGTTTATATTGACGTTTCGGCTATTTATCTAGTCCTCTTCAGGATAAAATTCTTTTAATACGTTTTTTTTTAATATTCTTTGGATATTATAAGAAAATCCTAAATTTTAATAGTAAATTGTTTATTATAAACATTAAAGTTATGCGTGAAAGTTTATGGTAAATAAATTGTTTTTTTTTCATAGTTTGTTAAAAAAATTTAAAAAAATATACCTAAAATTTAAAGTCAACCTTATTGCAGGTTCACAAAGAACTAATAATGTTCTACTAAAAAACCAAATTTATTAATAGGAACTTTTTAAACTAATTCCTGGAAAAAGTCAAAATTTTATATTAAGTTTTTGTTAATAAGCCATCTTCAAAACAAAACACACAATAATTTTGTCATAAAAATGTTATGCCAAAACTACTGTGTTTTTTTCATTTTTAAAGCAGGATTACTTGGATACTATGCCTGTAAAAAAACAAACTCTTTTGTCAGATAACTAATTAATGCTCGAAACGTCGTCTCAAATTTAGAAAAAAAATATTTTTTTTAATTAAGAAAATAATAAAAATTTTAATAGCGAAACATGCGTCATGTCGAGTTAAGTTATGCATAATAAATTTAATTTTGCCAATAACGAGTCTAGGATTACCCAAAAAAATACCGGGTATTGAGTGACGTTTCGGCTATTTATCTGGTCATCCTCAGGATAAAATACACTTAATAAAAAAATTTTATAACGAATCCTTAGATATTATAATATTGCGAAGGGTTGTTGGGTGGGGTCAGAAATAAAACAGAAAACTGTTTACCTAAATGTCGACTTCAATCATTTCAAGTACATAAAAACCTTCAAGCTCCTGGACTATTTTTACATTTTCTCCAGTTAGAGTTATTTCATGTAATGTATAAAAAATTAATTTTATATTGTTTTTTTTCTAACGGATTGTACCTGAATGTAATTTTAACTGTGTCGTGGTTTTTGTTTTTTATTGTTTTAATTTAGGTACACGTAAAGGACATTTATTATAATAGTGTTTTTTAAGTACTTGAAATGATTGAAGTCATTTGAAATTGAATCCATTTCAGTGTCCTGAGGATGACTTAATATAAGTCGAAACGTCGACATTTAGGTAAACAGGTTTCTGTTTTATTTCTGACCCCACCCAACAACCCTCCGCAATATTGAAGATATTGGGTCACCAAACTTAGATATTATGCCTGTAAGAAAATCTTAAATTTTAATAGCATAATATGTATAATATGCATTTGAGTTATGCATGTGAGTAATTAAATATTAAGTAAATATTAGGTGACGTTTCAACTACTTAGATAGTTAACGTCGAATTTTCAGTTAAAAAAAAATTTCTTGAATGTCAATCCTTTAAAAAATGTTTATAAAAAAAAATCAAGAAGCGGTTTTGTCTGAGGATGGCTAAATTAATGGTCGAAACGTCGTCTGACTTGCCAATAAATATTGTTAAAAAAAATAATTTTCAAGGTAAACAATTCATGAAAATTTCCAATTTTAATAGCGAAACGTCTATCATATCCAATTAAGTTATGCAAGTTAAATTAATTTTTTTTAATGCTGTGCCTAAGATTACCCAATAACAATGTCTGAAATTGAAAAACTCTTATATTGACGTTTCGGCTATTTATACAGTCATCTTCAAGCCAAAATACACAGTAATTGTTGGTGAAAAAAATTATTTTTAAAGGATAGTATGTGGATCTTGGTTCGATAATATTTTAGAATTTCATGCCTATGAAAATTTTTTATAAATAAATATCTAATTGTATTGTCTGAGTATGACAAAATTAATAGTCGAAACGTCGTCTTAAAGGCCGTTAAATATTGTAAAAAAAAATTAAGGAAATTATGAAAATTTGAAATTTTAATAGAGAAGTGTCTGTCATATCCAATTAAGTTATGCATTCTAAAATTATTATTTTTTAGTATTGTGCCTAAAATTAACCAAAAAAAATTATGAGGAATTAAGTGACGTCTCGGCTTTTTACTTAATCATCTTCAGTACAAAATACACATTGATTTTTGATTAAAAACCTGCACCAAATTTTATAATATAAAAAATCATCAAGCGGTTTTGTCTGAGGATGACCAAATTAATGGTCAAAACGTCGTCTCAAATGTAGCTAAATATTGCAAAAAAATTTTATTTTTAAGTTAAGAAAAATCAAGAATTTTTAATTTAATAGCGAAACGTCCATCGTGTTGAATTAAGTTATGCATATTAAATTTAATTTTATTTAAATGCCGAGCCTAAGATTATAAAAAAAATACGCGAAATTGAGTGACGTTTCGGCTTTTTGTCTAGTCATCTTCAGGATTAAATGCCTGTAAGAAAAGCTTAAATTTTATTAGCAAAGTGTTTATCAAAAATATTTAAGTTATGCATGCATTTTTTTGGTAAATAATTTGTTTTTTTTTATAGTGTGCTGAAAAAATTAAAGAAATCATAAATTACATTGTATTTAAAGTGCCTGTAAAAAAAAATTCTTTTACTTAATTAAGGAACTAATGAAAATTTTAAATTTTAATAGAGAAATGCTCATCAGATCCAATTAAGTTATGCACGATAAATTTAATTTTTCCAATAACGAGACTAGGATTACCCAAGAAAATACCAGGTCTTGAGTGACGTTTCGGCTATTTATCTGGCCATCTTCAGGACAAAATACATCTTATAAAAATTATTTATTTAAACGATTCCTTGGATTTTATGCCTGTAAGGAAATATTAAATTTTAATAGCAAAATGTTTATCATATGTATTTAAGTTATGCATGTAAAAATTGTTAAATAATTTATTTTTTTATAGTTTCTTAAAAAAAATAAAAAATATTATGCCATAAAACTTAGAAATACTGAGAAGTTCTTACTAAAAAATATTTTTTATAATCAGGAATATTTTCAAATAATTCCTGGAAAAAGTCAAATTTTTATGGCAAATTTTCAATAAAACTCTTAAAAAACTATTAAAAAAATCTGAAATAATTAATAAACTAATTATTATTTTATCCAGAAATCTAGCTTAATCTAATTACCAACATCCAGAAACACTTCCGGACCGTCAAAAAGTAGCGTCTCGCGAAAACTTCCTTACGAGTTACACTTTCGAAACTTTGAAAATTATGAGACTCTCGTTTAACAAAAAAAAAAATTAAAAACTTCAAGACTAATTAATAAGAAAATCGAAATTATGAAAATTTTAAATTTTAATTTTTTAATGGAAAAAAAAGTGGATGGAACGCACGCGAACTGGATGAGGAAATTGAGGCCCGACGGCCCACCACACGAGAGGTGAAAGGAGGAAGAAAGAAATGAAGGAGAGGATCCTGGACGGTCTGGATGACGCTTTCAAGAGTTGGCGCGTTTCTGGATTTCATGATAATCGGAGGACGGAGATCGGCCGATGCCTGGATAATAACGGAAAATCGGAAAAATGCAATTGAGGTACGACACGGGCACGGCGAGAGAGGTTTATTATTAAGATGCCTGCGCTTAGCAGTGGCGGAGGATTTATGGATTTATGATTTCCGTTAAGTGTGTAATGACTTCTATAAGTTTGTTTTTTATATACCGTTGATACGATGAAAAATTTGCTTTTTTTTAATTTATATTTAAATTCGAACGAATTTTCCAAAATGTTTTAAAAATAATTTCTTACCCTTCCAGGTAGTTGTGGACAGGAAAAATTGCTTGGAAAAAATTTGCTGACAATTATGTTTCAAATAAAAGCCCCCTGGAAAAAAATAAATTATCACCCTAAATGCCTGGAAGTAACCAAAAATAATTTAGTCCATTTTGCAAAATATTTTAACTGATTTGCAGAAAATATGTTTTTTTACTCTTCCAGGAAGTTGTAGATTAGAAAATCTGCCTGTAATAAATTAGTTGATAATTATTTACCACATAAAAGTTGCCTGGAAGAGTATAAATATGCACCTTAAATTATGTGCATATTGCACATTTGAGACAGTCACACAGTTCAGTTTCAATTGCCTTGAATTGTACAAAAGGATATACATATGATAGTTTCTATAATTCCAGAAAATTTCTGACAATTTTTTGGTATTTGAGGCAGTTCCGGCACGTAGATTTAACTATTTGGAATTATTGATTAATGCATTTTTTTTAATTTCTATTTCCAGGCACTTTAAACAGTCAAACAGTTCAGTCTCAATTGTCTAAAATTAAAAAAAAATATTTACATAATTATATTGTCTTAATAATTTCGAGATATTTTTGGGAATTCTAGGCAGTTGACGTAATAAGATTCAGCTGCTTGGAACTCTTAATATATGACTTTATTTTATCTGTAATTCCAGGCAGTTGAAAAAATTAAATATAAAAAATGCGTAAATTTAATAGGACTTCTAAGTAGATAAATAAGTATAATTCCCTTAATTTCCCACCGATGTTCAGAGAAGTTAAATTATTGGATAGAGTATTTAATTTAGAATGAAAAGTGTATTGATAAAAAATTTAAAAAACTAAATATTTTAAGAGTAAAAAATTAAATATGAAAAAATATGTAAAATTAATAGGACTTTCAAGTAGAAAAACAGATATAATTCCCTTAATTTTTCACTGATTTTCATAAAACTTATATTGTTGAATAGGGTATTTAATTTAAAATAAAAAGTGTATCTATAAAAAATTTAAATAAATATATATTTTCCGAGTTAAAAATTAAATATTAAAAAATGTGTAATATTAATAGACTCCCAAGTGGAAACAGCTTAGGGTCAATTGCCTGGAATTGAGAAAAAAAGGATTTACATATTAAGGTGTCCATAATTTCTGGAAATTTTTGGGAATTCCAGGTAGTTAAGGTAGGTTCAACTGCCTGGAATTCTTGATTTATGATTTGATTTTATCTGTAATTCCAGACAGTTGAGATAGTTAAATAGCTTGGTGTCAATTGCCTGGAATGTAAAAAGAGAATTTACATATTATAGTGTGCATAATTTCTGGATATTTTGGGGAATTCTAGGTAGTTAAGGGAAATGCGAACCTGTAGGTTTTCAAGTGCCTGAAATTCTTAATTCATGATTTTATTTTATCTGTAATTCCAGACAGTTGAAAAAATTAAATATGAAAAAAAATGTAAAATTAATAGGACTCTCAAGTAGAAAAACAGATATAATTCTCTTAATTTTCCACCGATTTTCATGAAACTTAAATTATTAAATAGGGTATTTAATTTAGAATAAAAAGTGTAACTATAAAAAATTTAAAAAACTGAATATTTTCAGAGTAAAAAATTAAATATGACGAAACGTGTAAAATTAATGACTTCCAAGTACAAACGACTCAGTGTCAATTGCCTGGAATTAAGAAAAGGGATTAACATTTTAAAGTGTCCATAATTTCTGGATATTTTGCGGAATTCCAGGTAGTTAAGGTAAATGCGACCAGTAGGTTTAACTGCCTCGAATTCTTGATTCATGATTTTATTTTATTTGTAATTCCATGCAATTGAAAAAATTAAATATGAAAAAATTTGTAAATTTAATAGGACCCCCAAGTGGAAAAACAAGTATAACTCTCTTAGTTTGACACCGATTTTTATGAAAAATAGATTAATATACAGGGTATTAAATTAAAAACAAAAAGTGTATTTATAATAAAATTAAAAAACCTTTTATTTTAAGAGTAAAAAATTAAAAATATAAAAATGTGTAAAGTTAATAGGACTCCCAAGTAGAAAAATAAGTATAACTCTCTTAGTTTTACACCGATTTTTATGAAAAATAGATTAATATATAGGCTATTTAATTAAAAATAAAAAGTGTATCTATAAAAAATTTAAAAAACCTTATATTTTAAGAGTAAAAAATTAAAAATATAAAAATGTGTAAAATTAATAGGACTCCCAAGTGGAAAAACAAGTATAACTCTCTTAGTTTTTCACCGATCTTCATGAAAAATAGATTAATATAAAATTTAAAAATTTAGAAAATTAAAAATTTAAAAATTTAGAAATTTAAAAATTTAAAAATTTAAAAATTTAAAAATTTAAAAATTTAAAAATTTAAAAATTTAAAAATTTAAAAATTTAAAAATTTAAAAATTTAAAAATTTAAAAATTTAAAAATTTAAAAATTTAAAAATTTAAAAATTTAAAAATTTAACAATTTAACAATTTAAAAATTTAAAAATTTAAAAATTTAAAAATTTAAAAATTTAGAAAATTTAGAAAATTTAGAAATTTAAAAATTTAAAAATTTAACAATTTAACAATTTAACAATTTAACAATTTAACAATTTAACAATTTAACAATTTAACAATTTAACAATTTAACAATTTAACAATTTAACAATTTAACAATTTAACAATTTAACAATTTAACAATTTAACAATTTAACAATTTAACAATTTAACAATTTAACAATTTAACAATTTAACAATTTAACAATTTAACAATTTAACAATTTAACAATTTAACAATTTAACAATTTAACAATTTAACAATTTAACAATTTAACAATTTAACAATTTAACAATTTAACAATTTAACAATTTAACAATTTAACAATTTAAAAATTTAACAATTTAACAATTTAACAATTTAACAATTTAACAATTTAACAATTTAACAATTTAACAATTTAACAATTTAGCAATTTAACAATTTAACAATTTAACAATTTAACAATTTAACAATTTAACAATTTAACAGTTTAACAATTAACCAAATTTAACAATTTAACAATTTAACAATTTAACAATTTAACAATTTAACAATTTAACAATTTAACAATTTAACAATTTAACAATTTAACAATTTAACAATTTAACAATTTAACAATTTAACAATTTAACAATTTAACAATTTAACAATTTAACAATTTAACAATTTAACAATTTAACAATTTAACAATTTAACAATTTAACAATTTAACAATTTAACAATTTAACAATTTAACAATTTAACAATTTAACAATTTAACAATTTAACAATTTAACAATTTAACAATTTAACAATTTAACAATTTAGCAATTTAACAATTTAACAATTTAACAATTTAACAATTTAACAATTTAACAATTTAACAATTTAACAATTTAACAATTTAACAATTTAATAATTTAACAATTTAACAATTTAACAATTTAAAAATTTAAAAATTTAAAAAATTCAAACCTCTAACTCACCCGTTTTTTTACTTGAAAGTTAATTACAAGTTTTTCTTAAACAAAGCCAATTAGCTTATTTATTATCAGACGATTGCTATGGCGTTTTCTGGCTTTTCAGTTGAATTCCGTTTATGGAAAACCCAAATTACCTTCAATTATAAAGACTTACCATAAATCTGATGGGGCGAATTATAAATAAGAGATAGGTATAATACTCCGCTGTGAACCCCTAGTTCTTTCAGAGGAAATAAGGTAATGGACCTGCAATAAAAGCACTTATAAAAATTTAACAGTATGTAAACGATATGAGTTCTTACTAGCAACGTTAACTTAGATAAAGACCGCTTTAAGATCAAGTTGATCATCCAAAAATTATACATTTAAATTACAAATTATACAATAAATGGTAAAAATTTGATGATGCTTAAATATCGAACATGCTGTGTTATATTTTGATAACTTATTTAAAACAAAATTGCGGAGATCTTGAAAAAGTTTACCAATAAGATTTCCTAAATGATCAGTCAAAATAGGTTAATAAAAAAAATATAAATGACGTATTTTTCCTTATAATTGATTATAAATTTATTTATCAGCAGGAGTAAAATTAATTAGTCTACTCAGAAGATATACAGAAACATCTACAGAACATTCCTAAAAGCTATAGATATAGATTTTTAGAATTTCAATCAATATTGTCTTATAACACCATCTATACGAGGAACTACTTACCAGAAAAACCAATATGGCCAGTAAGGATTCCCAATATCGATTAATTTCACATTAAGTTTTCAGAATAAGAACCTAGAGGTCCGTAGTAAGTCTTGCGGCAAGATTTTTTTTAAATATCATTTTTTTTAGTTCTAAATTAAATTAACGCTCATATTTTGCATTGATCCTTTTAATTAATTTTCCCACTGCTTGTTGCTCAATTAGAGAGAGAATTTTAGGAATTTTCTTGCTAAAACATCCCCGCTTAAAATAAACAAATGAATTCAAACTAAAGCAGTCTTAAAATTTTAAGGTGAAGCAAAATAATCCGGCCCATTTTACAAATGCGATTCTTCGCAAATAAATCTTCGGGAATTCGAGGGCTCTTATGAAATTTTACCTACGTTATGCAGTTCGTTACGCAAAAAAGGTAAATAAAACGCCTGGGTCGTAAACAAGTTTTTTATTAAGCGACACCTTACTTTAAATAAATCTTAAGTAAAGACTAACTAAGCTAAAAACTAAAATGGCGAACACTTGGCCCGATACAAATTAAGTCTTTGTTTTGCACGCCAACACTCGGCACTTGGTAATTAGATACCTATTGTTTTTTCTGCCGCACTATCCCGTTTAGCCCGTACCGCTATTATTTATTACATTTTATCAATTATTTTTAACAACTCTATAAGGTGACAATAGAAAGCAGGAAATTTTTAATTACATTAATATAAAAAAAGTCTTTTAGACCTATATCAGCATTTTACATCTAAAACAACGATTTTCTCGACATCTCTATTGGGAGAAAAGGGGTGAAAAAACGCACAAAAAAAAATCGCGACACCCTTTTTAAATGGGAAACAATAGGCTATTGTTTACTTTTCCGTTTCGCGTATCACGTCGGATGAAAATGGCGTGAAACATGCCATTTTCGTATTACGAACGAGATTTTCCTAAAATGTGACAATCGAAATGAAAAATTTACAATAAAAAACACTTTGAGGGTCCCGGGGAATTTACTTGACATTCCTAGGAGGTCTTTAAGTGGTACCTAAAAGATTATACTTTAAAAATAGCAAAAAATATATTTTTATATATGTAGTTTTATGCAAAGGAACTTATACTAAGACATTTTATCCTCCAAAGAAAACCAAAAAATCATTAAAGGTTTCGAACATTTTTCTAGAATCTTTTTATGTAAGTATTTAATATGAAACCTTACCAAGGTAATCAGATTTAATTTATAAATCATCACAAATAATTCCATTTACTTACTAAAGAAACTCATCGGGGAAAATCTGAAGGAAACGTACAATTTAAAACGCTTTACCTCGTATATATTTTTACACCTGACCGAGCGGAATATCCGCGGGGGATTTCAATATCTTCGCAAATGCCCTTAAAATATACAAGATGTCGTTTTGCCGTTTGATGCCGGGTACATTTGAAAAATTGCTTTTTATCCGAATTGGTTTTGGAATAAGAAAGTAATTGATACACGCATATTGAGTTTAGCCGAAGCGAAAGCCTATTTTTCAACAAAGTAACGTATATAACCTTAAAAGTCCTTTGATTCACTTTGAATTTTGTTTGCGTTCGGTTCAGTGGGTGCCTTTTTCAAACTTTTATATAGTATAGTAAGTAGTAGCCAATTTAAGGCACTTTACTTATATCTGTAAATTGAATCTTATTATAAACGGTCAATAAATGAAAATTTAGGTCTGAATTTGTGTATAAGTTGAGGTTGAGGCGGAAACAATGATTATATAATGCCTTTCTAAGGGATTAATTGTATGAGTGTAGAAATAAATTCCAAACTATATTTAAGCTTAAAAATGAATACTTTGTCAGTTATTCATGATTAAAGATGTGATTTTGTCTTTATAGTGAAATTATATTAAAAAAAAATAGTGCTTATCAGAAAAGGAAACTCCTGGTTCAAACTCCAAAGTGCAACAGGAGCTAAAATATGAATGTGTGAACATAACCTCTTTTGCAATAACCAATGTCGAATAATTTAATAAATATCTTTTTCTTATGGATTATAAATAGACTTTTGTATACAAACTATTAACCAGTAAATTTTATATAAAATTTGTTCAATATTTTATTTAAAAAATTGTACTATAACCGTCTTATGCGTGGCCAGAGGCTACGCATCACTAAGAAATTTTAAAGAACCACTTTATTATAGTACGAATTTTAAAAAAATAGAAAAGTGTGTTTATTTAAATTTTATATAATTATACAGATGTATATTATTAAATATTTATTATAAAAAGAGTATCATTAGATTAGATATTATGGATGAAAAACAGTGATTTTTCAAAAGAATTTCTTACTAGGCAAATGTTTGGGGTGGGTGGGGGGGGTAAGGGTTGTGTTGATGAAAAAATGTTTGTGCGGAAAATATAATTATATTCAATATTTAATTTAATAACACTGCGTATTTAAATTTTATATAATTTTTATTATAAATATTTACTATAAAAACAACGTTATTAGATTTGATAATATGGACAAAAAAGAGTGATTTTTCAGAATTCGATCAAATATTTGAGGTGTAGTAGGTATATCTAGTTTAAAAATCATATATGTAAACCTCGCGTCAATTTTTTTGAATGTCGAAATTTTCTCCCTTTTGTAAACAGAATCGTATATGATATACGTATATTCTACAGTTTTTCATTTGGATAATATGGACGAAAAACAGTGATGTTTCAGAACAATTTTATTAAATATTTGAGGTGTAGTAATCGAGTTTAAAAACTAGATATGTAAGTTCCGTGTCAATTTTTTTAAATGCTGAAATTTTCTCCCCTATATAACTTGAATCGTATATGATATACGTATATTTTACAGTTTAATAAATATACCGTGACCATATATGGTTGATAAATAAAACAAAAAATGGCACTGGTGCGTCGCCATCTCTAACTCACTTGCATTTATTGCGTGTTAATATGCCCACTTTCGCTAGGTTATCTTAGTCCAGGCGCTTTTCATAAATAATATAATAAAAAAATTTTTTGGTATATGGTCGAAAAAAAAATGAGAAAAAACAATACAAATATAATGCGATATTAAGCGCCTAGACTTAAAACGAGAAAGATAGCACTGGTACATCTGTATCGGTGTCTCACTCGCACCTATTTTCAAGTTAATTAGTCAGCTTTAGCTAAGATATTTTAACTTGCAAGAGTGATTGTATACACGTAAATAAATAGTAGACAAGAAATTGTAGAAAATATGAAAAAGCCTAATTGGTCAAAAAAACAATAAAAAGAAAATGTGACATTAAACGCCTGGACTATAAAACCAGAGATATGGTACTGGTACACCGCTATCGCTATCTCACTCTTGGTTGGCTTTAGCCAAGGTATCCTAGTACAGCCGTTTTTCATAAACAATCAAATTAAATTTTGTTAATTTATTAAATTACAAAATAATAAAAAAAAAAAAAAGAAAAAACATAATTTACACCCATGCAGAGAAAATGAGAAACACAATAAGAATATAATGCAATAAAAAATTTATATTGAACGCCTGTACTATAATATGAGAAAGTTAGCACCGGGGCAATGCTATCTCTGTCTCACTCGCATCCATTGCAAGACTGTGGCTAGGTTATCTTAGTCCAGACACTTTCCGTAAATTAATTTTTTCATTAAATTTTAAATAAATTACATAAAAAAAAAACATATTTTAAACATGTGGACACAAAAAGAGAAAAAAACCATAAAAATTATAATGCAAGAATAAACAAACGCCTAGACTATTAAAAGAGATATATGGTACTGGTGCATCGCTATTTCTATCTCACTTACACCAATTGAGAGTTAATGGGTCGACTTAGCCTAAGTTACCTTAGTCCAGTCATTTTGCATAAATAATCCGATCAATTTTTTTTTATATCTTTTAAAAGAAGTTACGAAAATGTGAAAAAAAATATAATTTGAGAACAAGATAGCACTGGTCTATCGGTATCGCTGTCTTACTTGCGCCCATTGCAAGTTAATTGGTCGGATTTGGCAAAGTTATTTTAGTACAGGCGTTTTTCATAAACAATCAAATTAAATTTGTTAATTTATTAAATTTCAACTAAATAAAAGAACAGAAAAAACATAATTTACAATCATGCATAGAAAAAGAGAAAGACAATAAAAATTTAATGTAATCTGTACGATAAAATGAGAGAGTTAGCAGCGGTGCAGTGCTATCTCTGTCTCACTCATATCCATTGCAAGACTGTGGCTAGGTTATCTTAGTCCAGGTGTTTTTCATAAACAATCTGATAAAACTTGTTTTTTTTTATTATTTTTAACAGAAGTTAGAAAAAGAAAAGAAGCATTAAAAATATAATGCGATAAAAATATTTACATTAAACCCCCAGGCTATAAAATAACGGAATGGGCAACCCTACAACTTTGCTATAGAGCTTTTTGCTCTATATCATGTTATAGTTTAGACACTATTTTTGCCATATATGATGCTTTGTTGAAGAATAAACTTTTATTTTAATGTTTTTACTTACATGACTTAAACTAAACGTAATCTCGAAATTGTTCATAAAATTATTAAAAAATTCAGGATATAATTCGATATGATGTATTGCTTGAAAATGAATAACTTGGAAGTTATATATGGAAAAATATCCAAGAATAATAAAAAAAATTAAATTATGAATCGATTCCAAGAGCCTCAAATTTGTAACCTAAGGGTTAAAACTGGCTATATTTAAAAAAATATTAAAGCCTCAAAAATTATTCATATATGAAATTGTTCCATAAGAATTGCTCTTGCTTAAAAAGCTTTATGTACGATTTATTCAATATTTTATTCAATTAATTGTACTTAAATCGTTTTAAGCTTGACTATGGGCTCGAGAAAAATGTATAGTAACTATTTATAAAATTATATATTTTTTTTGTAAATTATTTAAATTTTATTAGTTTATTGTACTATTTGAAAATTAATAGATGAAAAAAAAAATTATTAGATGCATATCTTTTTGTCAACGTAATTTTATTAATTTTGGTTAAAGCATCATATTGTATATGCTCCATAATATACAGACACTTACTGCATAGTTACTACAACACTTACCACAAAAAAAAATTAAAGTTTTTTAATTAATATCCCTTAACCTTTTATAATAAAAGGAATAATATTAGCCACCCTTTCCTTGAATTTTCATTTGAATCTCCATCTTATCATTAAAATAAAGTTTAAACAGGTTGACTACAATGATATACAAACAGAACTAAACATGACTTCAACTGACAAGTTTCCCTCATATTGTTAATTAAAAATCAAGAAATGCCACACAAAACATGGAAATTTTATAAGTATCCTAATGACTGATAATCACAGATTTTTTTTTTAATTCCTTCAATCACAAACTACAGCATGTATTAGTACTGATTAGCATTCATAGATATGTTATGCTATAAATAAATAAGATATTCTAGATCTAGAGTAATAAAAAGTGGAATTATTTAACGTTTAACACAACAGTTGGATCATTGAATCAAATTAACGAGAAAAAATTAAATTATTTTGATTAATTTTTTTCAAAAAGATCGATTTACCGGGTTTCGTTTCTCATTTACTGGTCTATTAGCGATAATAGAGAGATAACGTACACGTAACCCTTCGAAACATCTTTGACAAAGGTCGGCCTGCATATGTCCTGCTTCCTGTTAATTGTTAGTCGCAATTTCCGACACACGGTTAATTAGATTCGAGCCCTGAGCCACAATATCGGGCGGCTGTTGTACCTTGAAAGCAAAATTTAGTATGATTCATTGTTAATTAACTCGTACGTGGACCGACGGGGGATCAGGGAGGGGGTAGGAACACTGAAATTTTTAATTTTTTAAGTAGATTTCTCCAGGGAAAAATTTCTTTCATTAGAAAGTCATCTTCAAGGCATTTAAACCAACGGACGCAACAAAAATAATGCTCGGAACAATAGAAACCTATAAAATATTACAACTAAACTAAGACATCAATTAAAATAGTTTTGTTCATGTTATATGTATCACTTATTTATAAGACTCTATATAAATACAATTATAAAATATAAAAATCAACAATTTGTATTTGGCTGAGATTATGTTGTCACACCCATAGAGATTAATAAGATTAATTTAATTCGTAAAAATGGTGGAAATAAATGTCCTCCAATGGATGTCTACTATAGATTCAAACAAAAGTCGAAATGTCCATGGATTATTAATGGACATTCTTTGGATAATGAGCCATTCATTGGACTTTAAATAATTCTTTTATACCTTTAAACCATCATAAACGACCCCCAATAACTAAAAGATATTGTAAGAATTACGTTAAAATCTTTAAGAAAAAACTCTAAATTTTGAGTTACTATATAACTAAAGTTATTATTCCAGACAATAAATGTAATTATTTACATCTTCCAGATAGTGTAAATTATTTTCAGGTAGTATATTTCAGGTATTTTATGTCTCTAAGGTACTAGCAATGACTTTTCAAACCTCTCAGATATTTTAAGTTTAATTTTAATTCGCAGATTTTAATTGAGTTTTTTACTACAGATGAAATAAAATTAAAAGTGAATCCAAAAGTCTGGAATATATAAGACATGAAAAATAATTTTTGATGCCTGGAATGCATGAAAATTGACCTGATATGTCTGGAATGAAATAAAAAATGTCTTTCAGGCATCTTTTTTATGTCTGGGTATTGCATTAAGGTTTTCATGTTTTGTATGTTCCACATCATAAATTTTCAATTTTTATTCCAGGAATTTGGATATTTTTTTATTTGAATTTAAATACAATTATTATATCGAAATTGACCTCAGAACTCTGGAAAGTGTAAATATTTCTACGCCAAAGGCTTGAAATAAAACAAAAAATCATTTATCATTTTATACCGCTCTAGTATATTGTAAATAAATATTCATACCTTTTAAATATTTTAAGAAAATGTTTATTTTATTCCAAGAATTTAAAAGAATTATAAGAAAATAATAGGTTTCTTTAATGGACTTACATTAGCCTAAAATATGTTTTAAACAGTATAATTAGGTTAGTTATGTCCATTAGATAGATTTTCTCAAGAAACTAGTCAATCAATAAAATCCAATCCAATTACGTTTGATCATTTACAAGAAAAATGATTGATTATTTGTTGTTCGTCACAGATGCAGTTTTCAGTAAATAATTTCGGATTTATTATAGGAAATTTATATTTAACGAAAAAAGATTACAATCAAGTCGAATTTTTCACTTTTAATTAAATTCTTATACTTTTGGCGGTTTTCGTACAAAATATTGTCTGTTTACCGATAAATACTTCAAGTTTTTTAAAGCATCTAATCCATGCCTATCAGAAACTTTACATCTATCTCCAGTATACATAATTTAGAAATTGGCGAATGCGCCAGGCATATTTTAAAACCGCGATAATTTTTAAGCGAATCCATCGATCTTAATGATTTTTCTTTTATTGGAAAAATTATAGTTTTCTGGTTACATACATTTATTTTTTTATACAGAGCGAGCTTAATTATTTTATATTTACCGCTTTCGATATTTCTAACTTGTTATAATTTCTAAAGTTTTACTTGGATCCAAATGGAAACTTTACAACGAACATCTACAAATGTTGTTTTGGTTTAACTCAATTTAAACAAAAATTTCAGTAATGTTTGCCCTGAAAGTAGATTTGTTATTTTTTGGAAAGAAACCACTGCACAACAATCAAAAAAAATATTTGAAGAATATTAATTAACACCTTTTTAAAGATAAAAATAATAAACAAAGCATTAATTCAGAAGAAACACAGAAAAATATAAAAGAAACGCAAAAAAAAGAAAACCATAGATAAATAAATAATAAATGTATACAAAAATAAAATGGAGAAACACAGAAATAAAAAGTACCCCTATTTTTTTAAAGGGAAGCGGTGTGTTATGATAATTTTTTTCTAAATCAATAAAAGCTTTATCATTTAACATTTTTACATCTTATTGACAAAACCACAATTAGGTAGGCGTATAATGTATAATATAAGTAAAATATGTTTAAATATTGTTGTTTGGATATATATATATATATATATATATATATATATATTCAAACAACAATATATGAACAACATTTTTTACTCATCATATATGCAAACACATAAATCAAAACTTTATTTATTTATTTTATACTTAATGGATTTACAATTTTTTACATTTTTCTTTTCTTATATTTAATTCTATAATATATTGCAAGCAACTAGGTGTATAAATATATTAACTCTAGTAATACTTGAGTTTCCTCAACTAACTAGACAATAAATATTATCAACCTAAATCACGATAAAAATTTCGTAATTCTCTAATTAAATAACGTAATTTATTAAAAATTGATGATGCCATAACTAAGCTACATCTTTGGTTTCCATCAATTGGGAACATTTCGTTGAACTGTCGGCATGTTCTTACTACAATTTTGTCACATTGATAGATAAAACCTCTTTTGAATAACTATTTCTTCAATTAATTTTTAATTGAAAATTATTAAAAACCGAAATACTTACATATAGGAACATGCCTCATTAAAAAGGGATTTCAATTTCCTTTTAGAGTATGTTATAATATACAGGGTGTTCTGTTAAAAAAATGCACATATCACAATTTTTGCATCTAGCGGTAAAATCATTAATTTTAAGCAATATTGTATAACGTAGAACAAATTCTTATAGCGAAAACTAATGTACAATTCTTTCGTAAATTAAAATAATAATTTCAATTTTCTGCGCGTTCCAGTGTCGTAGTAATAAAAATTTATTTGGAGCTATGTTTTGGTCATAAAATAAAAGTCCAATCTTGTTTAAATATAGAAATTGTACAAATTCAGAAAAGATATAGGAATTGTATGAGGTAAAAAAATTCAGAATTTTAATTTTAAAAAAAGTTAAAATGTCATTATAAAAAAAAATATTTTTGATTTGATGATGACTTCAACTGCCTGGACGAAATTATTCAATTGTTCTTTTACAGGCAGTTGAGTAATCTTATTTCATACTTTTTTTCTTCTTCTTCTTCTTCCTCCTCTTTAATGATATTGATGGTAACATTAGAAAAAAAAAGGAATTATTTTCTGGTTCAATATTAAAAAAATTATTTTTTAGTTTATGTATTATATAATTAGTTATTAGTTTTAAAAAATTGTAAAAAAACTGTCAACAAATTTATTTATTTTTTTTAAATATGTGAGAAATCTAGACTCAGAAAAAGCAAAATATCCATCAAAAATTTGAATTAATTTAAATAATCTCTTTGCTAAAGATAATATTCAATTTTTCATTTTATGTTTAAAGATTATTAAAAAATAATTAATTTTGAATAAATAAAATGAAACAACCTTTTGGGTGTGTAGGTAGAAGGTATATTGTTGTTTCATGGGACCCATGGTTCGACCCAGTTATATGGTTTAATTACTTAATTTAATTTCATTTTTTTATTTACTCTAATTGTTATGATTGCCTTATAGTATTATGCTGTTAGCACTTTCTCAATTATACACAATTATCCTAGGTTTCTCCCCCGGAAAAATACAGGAAATACAATTTCGTACAATAAGTTAACCTACGAATTTCAACAAAATATTTTTAAAATGATACATATCACCCATATCTATACATAAAATATCTTATAATACAATATATACACTTATATAAATATATATATATAAAGAAGAAAAATCCCAAATTAAATGATCCAACAGTAGCAAATAAAGTACAATTCTTATGGTTTCAGTATTTAATATATTAAAGGGTCTGAATCATCTTTGCTGTAAATTTACCTTCACATATTCGAAATTAAAAAAAAAATTAAATTTGAATTTGATCTTTCATCACCACAATGTGATTGTGCTTTTTTTAAGATATTTGCTTTATTTTGGTTGCAAACATTAAAACCGTATCTTACTTAAATGAAAGTAAAAAATTTCAAATTATAAAGTATTTTATAAATCATAATATATAAAACTAAGTGTGATGTTTTTTTAAGCAAAATTTTAGACGAAACAATACATATTTTACAGTTTTTCGTAAGAGTATCTATATTTTAATTAAATTATATGTTTAGAAAATACAGTGCATTGGCAATAAAATTCATTTAAAATTAAGGTATTTGGTTCTTCTTTTACTTTTTGGACACATCGATTAGTATTGTCACTTTTACTCGTTTTTTTTTAAATAAAAAACGTGTATAAAAACTATACAGACTGCCTCAATTCCCTGTATATTATGACGTTTTACAATTTTCTGGATATCTGAATGTATTTTTTATATACAGGGCGACCCTCAGTATTATTTATTTAACTCTTAGTCATTTTATAATCTTTATAACTTCCCTTTATTATTTATTTTTGATAATAGCTATAAAATATTAACTATTAAATATTATCTATAAATATTTATTTATTTAACGATTTTTTCGTAAATTTTTGGTTTTGGTATATTTGTCAATCGTATATGGTCAAGAAGTATTTATTAAACTGTAGAATATACGAATATCATATATATAGTTCTGTTTACAAACATTTCGGCATTAAAAAAATTGATAAGGCATTTATATATCTAGTTTTTAAACTCGATTGCTACACCTCAAATATTTGATGAAATTCTACTGAAAAATCCCTGTTTTTCGTCCATATTATCCCATCTAATAACGCTGTTTTTATACTAAATATTTATACATAAAATTATATCAAATATAAATAAACAGCATTATTAAATTAAATATTGAATATATGTTTTCTGCAATAATACTGTTTTTCTTCAACACAACCCTTACACCCTCCACCCACCCCAACCACTTGTTCAGTAAGAAATTCTTTTGAAAAATTACCGTCTTTCGTCCATAATATCCAATCTATATAATATTTTCAAAACAATTTCACACGACTCATTAACAAATTCCTAATTTAAAATACCAAAAGTTCCTTTTTAGATTCACACAAATAATATCGAGTCAACAAACTATATCGAGCATATGGAAATATATACATATGTAACATTAATTGCATATTAAAAAAATTATAATAATAAGATGTTTATTAGTTACCAAAAAGTTACGGCAATTAAGCACGGAAAATAAAACTAATAGCTAGGTGTATTAACTTTTACAAAATTTCAAATGTTATAAAAATTCCACCAAATATTGAGAATTTTACCATTTCCCAATAACAACAAAAAAAATTGAAGAATTTGTACCTAAAGGAAAAATCTAATACTGCAAGGTGACCAAGAGGCCATAATATGCATATTTACAGGTATATCCCTTACACAAAAGGTTCCCTGAATTCTGTTGAGGCCAAAAAAAAAATAAAAAAAACAATATTTTAAAAATTTAATTAATAATAATTATCCTATTAAAAAAGAAAGAACATGTCTTACGGGAGCACGGGAAGAGGATCAGGATATGAAAAAATATATGAGGGGGGGAAAAGATGAAGGAAATTATATAATGATTTATAACAACATCCAAGGCCTTTCAGGAATAAAATCATAAACAATATTATACTCAAAAACGCTCAAAGAATGCACCAAGCAGAAGCAGCTTAAAAGCTTTAAAAAAAATATTTGTCAATGTAAAATAATTTATTTTAAACCTATTTATCTAGCGAATAATCAAGTATGAAAATATTTAGGTTATGTACATCTGTTCGAAATATAATCTTTCTAGGCAAATATGTTGGACCACTTAACTAATTTATAAAAAGAAATAAATAAGATGTAATACTCCTCGATTGAACATATTTAACCAGTTCGTATCGGTCCCTTCTCCTTACATTAAATATAAGTCTTCGTAGGTCATCTAGTGAGAGTTATTACTAGTTTATAAGGTCTGATGATGCTTTATTTTAAGCGAAACATGTAACCTTCGGGACATATAAAAAATATTTTGAGATCGAGGTTTTTATTTTTTCTCTACAAGATCTTAACGCTGCCAAGAATGCAAGATGGATCAAAAGGTCATTTATTAAAAAATGCCACGCCTGCATTTGCATTGGTGGTAGAAAGTTCGAACATATTAGTTGATTTTTTAAAATTTAAAATAAGTTAAATAAAAATATTTTTTGAACATATCATAATTATAAAATTGTTTTATTTTTCTCGCAAGTTAGATTATATTTATCGCAATAACAGTAAACCGTTTTTTAGATTAAATGAGCCAACTTTATAAGGTATTAGCCAGGTTTCCGTATAATTTTTTGTTCCAGTATGAGGTATTAAATATAAAAATAGACTTCCACTAAAGTGCCAATATCTCGAAAATCCATCGATTTTTTACTAAGGTTATTTCAAATTTTTTTTGGGTGCTTATGAGTTGCTCCATCAGTATTATCGTTGACTTTCCCAGTATAAACAAATAATAAATATATAAATAAAGAAACTTATAACAAGTAATTGAAAAATAAAACATCCAACTAGTCCGACGTGTTCGTCGTGCAAGTAAACTATAGATTCGTAAACGTTAAAAATTCCACGTTCACGTCTCATTTGGAAGGGAATAATTGATGCCGGACACATCGGACAAACACACGGGTCCAGAATCGATTGACCACGTTTTATATTAAACGTTTTTCCCTATTCCGAAAAAAAACACTTTTCCATATTTCAATCTGACCGCTAATGTTTCCCGCGATATTGATTTACAATGCGAACCCAACGATGAGAGTTTTTGTATGCGGAACGCGCGAATCGAAATTATTCGTGCGTGGCCGTTCAATTTGCATTGGACGTCGTCGGTTATGTGTGTGTTTTTTTTCAATGCAGTTTCTAGCTTAAGAATAAATCGTTTTTATAATAACAGTAATAAGTTTATTTAAGCATAAAAACGAAAGTTACATAAAATAAGAAGGCAACGAATAAACAAAAGCCCACAGAAGGTTACCCTTGCTCGTATAATCTAAGAAATTTAAATTTAATGAGAAAAAATTAATAAAACAAAACAACGTGAAATAACAAAATTAATTAAAAAAACAATTAAAAAAAAGTATCTACAGCTAAAAGATCACCAATTATTTACACTTTGTAGTCTTTCAGATAAATAACTTTCAAAAAGCTTTTAAGGCTTAAAAGAGTTTGTTAGACTCCTTAATATTTACTTCCATCTTAGATTTCTGGTATATAGTCAATGTAGGTCTAATCTAGGGTTTTATTTAAAGTATTTTTTTAAATGCAAAGTGTAATTTTGATTTTCAGGATACTTAATAATTTTTTTTATAAAGACAATGTTTCTTATTGATACGAATTTAAGAGCGATGGTGTAATCCATGGGTTCCTACTTGTTTCTTTACATTTGATTTGATTTACAGTAGTGCACATTTCTATATAGGATGTAAGGCAGGAAATAAAGTTAATTTAGTATATATACAGGGTGTTTTTTTTAATATTGCGATAAGATTTAGGAGCGTTTTTTTTGGACGAAATTAAATTAAAAAAAAATTCCTATGAACATATTATATCCCAAACACCTTAACTTTTACAACACAGAGTGGTAAAGTTAAAAGAAAAAAAATTAGGTTTTTCGATAAATTTTATACCCTTGTAGTATCTGTATCTTTTTTAATCTTCGAGTTATTAAACAAATAAGAATTTTTGACACTTTTACGAGTATGGACTAAATAATTATTGGGTTTCTTTTGCTTGTTTGGCATCTCCCTATGACATTTATCTAGGCATCGAACTAATCCAAATTACGTAATAATAAAAATTCTCTAAAAATTCTAAAGTTATCATAATAAAAAGATAATTTAATTTAAACATCATAATGCTCAAAAATTTAAAGCATGTTTAATATAGCCAACGGGTTATACAAGGCTACAAGGCCTTTACCATAAATACCACTAATTTTTTTTTCAAAAATTACCAAAATTTTAAATAACTTTTTAATAATCCCTTGAATCGGTATCACTAATTATGAATGGCCCTGGGAACAGTTAGCACGTGTCAAATCTCCATAGGCTACCTCGCTGTTCCTCTTCTATTATATGTGAAACAAGGAGGGAAATGTATGACGGAAAGTCATAGTAGCGGAACGTCCAAACTGGTCTGCAAACTTTTTCTTATATTTTGGAATTTTTTGAAAAGAGTAATTTTTTTTGTGTTTAAATTTTAGTTTGGCGTGTAATCAGTGGATTATAACTGACCTATTTTGGACCTAAGAGAGAGCAGCACTTAATATATGGTATATTAAGTTCACCGGAAATTGAAAATGTATTTTTCTCATTCTTTTATCCACATTTTTGCCGTCATTTTTAGGTGTATAAATTCTACGTCAGATATTAGAAAAAAACTATCTTAAAATGTTTTTTTTTAAATATTTTTTTATTGGTAGCAATCCTTTAATGCCTTTGACGTAATTTTTTTCCCTTTTCACGTCTGTCAATTTTTAAAGACATTTTTCCAATTCTTTCTGGTTTTTGATGTAATTTTTTGTGTTTTTCAAAAATTAGAAAAATAATTTTTTCTCGGTTCGCAGTTTTTTATTGGGAGTTTTAGGACTTGCAAAAATCAATTTATTTTTAATTCCTTCCAGGGTCTTAGAGCAACTTTTTTTTAATGTGTGACGTAATTTTCCATTTTTTTTTTCAGGTATTGAATATATTTTTATTTTGATTTTATTGAGGTTTGCATAAAAATGTTTTCTATTTCTCCAGACTCTAAATTTAATTTTTTATGTTTTCCAGACGTTTCAAAAAAAATTCTTCCAGGTTCTTGACCTAATTCATACGTCAGAGATTAGAAAACAAATCTATTATTCCAGGTTTTTGAAAGATTTTTTTTGCGTATTACAGAAACTTTCCGTTTGTCACGCTTCTAGCGTAATTTGTACATTTTCCATAAATAGGAAAAAAAAAAGAATTCTTCCAGGCTTTTTAGATTTTTTTTTTATACATGATGTAATTCTTTTGGGGATTTTCCAGAGATGTGAAATATTTTTGTCACCTTTCCAGAGTTCTGAGTTAACGTCTTTCAGAAATTAGAAAAGAAATAATTCTGTTCTTTCAGGGTGCAATGTTGAATGTCTGACAACTTTGTCGTTTGTCTAAATCATTTTCTGATACAAATTGAATTCTTTAAAAATTTAGAACACAGAAAGATGAGTTGATCAAAATGATATTATGCCATTTAAATTTTTGTGGACAAATCAAAGTAACAGTTTTTAATTCAAGTTGTCTAACTCTGTCGAAAAAAAAAAGGTACCTTAAGCTAACATTTTCTGGAGAAATTTAGAATTTAATAAAAGACCTTTTAATTACGCTACGTAGTGGCCAAATTTTGAACCTAAAAATAATTTCCCTTAATCAATTTTATAATAACAAAAAAAAAATCCAATATCACACTGAGATTTCTGGAGATATAGTCCCTTAGTGAAACATCCTGTAGATGTCCTTTAATTTAGACCCAATTTTTTCCTTTAATGACAAAAAGGATCTAATGTTTGACAATTTTTTAGTAAAGAAAAGTTATTATATGGTGTATTTTTGCAACGTCCCTGGTATGTCATTTAAGTTATGAGGGATAGGGGCAAACTTCTTTAAAAACAACATTAATTTTCGACACTTTTGACAAGGGAACAAATAAGATATCGGTAATAACAGTCGAACAAACCGTAACAAAGTTTATGGAACTCTCGGTCATTAGTAATGCTTGTCAGAACTTTATGTGTGTTTGTGCTCGGATGCAGTATGTGTATATATATAGGGTGTGCCAATAAGCGAGCTTATTTATTGGGGGTCAATACTGTAAAAAAGTAAGGGAATATGCATTGTTTCTAATAAAAGAAAAATCAGTAAAATCGGTGGATTCGTTTCGATGTTATCGGGGTTTTAACATTTGCCTGGCGCATTCGCCAACTTATAAATTATTTTAATTTCTATACTTAAGATAGACGTAAGATTTCTTAGTTTCTTATACACAGATAAGACTCATAATTCGTATGAGTTTTTTAGATAGAAATGGAAAAATGCGACCTAATTAATTATGTACACTTTTGTACTGTCAAAGACAAAGTTACGTTGAAATCGTTTTGGAATTTTTGATTTTTCAGGTATCGCATACACACGTTCTGTTTTTTTGATTAAAACTGTTCAAAATATCTTAATCAAACAAAACGCCCTAGATTTAAAATTAAACTCTTTAAAATGTTACTAAAGTTCCAAAAGGGTCCAAATAAAAGTTTCCAAGTTATCCAGACTCAAAACAAATGGTTCACCCTAAAGTCCCTTAAGCTCCACTGACTTTCTGCCATTTAAACTTGATTATCTCACAAACTACTCAAGATATCTTAATTAAACAAAATGCCTCAAAATAAAAATTAAATTCTTTAAAAATAATACTTTAGATCCCAAAGCGTCCAAATAAAAGATTCCAAGTTATCCAGACTCAAAACAAATGGTTCACCCTAAAGTCCCTTAAGCTCCACTGACTTTCTGCCATTTAAACTTGATTATCTCAAAAACTACTCAAGATATCTTAATTAAACAAAATGCCTTAAAATATAAATTAAATTCTTTAAAAATAATACTGAAGGTCCCAAAGAGTTTAGCTAAAAGTTTCTAAGTTATTTAGACTTAAACCAAATGAGTAAGTAAAGCTCCTTAGCCTTTAAAAAATTAATTAAAATTGACTTTGATGACACGGAAAACAAACACATATTTAAAAAAATTAATAAAGCTACTCATTGGGTGAATTGTATGATTATTATTGGATGGATCTCGAAGAATTAACCTTAATCCTAAAAACCTTAATTAAGCAATTAAAAGGGAACATTTTTTACTACCAACTTTTGAAGAAATTAACTCGAACGTTTAGTTGGTCGAAATTTGTTTGTATTTTAAATGCACGCAAAGAGTTTTGGCAAATATACTTATGTATTGCATAGGAATTTTATTGTTTTTTTTTTAACATAGACTCACGGACTATGATTAAAAGGTGTGGCTAAGCTGTATCAGCGCTTTTCTCCTACTCTAACGCACTATAATGTTACGTTGTCTTCGTTTGTTGCTTCATTTAGTCTAGGCGTATATTATCGACTTAACAACAAATTTATTTTACTACGTGAAAGGGAAGGTCTCTTTTTTCCAGGGTGTGGCAAATTTATTTTTCAACTGCTTGGAAATAATATTTTATTTATTTAAGGAATTTGAGGTAATTTTCAGTTTTTTCCAGAAAATTGGGGTTAGTTCTAGGTTTAATTTTAAGAAAACTTTTATTCCTTCCAGGCACTCAAATTCGTTCCTGGTTTCTTCCAGACGTTTGACATCAGACTGTAATTTTATCAAATAAAGGAAGAGTTTACGACCATATTCATCTGTCATTTATTTATAACGTTTCTAATGATGGTAATACAGTATGGAGACACATGAAAGAAAATTTTTCATTGTTTTTTCAACATAGACCCACGGACTATGCTTAAGAGGTGTGCTATACTGTACCTTCGTTTTTCTCTTGTTCTAACGCACTATAATGTCGCGTTGTCTTTGTTTGTTGCTTCCCTTAGTCCAGGCGTATATTATCGAATTAACAACAAATGATTTAACTTATTGTGTGATAAGAAATCTCACTTTTTTTCTAGGGCATCGCAAATTTATGGCAGTAATTTATTATTTATTCGAGGGGTTCGAAGCAACTACTAGTTTTGTTCCAGGAAATTAGACTCATTGATGTTTTTTTTTTCAAAAAGTTGAAGTCATTTTTAAGTTCTTCCAGGAATTAAGGAACGATTTTAATTTTTTTCTAAAAGATTGGGGTTGGTCCTAAGTTCCATTAAAAAAAAAATTTAGTTCTTCCAGGCATTTGACATCAAATTGTGATTCTGTCAGATAATGGAAGGACTCACGACCACATTCATTTGTTCTTTTCGAACGTTCCTGATGATGGTGAAACATAAGAGAAAAATTGTTTTTTTTAACATAGACCCCCGGACTATATTTAAGAGGTGTGGCTACGCTGTACCGTCGCTTTTCTCTTGTTCTAACGCACTATAATGTCGCGTTGTCTTTGTTTGTTGCTTCCTTTAGTCCGGGCGGGTATTATCAAATTAACAACAAATAATTTATTTTATTACTTGAAAAGCAATGTTAATTTTTCCAAGAAATCGAAGTCATTTATCACTTTTTTCCAGGAAAATTCGTTTTTTGACTGCCTGGAAGTAATTTATTTATTTTTTCCAGGGAATTATACGCAACTAATGTTCAAATGCACAAACAATGTTCCATCTTCTAGAGAAGTTGTTTAACTGTTTCCGAAGGGTTTTGACAAATACAACTGGATTATGAAATTTTCCAGTACCTAAGTAAAATTAGGATAACTAACGGAATTAATATAAAAGCCAAATTTATGTCTTCCATTTATTTTACCATACTTAGCCCACGTGAATAACCATTACATTAATTTTAGTATATTTCTTTTTATGTGGAAAAAATGCATTGATATTCCAATTCATAAGGTAGTGAAAGTTGATTTTTTGCAGCATGTACTATATCTATATTATCCAAGATTTTTGGTCATTTTTGTACACACATTTATCCACATATTTAATACATGAACAATAAAAAAAAATTTTCATGTATAAAATATTATTAATGTATGTGTTCTATATTTTACTATAGGCCTCTTTAGTAAAAGTATATATAGATGTGATTTTCAGAGCATATTAACAAATAGCTTTAAAAAGCCATTTTTTTTATTAAACCATTTAAGATTTGTATATATTATATATATTAGGTTATTTACTTTTAGGTTAGATGACGGTTGGTCTCGAGGACCTACTAGATTGAAATTGGGCTTTTTGTACTCATTTCCTTATTTAAATATCGTTGACACTTTTTTTTGTTTAATATTTATTAGTTGTTTTATTTTATATAATTCAGTGGTCATTGCTTAATCAGATCAAAAAGTAATTTTTCAAAATTCCTATTTATTCAATGATCTCCCGAATCTAAGAAGCTCCCAGTTAATAAAACTTAACTTTAGGTAAAGGTACGAAAATTGTAGGACTATTTTTGTTATTTATTCATCTTTTTATCTATTTTACTCCCTACCTACGGTACGAAACTATACAAGCTAAATCGTTAATTTATTAAGTCTTCACTGTGTTTTGATCCATTTTCCTCTCTAACAAAGTTTTTTATTGACACATCGGGACACACTAAACTCAATTTCTTTACCACAAAAGTAAAAAATAGTCACCACATATGTTTCACCCTAAATCGTAACCTGAACCGAACAAAAAGGCACACTAATCTTCTTATACTCCTATACCTTTCACTAACAATATAGTAACAAAAAAAAACCAATTTTTTCTCTCTCTCTCTCTCGTAAACCCTTAACCGATTCAACCCTCCATCAAAGTTTCGTCGACATTTAAAAGCTTACGAAGCACCAGCAGGAGGAAAATTGATCAGACGACGGTTCATTTTATCGGTCGGACAGACAAAACTTAACCGAAAGACAGGCCCGAGCAGTGATTAAGTCTATGGCTGTCATCCCTGGGCTTTGTCAACCCCGACAGCAATTAGCAGGGGTCCTCGCACGTTTCGGAGATAAACGTATTGGCCAGAAATCCACCCGATATTAAACTGATGGTATTCCGCTATAAATTGCTGCATTTTCGATTAAATAGGGAAATACGAGGCAGGAATCTCCTCTAGGGAAGATATCTTTGTCACGGCAGTTTTTTTTGTCTTCTTTTCAGGTTAATTTAGCAATACCGCTAGCTATTACTTATTTATTTTTATAGACAAAGAAGTACATAATTCATTCATTCATCAAACGCACAAAACTCTAGTTATTTTACTACAACCCCCTACTTATTAATTTTTTTTTGTTATTTTAGTGCTAATCCCCTAATTTAATTTTATCAGGTTTTTTTGCCTACCACGCCAATCACTCTTGTAGTATTTAGTCCAGTAGAATTCCCCAGTTATTTTAACAGAAATTTAATTTTTTTATTTAGACAAAGGCGGTCGAATAATCAACAATGAAGCAACCAGCTTCTATATATCCATTTTACAACGGATTATTATACTATAATTATACCATTACAAACCTTAAGATATTTTAACACTTATATTTTATTTTATATTTTATATTACACTTTTATTTTAACATTTATACCCTTATATATAATATATATTTTTTTGCGAAAAACAAAATAATTTTACGTACATATACAGGTTGTATCAAATTCGCGTGTCAACATGAGGAGATACGAAGCTGGTTAAATTAAGGAAAAGTTGAGAATTTTTGAGCTTATGGTGTTTAAAAAATTTAAAAAATCCGAAGATATTCGAAAAAATCCGATTTTCTTTTTAATTTTCGAAATTCTGAGATTTTTTGAATAATTTCAGATTTTTCCCGCATTGTTTTAATATTCCAGGCATTTGGAATAATTTTTTTTTATTCAAGGATTTTGAGGTCATTTTCCATGTCTTTCAAGTATTTCAAATTATTTTTCCGGTTTCAAATTTCAGAATTATCAAAATTTTAAAAATAATTTTTTAACATTCTTGAGAGTTTTTCCAGGCACTCGTATAATATTGCAGACCTTTAGAATGATATCTCATTTTATTCCAGGAACTTGGAGTCATTTTGCACGTTTTTCTACGTCGTCTATATTTTAATTTTAATGTTTTAAAATAAACTTTTCTTTACAGTTTTTAAAGCCAGAATTTTATTTTTTTTTAAATAAATTTTAACATTTTCCGAGCATTTTTATAATATTCCAGGTATTTGGAATAGAAGGTCGTTTTATTGGTCAATTTTTACGTCTTCCAGGTATGTCAAATTTATTTTCTTATCATTTTTAAGTTTTAGGCTAAGTTTTTGTTTCCAATGTTTATTTGCAGACATTTCGAAATTTAAAAAAATTATTACTGGCACTTTCCCGATTTTTCAAACATCCTTATCCTTCTATTCATAGACCTTAGGGTCATTTTCCACGTCTTCTAACTATTTTGAATAATTTATCTTTTAAAATAATTTTTTGTTTTCAATATATAATTCCGAAATTTTTGGAATTTTTTAAGATAAGAAATTTTCCGTAACATTATTAGACTATAGTTCTACCATTACAAACCTCTAGATATTTTAACAAATACCCTTATAAATATAATAAATTATTTTATGTACATATAAATGGCACCGATCAAATACCGCTTATCTAGAGAGCACTAGTTAATTTTCTACATACTCCTACTTATTTATTTTCATAGACAAAGTGTAAGGTATCTTTGAGTTGCGTCATAATAAGTCATCTACAATAAATAATCTAAACACTAGTTTATCTTTACTTAAATCCAATTGTGAGAGAATTGTTCTTCGATTTGTTAAAAAAACACGTAAATAATTAATGAAATAATAGGGGTGGCAGCTGCATGTGTGATTTAATAAGAACCCCCCATAGCAACAGTTAGTAAAAGCATTCCAAAGTGGAACAGCAGGACCCCGCGTCTTCTTATTAATTATTCATAAGAGCGAGTGCAATTATAAGACGTTCCCGTAGCGTCGTCAAAGGGCCGAGTGCCACTTCTACGGTCGGAATATTTGCATTTATGAGTTCAATTGATTCGGTTGGAATGATTTGTGGTTTCGGAATGAAAATTAAGGAAAGGGAAACTGGTGTGATTTGTGAGTCTTCTCTAAGGTATTTAATAGGGTATATTATGTGTGTTTAGACCTAATGGATGAAATTTTGTGGCAACATTAATTTGGTTGAGGATACATGGTTCGGTAAAATAATTAACTAAGAGTCACGAGTCTTTAATAATTTTTTTTTTAATATAGGATATGGTCAGGATGGAGCAATTGGTTCAAGAAGAAGAACTGACTTTTATTTCCTGATGAAGAAAAGAAGAGAAGATTGATAACTGTTTTTATCACGTACTAGAGCTGCACACATATTTTTTTAATTTAAAAAAATTGCGATGGTAGATCCGATTAAAAAAAAATCATAATTGAATGCGTAGTTTAGGTAGAGTGAACATATTAGCATCATGTCAGTTTATGAGAGATTATGTATAACATAAAAAACCCTTTTAACAGGTACATTCACATCTTAACATATTTTTACATCCATGTAACCTCCAGTTACTTTCAAGTACCTAAAAGAAGTTTTTGAGTACTTAAAAGCCACTTACAGGCAGTCAAACTGACTCAAACTTTCGGATTATACCTTCAGATTACTGTCAAATACTTGGAATAATTTTGAGTACTTAGGAGACTTTTACAGACTGTCAAATTGACTCAGGTTCCTGAAATAGATCCTCCAATTACTTGCAAGTACCTGGAAGAAGTTTTTGAGTACTTAAAAGCCACTTACAGGCAGTCAAACTGACTCAAACTTTCGGATTATACCTTCAGATTACTGTCAAATACTTGGAATAATTTTGAGTACTTAGGAGACTTTTACAGACAGTCAAATCAACTCGGTACACTGGCGGTACACTGGCAGCATACTATGCCGCAGCGCATTTGCAAAGAGGCCGCCCGATGCAGGTCTGCGTCGGCATCGGTCCTCAATAGCAGATCAATGCCCATGCCGCAGCAAAAAAATTGCATTTATTTTAATTGGATTATTTTAAAACATTGGAGTAGTATTAAGTTATATAATATATTTAGATGAAAAAAAAATGGTTTTACGCATGACGTAATTAAATACCGTTGGGTTGATAATTCCACGTATTGCGTTTTGAATACGCCATGCTCAATAGGCAAATGAGTCATTATACTTATGCGGAAAGTACAAAAGGATTTGTTAAAAATGCGTTACTTTTGTCTGCTTAAAATATTTTTCAATCAATTTTCGGCTAATTACCTTGAAGATCTGACTGCGGCATTATTTGAAAAATGGTTTTCTAATCAGCAACATTATCTAAAATTTATCCAAATTCAGTAATTGTTATGGATAATGCATCTAACCATTCAAGAATGCTAAATAAAATACCAAATATTATTTTAAAAAAACAATATACATATAACTTTTATGAAAATTAAGGACATTCCTGTAGACGACAAAATCCTATTCAAAAAGGGATTAAGGTCTTTCATTAAGATACAAGAAAAACTAGATTCATGTAACTGGAGAACCGCAGCATATTTTTGCACTGATCTGTGTAGATATTGGACAACTGCATCGCTAACACAGTCAATATTTTGATTAGTGCGCACATTTCGTACGATTCCAGAAGGATGAATAATTTCAATCCCTTTGTTCAAATTTATTTATCCAAGAATTGATGAGATTGGTACTAGGTGCTTCACTGACGTTGTGAAAAGCATAACGAGCACCCAACCGACGTAAAACTGCGATGTAGGAATGATTTAATTTACAAAAGCTACGGACATAAAACGCACGTTGTTATGTATCAAATCGATTTATTATTGCATCTGTCAATCCGACAATAAATTTCGGATTGCTTGATCCATTGCGAAAAAGTAGGCAATTTAATATAAAAAGGTATTGTATAATAGGTGAATTTTTAAACCAAATTGTATTTTAAGTTAAACCTTATTATTTAACTTAAAACATTGTATAACGTTTAAACAACTCATGTAAGTTTTACAATAATACATTTTAATAGTATCAATTCTATATCTGTTTTTTAAACATATTTAGAATTGATAAAAATTCCGTCAGATCAAAGCAATTGAAGTTAATTTTGTTAGTAAAACTATTATAAAAAAAAACTAAATTGAAACTATGAAGATAACTTTATTATTTATTTTAACGGCACACTCTTAAAAATAGGTGAATAAAAATTCAACAATTGTATAGATTTTACATACAATTTGATTCTGGAAATGGTACAGAATTAATTTGTGTAGAATTTCTCTATGCTATTGTGTTTAAACAACTGTGGTTCTATAATCAATTTGATTTATTTTATTGTATATATAGTACACTATTTGTGTACTTAAATTCGACAATATTTTATATTTATTTAATATAATTGTTCAGTAAATAAGCAAACTCTTAGTGTTTTCTTTAACATGGTATGAACAGGAAAAAAATACAATTTGTGCATTTTAAATACACACGTTAGTGTAGGTTGTTTTTACAATATATTTTATTTTCTTTCATTTCAACTATAAAATTTTATTACAAATTGTGTATAATAATACTATATATTGTTTTATAAATTTAAATATAGTATAGGTTACTTATTTTAGGTTTGTATATCAAATTAACATAAGAACTGGAGTTTTTTATTACAATATTTTGTATTTATATTCATAAAATTTTTAAAATAATCAATATATTTTTTATAAAAAAAATAAACAAATTGTTTAAAAATTTAAAATACGTTTTAGAGAATTTCGTCATAAATCTGTGTAATAATAAATTCTAGGGCGCCTGGGAAAAATAGGATAGGTCATAATTTGATTAAAATAAAATAAGTCGTAAAAAATGGGAGGCCCAACGTTTGGTAAGAAAAGTAGTCATATTAGAAAAATACTGATTGAATATGTATTTTCCTAATTTGACTTATTTTCTTTTTATCAAACGTTAGGCCCCACTTTTTCCCATCGTGTTACTTAATTTACTTATTTAATTTTAAGCAAATTATGACTTTTTTTCCATATTGACTGTTTTTCCCAAGCACTCTAACATTTATGTTTTATAAAAATTTTAGTTGCATAGGTAGGGTAAAAAAATTCAATTGTTTTAAAAACATTTTTTTATTTAAATACCTTTTAAAAAAGTACACAAAACCTGCACAACAAAATAAAAAAACTTTAGTAGTAGTATTACAAATACACATTAGGAACGCAAATAGGAACTTAAAATGGAAATTCTTAGTTGTAACAACAAAAACAGGATTTTAAATAAGGCTAATAAACACATACATTTATGTACAGGGTCATTTCTTATATCTGCGTGCCCATAAACAGGGGTACTGTAAGTGATTGCATACTTTTTTCCGTAAAGTTAATAAAACTGTAGCAATAAGTTAATTTTATTAAATAAAACGCCCTATATATTTTCTGCTAGATCTAAAGACCTTTTTTACCTGATTTCAAAAATATATAGGTTGTTTATTTTGATTGATGATTTTAAGCATATTTAATCCGTTTCCAAAATTTTAAATTGCAATATCTCAAAACTCGAAGTTTTAAGATACGTTACTTTTACATTGAGGGTGCGATTTGTCGTCACTTAAATTAAAACCGAACAACAGAAAACATTAAAACGTAAGACAAAAGTATTTATTCGAGAAATTGAAAAATAATTACGAATTCCAGTAACTTAATTCTAACGAATTTAAAAATAATAGCCTTGAAAGTCTATCTCCAAGAAGTCTGTTACGGCATTCATCCATTGTCGCATCAGCCTTTGAAAATAGGCGTTTAGAAAATGGGTTGCATCTGCCAAAACTACGGATAAACATAAACAGAAAGAAACAGGAGTAAATCCGTGCTTCACTGCTTCATTCATATTAATTTATGTGGTATCTTTTTGATTAAATTAAATTTATTTCATAGCATTCTTCGATACGGGATACGATAGGCACTGCATAAAACTCAAACGGATCGGACCGTATCGTACGTTAAAGTACCGGTACAAAATATCGAGTATCGGAAGAAAAAATACCGGTACTCGAGAAAATCGTATCGTATCGCACATCCTTAATTTTTTTACGGTCGCTTAATATTTGGCTTCTTCAAGTAAGAATAAAAGGACTATACCTGGAAGAAGTTTTTGAGTACTTAAGGGACACTTACAGGCAGATAAATTTTAAATGCATTAATTGGTTAATAAAGAAAATATATAAATTATATTCTATAAAAAATTGAACTGGAGAAAACTTCCAGGATTTTAAGGAAATGTTTTGGTTAAAATAATTTTTTTTTAACATGATCATGAATTCTTTGGATAATTTAGCGAGATACGTATTTTAGGATTTGTGAATTTTTTTTTCTCAAATATTTAAAAATTTGTCTAGATTCAAGTCTGAAAATTTGCTAAAATGTTTCTTCGCACAATTTGACTAGACACGTGGTCCAAAATTTTCCCAAATAAGTCTTGAATATTGAGGAGTTTTTAAAAAAAATATCTATTAAGTTAATTTTTGTTCCTCGAATTTATAAAAAAAAAATTCTATAACTCAAAAATGTGAGTAGGTACAATTCTGAAAATTTAAACAAATATTCTCTGAATAATTTGAATATTAGATGCGTATTTTAGGGTTTTTTTTAAATTAATTCAGAAATTTGAAAAAAAAAATATTTTCAACGAATTTCGAATTATTTTCCATAACTCAAGAATTTAAGTAAATAAAATTTTGAAAATTCGCTTTGAATAATTTGCTTAAATACGTATTTAAGGATTATTCCAAATAAAGTTAAAATTTTAAGAAGTACAAATTTTTCAAACTTCTAACATGTTAATTTTTTATCTCAAAATTTCCATAAGTCCAAAATCTGAGTTAGATATTCTTTGAATAATTTAACTGGATACATGCTTCAGGATTTTTCTAAATAAATCCATGATTTTAAGAAAAAAAAATTTGCAAATTATTAACAAGTAATAACACAAAAATGCGACTCTGATACAATAATTCCACCTGAAAAAAAATCAGAACTAACTATGTTAGGAATCTCTTCGTGAAACTAAAAATACTATAGTCTAATGAATTTATGAAAGAAAATTTAGCCCTTATTAGTTAGCATAAGCAAGCATTTGTCCTCTTTATTTTTTATATATTCAAAAATGGAACAAGTATACTAGGTGTGCCAACAATATTTTGACCTCAACAAACTGACTGTTCAAAGAAATTCTTAAAGTGTCATGAATAAATTGCATAATTTCCCTTCAATGTGAACCATGGCAATAAACCTTTTACATAAAATTCAAATGTATTTTTAAAAATCCCCCAACAAACAAAACAAGTTTCTCCATTAAACGAATTGACCAGGACAATATTATTATACGTGACAATGCGATCGTTTGGTGTTGGGAGGGCAGAAACTGACCGGACTATCCATTAAGGGTGACTGTGATATAGCGATGTCGCTTCTCCCTGACAGTTAGATGAACTAGTCGGAATGAGTTTCTTCTTCGGGCGAAGGGTAGGAAGAGGAGAAGGGATGAAAAAACTTGAACTTTACAAATGACGAATTACGCTTTACCGAGTCGATTAACTTGATACGAAAAGAAAATGTACTGAATGTTTCCAGCAGTGTTATGTTGATCAAAATCTACAAGAGAGTTATGTTATCTAAAACATAAAAATACAGATTTCGCCTCTTGAAATCATTAAAATGTTATGCAAGGACGCGTCGCCCTACAAATCCACTCTCAAACCATCTCAAAGGCCCTTACGACTGTAAATTGTCAACACGATACAAAGATTCACAAACAGTCGCGTAAGGTATTCACTCGAAATATTTATTACCCGACAGCCGTTTTACGAAAAATACGATAAAGTATAACTCGCTAGGGGCAATTTCCACGTAAATTGAAAATAATGCCGCAACAATCGAGGAAAATATCAAACTGGATCGACCGCTTAAGTACGTGATAGTTCGGTAAATTTGACTAATTGGTTTCGGGGCCACGAGAGTCTCCCGGAATTGTCCAGTAATTGTTCGGGAATTTTAAACATTACCATTACAATCAAGTTGTACGGTATTATCGGAATTTAACTACATATTTCGTATAAAGTAATTTTAGGAGGCGTCCCGCGTGTGTATGCCCCTTTGTGGTTTTCAATTTATGGAAAAGTTACGTCACGGAATTGTTATTTTAGTTAGTTTGACTGCCTGTAGAAGTCTCCTAAGTATCTATAAGCAAGAGGCTAAGTCAGTTTGACGTCCTATAAGAGTCTCTCAAGTACTGCAACTTATTCCAAGCAATCGAAATTATTTAAAAAATTATTTATGAGGCCATTATTTAACTTTGAATTTAAATTCCGCAGACTGATTCAAGGTTATCTACAGGGTTAATCTATCAAAAGTGTCACACCTGACGCAATGTGACGTGGTTGATCACAACTTGAAATCATCATCAACATCTCCAATTGAAACGTCAATTAAACTTTGACAGCTATCAAATCAAGTCCACTGTCACGAGTATGAAACGAACCTAATCGTATTAAGCAGCATCACTGTCAAATGTCATTTGTCAGATGAAAAATTTGAAAGACTAAATAAAGTTTGACAGCTATCAGATATTAATTAATGAGGTTTAAATTGACATTGAGCGGTGTGACATCGTGACACAAAAGTAACTTCATGCCTTTAATTATTCATGAACTGTTTCAAGCACTTACAGGTAATTTGAGGCTATAATCCGAAAGTTTGACTGCCTGTAAGTGGCTTTTAAGTACTCAAAAACTTCTTCTAGGTACTTGAAAGTAATCTGAAAGCAGGAATCTGAGTCGATTTGACTATCTGTAAAAGTCTCCTAAGTACTCAAAATTATTCCAAGTATTTGACAGTAATCTGAGGGTATAATCCGAAAGTTTGAGTCAGTTTGACTGCCTGTAAGTGTCTCTTAAGTACTCAAGAACTTCTTCCAAATACTTGAAAGTAATTGGAGGGTCTTTTCCAGGAATCTTAGTCGATTTGATTGCTTGTAAGAGACTCCTAAGTGCTCAATCTCATTCCAAGTACTTAAAGAGTATAATCCGAGGATTTGAGTCAGTTTGACTGCCTGTAAGTGTCTTGTTTAGCCATGTTTCGTTGTTAAGAATAAAATAAAAAGTTTTGTTTAGTGGTATAACTGTTTTGTGACTTAAGTGTCACAACCAAATTTCCAACTATAAAACTATTAATATATAAAGGGTTTAATGTCATGGTTCACACTGAAGGAATGTTACACTCACGCTTCTGTAATTACGAAATCCATTTTTTATACTAAAATTTGACTGTAATTACTAATAAACCAAATGACAGTAATTTTCTCCCTGGTATACCTTCAGAAACCAATATCAGTTTCTCATTAACACCGTTTCATTAGCGGGTACAATTTCCTCGATATAATTACCCAAAGGATTTATTTCCCTTATTGGAATCGGACACAGAAATGTATGTAATTAATTTTCAATATTGTACCGTTGGTGTTTTATTATTACTTTTACTTACACACACGAATCACGGAAGTTAATTAGGGGGACGGGGGAATTTTCCGATTTTTTGGGAAATTAATTGAAAATATTTACGTAGGTAACAATAATTCATCAAAAATTACTTCCGATATTTGGTTTAACGTTGTTTTGATGGATTTTTTTGAGCTCATAAAAGCCATAAATTATTTTTAATTTTTAGGTACAAATCCAGTTTATTCTAATTTTAAAGAGAACATGTACAAGATATTGGTTTTTTATTATTATTATTTAGTTTGTTAAAAAAATCACATATTTGGTTTAATTATTTAGATAAATTTTTGTTATATATTGTAAATATAAAAATAAAAAAAACTATCTCACTTTTGCCTCACATTCCTCAAAAACTAATTTAAAGTTAAGAAAGCTGATATTTTTTTTATTCGCACATATTTTTATAGAAACATTAGTTTTGCTCCATGTTCCCCTAAAAAAAATTATACGTCATAAAAATCCTATTTTTCTAAAAATTTTGCTCCAATCGCAAAACTTTTTTTTCTTATGCATTTTTCACCATTGGTTGATTTTACAAGAAATCCAGATATTGATTTCACCATTCTCATAAAGAATTAAAAAAAATTAAGTTTATAATAATTAAACTATTCACCAAATATTGTATAAACTATTTCAATTATAGGATATTTAAAAAAAAAAGTAGATTATGATAATTTAAATTAGTATCCTATTTTGCTCCAAATTCCCCTAAAAGTAAATTTAAAAGTCGGATCTCATTTGCACCAGTGGTTATAATTTAATGAAAAATTGGAATTGTTGGTATTGGAATTTTAAAAATATTATATTATTATTATTATTAAATTTTGTAAGGAATGTTATTAGAAATTAATTAGATTAAACAAAAAATTAAAATAAAAAATTTTAATAAAAAAAAAAATCATCATTACCCCCCAAGGACGTACCTTTAAAAACCGATTTTACATAAAGAACCCTTTTTACTCCTTTTTCCACCATTGGTAAATATTTAACGAAAAGTGCAGGTTCTTATTTTACCTTTTTTAGGATATTTCCAGAACCTCGAAATGTATTATAAAAGCTCCATATTTCTAATTAAAATTCTGTAAGGAATTAAAAATTAATTATACTAAACAGAAAGAAAAATCAACTTAAGAACCTCACATCAATTCTCAATATACGTTCCTCAGACATCAATTTTATATTAAAATAAAATCATATTTGTGCTATAAATTCCTTTAATTGTTTTTGACTCCCTTTTCCGGTCGTTTTATTTCTTCCAGATAATTGAAAAATTAAGTGCATAAAACTGCCTGGAAATATAACCAAGTTTTTAATATTCCAGACTGGAAAAATGTCATTTTACTTACTTGAATATTTTATTTATTACAGGCACTTAAGGACCAAAATCAGACAAAACAGTTTCTTATTTATTCCAGAAGCAAACGTTCAAATACCATACAAAATACGTTATACTGTCAAATAATCCTGCTCTAGGGTGTCTCGACTTTAAAATTGAAACTGTCAAAGGCTTTACAAAAATCCGAATATTTCGAAAATTACTAAAACGATTTTATTGATTTTAGTTTCATATGAAAGCTGTTAAGTCTCTTTACTAGTAAGGTCCTTACAAGTTTCCTTGTAAATACAACTGTTTTAGAGTTATTGAGTGGATTTCCGATGGGTTAAAAGAACCGATATTTTTAAAAGGTCTAATTGTAATTGAATTATTTACCGTGAGTCCCATTTTTGTCCCAATAGTTAAGATTTGGACATCGCAAATTTTTTGCAGCAAAGTTAAAGATCCATTTTGTAATTCTACACTTTTTTTCAGAAATTATTCGTTTTTGAGATATCCCTAAAAGTTAAACCCGACAGTCCCTTTTGGGATTGTCTCTCAACAAAATTTGTGATAACTTCTCTTCTTTTATAGCTAGAAAAATGATTTAAACAGCGTTGGAAGGGAAAAGATTCGGGGTATATTTTATATTTTTACACTTTTTTTTGGAAATTAATAGTTTTTGAGATAGCTTCAAAAGTTGGGCCCGATACTCTCTTTTTTAATTGTCCCTTAACAAAATTTCCAATAACTTCTGTTCTGTTATAGTTAGAAAGATAATTTAAACGGTTTTGGGTAAAGAAAGATTTGAAGTATATTTTGTATTTTAACACTTTTTTTGAGAAATTTTTATTTTTTGAGATACTGCCGAAAGTTGGATCAGACAGTCTCTTCTCTGATTGTCCCTTAACAAAATTTTTAATAACTTCTATTCTATTGTAGTTAGAAAGATGGTTTAAAGGGTTTTGGGTAAAGAAAGATTCAGAGTACATTTTGCGTTTTAACAATTTTTTTGAGAAACTATTATTTTTTGAGATATTGCCAAAAGTTGTATCAGACAGTCTCTTCTCTGATTGTCTCTTAACAAAATTTTTAGTAACTTTTGTTCTGTTGTAACTAGAAAGATGATTTAAACGTTTTTAGGTTAAGAAAGATTCGTAGTATATTTTGTATTTTAACACTTTTTTTGAGAAATTATTATTTTTTGAGATATTGCCGAAAGTTGGATCAGACAGTCTCTTTTCTGATTGTCTCTTAACACAATTTTCAATAACTTTTGTTCTGTTGTAACTAGAAAGATAATTTAAACGGTTTTGGGTAAAGAAAGATTCGTAGTATATTTTGTATTTTAACACTTTTTTTGAGAAATTATTATTTTTTGAGATATTGCCGAAAGTTGGATCCGACAGTCTCTTCTCTGATTGTCCCTTAACAAAATTTCCAATAACTTTTGTTCTGTTTTAACTAGAAAGATGATTTAAACGTTTTTGGGTAAAGAAAGATTCGTAGTATATTTCGTATTTTAACACTTTTTTTGAGAAATTTATTTTTTTTGAGATATTGCCGAAAGTTGGATCCGACAGTCTCTTCACTGATTGTCTCTTAACAAAATTTTTAATAACTTCTGTTCTATTATAGTGAGAAAGATGGTTTTAACAGTTTTGGATGGAAAAAAATTAGGAGTATATTTTGTATTTTAACACTTTTTTTGAGAAATTATTATTTTTTGAAATACTGCCGAAAGTTGGATCAGACAGTCTCTTCTCTGATTGTCCCTTAACGAAATTTCCAATAACTTCTGTTTTATTGTAGTTAGAAAGATGGTTTAAAAGGTTTTGGGTAAAAAAAGATTCGGAGTACATTTTGCATTTTAACACTTTTTTTGAGAAATTATAATTTCTTGAGATATTTCCGAAAGTTAGATCCGACAGTCTCTTCCCTGATTGTTCCTTAACAAAATTGCCAATAACTTTTTTTATGTTTTAGATAGAAAAATAATTTAAACAATCTTGGATAGAAAAAGAACAAGGGTACAATTTGTATTAATACACTTTTTTTGAGAAATTATTATTTTTTGAGATATCCCCAAAAATTGGTCCCGACAGTGTCTTCTCTGATTTTCTCGCAACAAAATTTGCAATAACTTCTTTTATGTTTCAGCTAGAAAGATGATTTAAACAGTATTGTATAGGGAAAAAATAGGGGTATAATTTGTATATATACACTTTTTTTGAGAAGTTATTACTTTTTAAGATATCCCTAAAAATTGGTCCCGACAGTGTCTTCTCAGATAGTCTCGCAACAAAATTTGCAATAACTTCTTGTATGTTTGAGCTAGAAAGATGATTTAAACAGTGTTGCGTAGGGAAAAATAAGGGGACATTTTGATTTTTTACACTTTTTTTCACAAAATTATTAGATTTTGAAATATCTCCAAAAATTGGTCCCGACAGTCTATTCTTTGACTGTCCCTTAACAAAATTTCCAATAACTTTTGTTCTATTGTAGTGAGGAAGATGGTTTTAATAGTCTTAGATGGAAAAAAATTAGGAGTACATTTTGTATTCTGACACTTTTTTTGAGAAATTATTATTTTTTGAGATATTGCCGAAAGTTGGATCTGACAGTCTCTTTTTTGATTGTCCTTCAACAAAACTTGCAATTACTCCTGTTCTATTCCAGTCAGGAAGATTATTTAAATAGTGTTAATTAGGGAAAGATTGTGGGTATAAATTACGTTTTTACATTTTCTTTGAGACATCTTTAGTTTTTGAGATATTTTGGAAAGTTGGATCCGACAGTCTCTTCTCTGAATGTCCCTTAACAAAATTTGCAATAACTTCTGTTTTATTGTAGTTAGAAAGAAAATTTATTTAGTGTTGGATGGGAAAAGATTCCGGGTACTTTTTGTAATTTTACACTTTTTTTGAGAAATTATTATTTTTTGAGATATCTTTAAAAATCGGTCTTGAAAGTCCCTTTTTTAATTGTTCCTCAAAAAAAAATTACATTAACTCCTGCAGCTAGGAACATCTGTATAAAATCCATATCTAGATAGTTAAGATAATGGAAAGTTTACTATATTCGTACGTATAGTGAGGTACGTAAATTATACAGTTTAATAAATATACCTTGACTATATACGGTTGACAATTATACCAAAATCAAAAATTTACTAAAAAAATCGCTGAATAAATATATATTTAACGATAATAATATATGACGTGTTGCTAGGGTTCCAAAATAAAACAAAATTCCCAACTTTACCCCACGTTCCCCAAAAACCAATTTTTCCATTAAAACAAAAGCTTCAAAAAGAAAACTCTCCATTGACCCATCGTATATCGAGATGTTCTCGGTGATCATCCTCGTGTTCCTTCAAGTCGCGAGGTGCAATTTAGCGTTACATCCGGACGAGAACCTCACGATCGTACGTGCATATAACCACATATAATTAATTTAAACTGTTTTCAAACCTTATTTTACAGACTGAATTTATAATCAAATACAATTATCCAGTGGAAACGCATACGATAGAAACCGATGACGGGTACCTACTTAAGGCCCATAGAATCCCCCATGGAGTTACCAATAAGGAATCGAAACGTGCCGTTTTATTGGCCCACGGAATGGGCGGAAGTGCTGAAAATTTCATTTATTTAGGTGAGTCTCTAATTTATCAATTTTTTTTAATTTAGAGTTAGTTTGTTAACTTCTCTTTCTATTCCAGGTCCTCCAGACGCTTTGGCCTTTTACTTAGCAGACAGAGGTTATGACGTGTGGCTCTTTAATGCCAGAGGTACCGCCCACTCCAGATCCCATAGATCCTTAAACCCCATAAGGGATCGTAAGAAATTTTGGAATTTTAGGTTTAAAAACTCAATCAAATATTAATTCAAATGCGCATTAAAATTTTCCCTTGTATTTAGTTGGCACCAGATCGGTGTTTATGACCTTCCAGCTACCATAAACTACATTTTGAAGGTCACAGGAACCAGTAAAATCTTCTATTCCGGTCACTCTCAGGGTACCACCATTCTCTTTGTCATGCTCTCAGAACTACCGGAAATGAATGAGAAAATTATGGCTGGAGCAATGTTGGCCTCTTCGGCACATCTAAGTTTCACCCAGTCTCCTTATATTAGTATTGCAACGAAACTTTTGGGATTAGGACAAGTGAGACTTTCATTAATTGAGTTTCTATATCTATATATTTATCTTAAGAAACTTTTAGAAATATTTAACTGGCACGAGTTTCCTATACCCAATAGTCCGATGTTAAACGGCATCTTGAAGACCCTGTGCCGACCTACTGGTATGCAAGAAGTTTGCGTTGATGTACTTTACATTGTGGGAGGAACCGATTCTCACTTGTTTAATAAAGTTTGTTCATATGTTTTTTTTTTCGTTTAAAAATTAATTTTATTTTTTAGTCATTACTCCCGTTTGTGTTGACCTCCTCTCCCTCGGGGTTCTCTGTTAAACAGGTGTGGCATTATGGGCAAGTCATTGGCAGCGGTAAGTTTCAAATAAATTGAATTAAACTTAATTCATGAGTGGTTTTAAGGAGAGTTTAAGCAGTACGATTATGGTGAAAAGAAGAATTTAAAATTGTACAATAGTGTGGTACCTCCCACGTATAATTTGTCCAGTACGAGGGTTCCTATGGCTCTGTTTTATGGGGATGGAGACGTTTTTAGTAATTCTAAGGTAAAATTAGTTAATTGATTTTTTTTTGGTCTTGATTGATTGGTCTTGATACTTAAAAAATGTTTGTACCAGAAGTTGATATATTTTGTATGATATTTTAATGCAGTTGAAGCACTCAGAATACACTTTTAAAAATTTGTATTCGTTTTCCATAATTAAATTAGTTTTTAAAAATTTCAGAAAATGTTTTCTGAGGAAGATTACTTTTTTCTATGAAAATTCAAGAAAATTGCCATAACTCAAAAACCACTCAAAATACAGTTTTGAAAATTGGTACACAAATTCCTCAATTAATTTTATAAAACACCTATTTCAGCATTTTTTTAAAAAATAAAAAAAATTTGCAAAAAAAATTTCCTTTTGAGGAAGATGATTTTTTCACTAAAAATAAAAAAAAATAGCCATAACTCAAAAACCACTCAAAATACAGTTTTGAAAATTTGTACACAAATTCCTCAATTAATTTCATAGGACCCTTATTTCAGCATTTTCTTAAAAAACAAAAAAATTTGCAAAAAAAAATTTTTTTTGAGGAAGATGATTTTTTTCAGTAAAAATCAAAAAAATAGCCATAACTCAAAAACCACTCAAAAGACAGTTTTTTAAATTTGTACACAAATTCTTCAATTAATTTCATAGAAACCTATTTCAGCATTTTTTAAAAAAATAAAAAAATGTAAAAAAAAAAATTTTTTTCAGGAAGATTATTTTTTTCACTTAAGTTCAAAAAAATAGCCATAACTCAAAAACCACTCAAAATACAGCTCTAAAAATTTGTACACAAATTCCACAATTAATTTCATAGGACACCTATTTCAGCATTTTTTTTTTAAATGAAAAAATTTTGCAAAAAAAATTATTTTTGAGGAAGATGATTTTTTCACTAAAAATCAAAAAAATAGCCATAGCTCAAAAACCACTCAAAGTACAGTTTTGAAAATTTGTACACAAATTCTTCAATTAAATTCATAGGATACCTATTTCAGCATTTTTTTTTAAAATGAAAAAATTTTGCAAAAAAAATTATTTTTGAGGAAGATGATTTTTTTCACTAAAAATCAAAAAAATAGCCATAACTCAAAAACCACTCAAAGTACAGTTTTAAAAATTTGTACACAAATTCTTCAATTAAATTCATAGGATACCTATTTCAGCATTTTTTTTTTAAATGAAAAAATTTTGCAAAAAAAATTATTTTTAAGGAAGATGATTTTTTTCACTAAAAATCAAAAAAATAGCTATAACTAAAAAACCACTCAAAGTACAGTTTTGGAAATTTGTACACAAATTCTTCAATTAAATTCATAGGATACCTATTTCAGCACTTTGTAAAAAAATTAAAAATTTTTAAAAAAAAAAATTTTTTTTTGAGGAAGATGATTTTTTTCACTAAAAATAAAAAAAATAGCCATAACTCAAAAACCACTCAAAATACAGTTTTGAAAATTTGTACACAAATTCCTCAATTAATTTTATAAAACACTTATTTTAGCATTTTTTTTAAAAACTAATAAATTTTGCCAAAAAAAAATTATTTTTGATGAAGATGATTTTTTTCAGTAAAAATCAAAACATAGTCATAACTCAAAAACCAATCAAAATACAGTTTTGAAAATTTGTACACAAATTCCTCAATTAAATTCATAGGACACCTATTTCAGCATTTTTTTAAAAAATTAAAAAATTTGGAAAAAAAAATTTTCTTTTGAGGAAGATGATTTTTTTTCAGTGAAAACCAAAAAAAAGCCATAACTCAAAAACCACCCAAAATACAGTTTTGAAAATTTGTACACAAATACTTCAATTAAATTCATAGGACACCTATTTCAGCATTTTTTTTTTAAATTAAAAAATTTTGCAAAAAAAAATTTTTTTTTTGAGGAAGATGATTTTTTCAGTAAAAATCAAAAAAATAGTCATAACTCAAAAACCAGTCAAAATACAGTTTAGAAAATTTGTACAAAAATTCTTCAATTAATTTTATAGGACTCGTATTTCAGCATTTTTTTAAAAAATTAAAAAATTTTGCAAAAAAAAAATTCTTTTTGAGGAAGATGATTTTTTTCACTAATAATCAAAGAAATAGCCATAACTCAAAAACCACTCAAAGTACAGTTTTGAAAATTTGTACACAAATTCTTTAGTTAATTTCATAGGACACGTATTTTAGCATTTTTTTAAAAAATTAAAAAATTTTGCAAAAAAAATATTCTTTTTGAGGAAGATGATTTTTTTCACTAATAATCAAAGAAATAGCCATAACTCAAAAACCACTCAAAATACAGTTTTGAAAATTTGTACACAAATTCTTTAATTAAATTCATAGGACACCTATTTCAGCATTTTTTTAAAAAATTAAAAAATTTGAAAAAAAAAATTTTCTTTTGAGGAAGATGATTTTTTTTCAGTGAAAATCAAAAAAATAGCCATAACTCAAAAACCACTCAAAATACAGTTTTGAAAATTTGTACACAAATTCTTCAATTAATTTTATAGGACACCTATTTTAGCATTTTTTTACAAAATTAAAAAATTTTGCAAAAAAAATATTCTTTTTGAGGAAGATGATTTTTTTCACTAAAAATCAAAAAATAGCCATAACTTAAAAACCACTCAAAATACAGTTTTGAAAATTTGTACACAAATTCTTCAATTAATTTCATAGGACACCTATTTAGGCATTTTTTTTAAAAATTAAAAAAATTTGCAAAAAAAAATTCTTTTTGAGGAAGATGATTTTTTTCAGTAAAAATCAAAAAAAAGCCATAACTCAAAAACCACTCAAAATACAGTTTTGAAAATTTGTACACAAATTCTTCAACTAAATTCACAGGACACCTATTTTAGCATTTTTTTTAAAAATTAAAAAATTTTGCAAAAAAAAAAATCTTTTTGAGGAAGATGATTTTTTCACTAAAAATCAAAAAAATAGCTATAACTCAAAAACCACTCAAAATACAGTTTTGAAAATTTGTACACAAATTCCTCAATTAATTTCATAGGACACCTATTTCAGGATTTTTAAAAAAATAATAATAATAATAATAATGTATTTATTTAGCTTGAGCTACAAAGGTAATACATAATATATAGATAATACGAGTATAATACATATTTAAAAAAAAAAAACTTAAAAATTTAAATCAATAAAAATTAAAAAATTGCAAATAATTTGAAAAAAAAAGTGTGTGCTTATACAAAATGTCATACATATACAAAAAATACAAAAAGTCTCACATACAGAAAATTTATAAATAAAATTTAAGCCTAAAATAAAATAGCAAAAATAAAACAAAATACGAGTTAAAATTGTAAAATAAAAATAAAATAAATACACATATAAACTACAATTACATAAATAAAGGTAAAACGAATGATAAAACAAAGTATGTACAAACAAAACTTACAGAAAAAGTATAAATAAAACATGAGTCTAAAATAAAACAAAGTACGAGTAGAATTGTAAAACTAAAATAAAATAAATATAAATACGAAACAACAACTACACAAACAAGGGTAATAAGGATAAAACGGTAAAAGAAAGTATGTATAAATAAAACTTAAAAATAACTAAAATTACTGTTTAAAAGTGTATAAATAAAATGAAACAACTAAAACTAAGAATAAAATGTTAACATGTATAAAAATAAAAATAAAATAAGACATTCACACACTGATAAATTTTCTCAATAGCCTCCTAAACTGGTTTAAATTATCACAGTTTTTGATTTCAGTTGGCAACTTATTAAATTCAATAAGTCCCTTGCTGAGTACAGAATTTAACATCTGACTAGTATTGCATCTATCAAGGACAAAGTCTGTATTATTTCTGGTGCAGTAATTGTGGACGTCTCCGAACACTCTTATTTTATCACAAATATATGTGGGTAGTAGACGTTGTTTTAATTTAAAAATAAATACATACACACTAAACATAATTCTTTGCCTGACAGACATCATACCTAGCACACTTAACATAATAATAACAGGAGTGTATCGATTGCATTTTAGGATTAGTCTCATTGCTCTATTTTGAATTACTTCAAACTGTTTCACCTTGTATTTAGGCAGGTTGAACAACAATGTGGAGCAAAACTGCAAATGGGGAACAGCAATGGCATTATACAGCAGGAGTTTTGTATGCATCGATAAGTTTTTTCCAACTCTATTAATAAACCCAACTTTCTTGGAAAATTTTCTCATGGCGTAATCCGCATGTGCCACAAAATTCAAATTTGCATCCAAAATTGTACCCAAATACTTTATTTCATTTTCATAAAAAATACTCTCCCCACCTACACTGATGTTCACATTGTCAATATTTATTTGATTATTTTTCGATTTTTTGGTAAAAAGGCAAAATTTAGATTTACTTGTATTTAAACATAATTTGTTGATACAGAGCCAGCTGAAAATTTTGGTTAAGTCACTATTTATATCAGTTACCATCTGATCAATATTGTTTCCTATTATATAAATCATTGTGTCATCTGCAAATAACACAGTTTTACATTTTTGTATAACTTTTACCATATCATTTATATATAATAAGAACAATAATGGACCCAAAACTGTTCCCTGGGGAACACCAAATACAACATTAAGAACCTGAGAGAGACTATTCCCATACTTTACACGTTGGACTCTATTACGCAAATAAGATTCAAACCAGTTCAAGACATCACCTCTAATTCCCAATTGGCTTAATTTATATAACAGAATTTCTCGGTCTATCGTTTCGAATGCTCGTTTAAAATCTAAGAATACCGCTAAAATATATTTATTATTATCAATGGCTCTGAGAAAATTATCACATATATTAACGACAACAGACTCACACGAGTGACACTCACGAAAACCAGACTGATTTTCAATAATTATCGAGTTTTCGTTACAGTAATTTAGGAGTTGCTCTTTTACACATACCTCAAGGAGCTTTTCATAGATAGGTACCGTATTAATTGGTCGGAACTCATTATAGTTGATGGTATTTGGTACTTTGGGAACAGCAACAACAGTAGACAGTTTCCATGATTCCGGGAAGACTCCATTTTTTAAAGAAGTGTTAATAACATCCAAGACACGATCACCGACAGCACAAGATACGTCACACAAGACTTGCTTAGATATGCCTTTTTCTCCACCTCCAACGTTTTTTAAATTTTTAAGAATTTCTTTCATTTTTTTCATTGATACTTGACCAAACTTGGAAAATAGTTTACTAGGTTCAGGGGCTCTGGTACCATTATTTATTACATTTGGTGACTGTGGGATGTTGGTGACAATAATATGTATACTTTCTATAAAATATTTATTAAATTCTTGAGCAATGCTTGCTTCATCGCTGATTAATTTTCCGTTGAAATTGATTTGTTTGGTCAAAATATGCTTTTTACCTGGTAGTAGAGCTTTAAGATTTTTCCATAATTCTTTAGGATTCTTTTTGTTTTCGTCTATGCATTCTGCATAAAATTTTTCCTTCGCTACTCTAATTTTGTTTACAATAATATTTCTTTTAGTTTTATACTCTTTCCAGGCACCCTCATTTCTATCTAAAACGGCCCTTTTATATAAAGTATCTCTTTCTCGCATCATTTGTTTAATGTCAGACGTTATCCATTTTTTATCCGCATATTTTTGATTCTGGATAATCTGAACCTTAGGGCACATTTGGTCTACAATAATCTCAATATCAGTGATCAATGATTCAGCTAGTAGATTTATGTCGGAGCTATTCTTGTTCCAATCAATAGCAAGAAGTTTTTCTTGTAGTAGATGCGAGTCGTAGTTTTTAAACGATCTTTGATGTTTAACGGTTTTGATAGTTTGCTTGTTTTCCTGATTAAGAGATATAGACAAAATCGAGTGGTCACTAATTTTAGGTGTTAGATGTACCCTGTGCGCCAGATGCTTGTCATTGGTGACTATAAAATCAATTAATGTCTGGCTCGTAGGAGCTATTCTGGTAGGTGTTTCCACAATTTGAGTAAAACCATTTGTGTAAATTATATTTTTTATTTTGTTACTATAAAACGTATTTTTAAGAAAATCAAAGTTAAAATCCCCAACAATGATATTAATTCCACTAAAATTACTAACTTCATCCAAATACTCAGAGAAAAAATCTAAAAAATTGGCTTCTTCTTTTTTAGGTGGATGATATAGCACAGAACACAAATATTTCACGCCACAAACAGAAAACTCCAAAGACATTAGCCAGACAAAACTATTAACAGACAAAACATTTTTAATTTTATAACGTACATCAGATCTTACCAATGCCATCACTCCCCCTGTTCTACTGTTGTTACTAATAGATTGTTCCATTCTGTACCCATCTATGTCCAGCTCACAAGGTTCAATTTCAGCTGTAACGTGGGTCTCACTTAAAAGCAGGATCTTAGGTTTCCAGTCATTGACTAATAGAGTAATGTTATCCTTATTATTAAGATAACCCTGACAATTAAAGTAGACAATGGTCGTGTTAAGTACAATATTTGAATTTAATTGCTACCTTATGTATTTATTTCTCTGAATATCTTCAATTTTTTTATATGACTCGCATTTATTAACATCCCAAGAGACATGGTTAATATTTAAACTAAGACCATACTTTTCATTGGACAACACACAATTAGCACATTTGACAATATTTACGTTACATTCCTTTACATCATGATTACCGCAACACCTAGCACACACTTTATTTTCTTTACAATCCTTAATAATATGACCGTAGCGACAACATCTAAAGCACCTACGTATCCCATACTCTTATAAAATAAGAAAATTATTAATTTTCTTATAAAATAAGAAAATTTTGCAAAAAAAAAATTCTTTTTGAGGAAGATGATTTTTTTTAGTAAAAATTCAGAAAATAGCCATAACTCAAAAACCACTCAAAGTACAGTTTTGAAAATTTATACACATATTCTTCAGGTAAATTTATGGACATACAAAAACAAATTTTTAAGCGTTTTAAAAAAAATTAAAATTTTGTAAAAAAAATGTTTTTTGAGAAAGATGAGCGTTTTTTGAAAAAATGTTTTTTTTTTTGAATATGATTATTTTTTAGCCAAAACTAACGAAATACTTAACTTAGAATTACGTTTTTTCATTTTAATCCATCTTCAGGTATTACACTATACTAATGCAAAAGAACGAGGAAAATATTAACAACAATTTCCAAATTATACCTAAAAATGTGCAGTAATAAATAAAATTTTAATTTTTTGATTACCCTTGGACCCTGGTTGACAATATTGACTCTAACTCATTAACTACTTGAGCTACAAAAGTAATCCTTATATCAAATTATTGGGAAAGATATACCCATTCTTTTGATGAGACTTTTTTAAAAATATTTCCAGTATATCATAAGAATATTGATACTAAAATGAAAAGTTGCTAAAAAAATTGGCACAAAATGTGCAATATCCAAAACTTCCCTAACTAACGAAATACTGTACTTAGAATCACATTTCTACCCTTAAATTTAGTCAGGGGAATTGCACAATGTGTAGAATTGAAAATTTGTATATATATATGTTAATTAATGTCATCTTCATCCTCAAAAAACGTACATTTCAAGCTGAATTTTATACAATTCCCTTAATAATAATTATGATTCTTTAGATGAACAACGAGTTAAGCAGAACCTTTCCCAACGTGATACTAAAGTACCAGATCCCTGTCGAAGGTTGGAACCACCTGGATTACCTCCTAGCCTACAACGCGAAAGAAATACTTTATGATCGTATCGATGATGTTTTCAAACAATGCGAATAAATTGTTTCAGTAAAGAATTTAAAAGAAAATTAATACCCCGTATTACACAGGACAGTGAAAAGCCGAAAAGGCCACAGGTACTTTGTTCTAATTTAAGGGATCTTCCAGTCACGTAATGGGGCAGAAGGTAAACGAAAAATATACGTAGTGGTAGTACATCGAAATCCCATAAAGTTGGGAAGTTCTAATGAAGTCCTGCGTCCAAAGTTCCGAACATAAAACCGACGATAAAGCTTCGGTAATTTCTACGTAAGCCCCAGTCGTATTTCTTGTTATTTTTATTGCTTTCTTTTATTTTTTTTACTCTCTCGCTTGCTCTCCTTAAGGCATTAATTAGCTTAAGCAATCGTCTTGGTCAGCGATAAAAAGTTTATTGGGTCATTATTTTAATTAGGTAATTGCTTATTGAATTATGGAAAGAATTGGTTTTTTTAAAATGAAAAAGCTGGAAAATGTGAAAATAAATAAACAAATATTCCAAGAGCCTGGAAAAAATTTGAAATTTCATTTTATTTCTCAAGAAATAACTATAACAGCATAAAAGACCCGCAATATTTTTTTAACACTTCTTTATAAAATGCAGCCTGATTTACCCCCATTCTTCCCATTTTTTTTTTTTTTTTTTTTTTTTTTTTTTTTTTTTTTTTAGTTTAGTAAAGGTTATCCCTGATTAATTTGACTGTAACTCAAGAAGTTCTCTAGCAACAATAATTCTTCATATACGGAATTATTCAGTAAAAATTGCTTAAGCTTCAAGTGAAAGCCCCATTGAAAGGCCTTATTTAGTTTTTGAGTTATTTGAGGAAGAAGTTAGATTTTTTTGGAAAAAATGGGTTTAGACATGGCTTCACAAATATGGCCTTAGCTTATTGAATTTTGGACTTAAAAAATTACTGTATACCTCGAATTAGTTCTTGAGAGTTTGTTCACACTTCCTTGAAAAAATTAGAAAAATCCCTTTAAGAGTTTTTGAGTTATACTCAAAAGAATATTGACGTGAACTAATTTAGCTACCTTTAAGCCTATGCGGCGTAAATCTGACTGTAACTCAGAAAGTCCTTGAGCTACGAAAATCCTTAATATATGAGAATATTTAGTACGAATCATTTAAACTTTGAGTAAAACCCCCATTGGAAGTTCTCAAATAATTTTTGTGCTATTTGAGGGAAAAATCAATTTTTTTTTAGAAAAATATGCTGTCAGACATGGCTTGATTAATATAGCTGTAGCTTATTAATTTTTGCACTTAAAAAAATATTTTATATGTGGAATAAATACTTGGGAGTCCCTCCATACTCTTTTGAAAAAATTATAAAAATTGCTTTAAAAGTTTTTGAGTTATACTCAAACAAATGTTGACGTGAACTAATTTAGCTACTTTCAAGCGTATGCGGGGTAAATCTGACTGTAACTCAGAAAGCTTTGGAGTTACAGGTACTCTTAATACACAAAAATGTTCAGTAAGAATTATTTAATTTTAGGCGAAAACCCCTTTTAGGAGGCCTCAAACAATTTTTGCATTATTTATGGGAGAAAGCATTTTTTTTTGGAAAAAAATGCTTTCAGACATGACTTGATCAATATAGCGGTAGCTTATTAATTTTTTAACTTAAAAAAAAATTTATATGTGAAATTAATTCTTGAGAGTCCTTCCATACTCTCTTAAAAAAATGATAAAAATCCCTCTAGAGGTTTTTGAGTTATACTCAAACGAATATTGACGCGAACTAATTTAGCTACTTTTAAGTCTATGCGGCGTAAATCTGACTGTAACTCAAAAAGTACTTTAGCTACACTAATTCTCCGTATACGAAATTATTCAGTAAAAATCGCTTAAGCTTTAAGTGAAAATTTCATTGAAAGGCCTTAAATAGTTTTTGAGTTATTTGAGGAATAAATTAGATTTTTTTGGAAAAAATGGGTTTAGACATGGCTTTGCAAATGTGGCCTTAGATTATTAAATTTTGCACCTAAAAAAATATTAAGTACCTGTAATTTATCCTTGAGAGTCCCTTTACACTTCCTTAAAAAAATTGTAAAAATCCCTTAAAAAGTTTTCGAGTTATACTCAAAACAATGTTGACTTTTGAGCCTATACGGGGTAAATCTGACTGTAACTCAGAAAGTCTTTGAGCTACAGGAATTGTTGATTTATGAAAATGTTCAGTAAGATTCGTTTAAATTTCAAATAAAGAGTTCATTGGGAGGCCTTTAACAGTTTTTGAGTTATTTGAAGGAAAAATTAATTTTTTTGTAAAAAAATGGTTTCAGACATTGCTTTGCAAATGTGCCCTTAACTTATTGAATTTTGCACACAAAAAAATAATTTATACACGGAATTATTTCTCGAGAGTCTTTCCATACACCTTTGAAAAAATGATAAAAATCCCTCTAAAAGTTTTTGAGTTATACTCGAAAGAATATTGACGTGAAGTAATTTAACTACTTTTAAGCCTATGCAGGGTAAATCTGACTATAACTCAGAAAGTCTCTGAGCTACAGGAATTGTTAATATATAAAAATGTTCAGTAAGATTCGTTTAAATTTCAGGTAAAAAGTTCATTGGGAGGCCTTTAACAGACTTTGAGTTATTTAAAGAAGAAGTGAATTTTTTTTGGAAAAAAATGGTTTTAGACATGGCTTTGCAAATGTGGCCTTAGGTTATTGAATTTTGCACTCAAAAAAATACTTTATACATAAAATTAATCTTCGGGAGTCTCTCCACATACCTTTGAAAAAATTATAAAAATCCCTTTAAAAGTTTTTGAGTTTTACTCAAAAGAATATTGAAGTGAAGTAAATGTAGCTACTTTTAACAAGCCTGTGCAAGGTAAATCTATCTGTAACTCAGAAAGCTGTAAAGTTACAAGAATTCTGGATATACAAAAATGTTCAGTAAAAAATAATTAAATTTTAGGCAAAAACCCCATTGGGAGGCCTCGAACAATTTTTGCGTTATTTGAGGAGGAAAGCATTTTTTTTGGAAAATATGTAGAGGTGACTTATTGATTTTTGCACCTAAAAAGATATATTATACGTGGAACTATTTTTTGAGAGTCTGTTCACATTTTCTTGAAAAAATTTTTGAGTTATTTGAGAAAAAATTAAATTAAAAAAAAATTTTTTTTTTAGGATATAGGTTAACCAATATCGCGGTAAATTACTAATTTTTTCACTAGCAAATATTATTTATGCCTCAAATTATTTCTCAAGAGTTATTCCACCCTCCTTAGAAAAAATTATGAAAATCTCTTCAAAGGTTTTTCAGTTCTACTCAAAACTGCGTTTACTTAAACTAAGTTAGCTCTTGTTAAGCCTATACGGGGTAAATCTGACTATAACTCAGAAAGTCCTTGAGCCACAGAAATCCTTAATATATGAGAATATTGAGTACGAATTATTTTGAACTTTGAGTGAAACCCCCATTGGAAAGCCCCAAACATCTTTTGATTTATTTAAGGGAGAAATCAATTTTTTTTTGGAAAAACATGCTTTCAGACATAGCTTGAATAATATTGCTGTAGCTTATTAATTTTTGCACCTAAAAAGAAATTTTATATGTGGAATGGATCCTTGAGAGTCCTTCCATACTCTCTTGAAAAAATTATAAAAATCCCTCTAAAAGTTTTTGAGTTATACTCAAACGAATGTTGACATGAAGCAATTTGGCTACTTTTAAGCCTATGAGGTGTAAATAAGACTATAATTAAAAAAGTTTTGAAGCTACAGGTTTTCTTGGTATATGAAAATGTTAAGTAAGAATCATTTAAAGTTTAAATTGAAACTTTGTGGAGAGGCCTCTAATAGTTTTTAAGTTATCTGGGAGAGAAGTGAAATTTTTTGGAAAAAAATAGCTTCAGTTATGGCTATACCAATGTAGCTTTAGCTTATTGAATTTTGCATTTAAAAATATATTCTATACGGGAAATTAATCCTTGAGTATCCTTCTATACTCCCTCAAAAAATTATAAAAATCCGTTGAAAAGTTCTTGAGTTACTCAAAAGAATATTGACATGAATTAGTAATTTAGCTACTTTTAAGCCTATGCCTGGTAAATCTGACTTTAACTCAGAACGGTTTTAAGCTACAGGAATTCTTAATATATAAAAATAATCAATAAATAATAATAATAAATAAACTTTATTTATTTAGCATAAGCTACAGAGGTTATTACAGTGTAATAATTTTTTTTCACCCAATAAAGACAGACAGACAGACCAATAAAGAGATACTAATTTAAATAGAAAGCTATAAACATTAAAGGAACATTTAAGGGTAAAAAGTAAGTGTATGCGCCGAGTCGTTTACAGTTAATTAAAAATAATAAAAATAAAAAATAAAATAGAAGCTAAATACGAAATCTTAGATAAAACTGATTAAAATAAAGGACGATTTAAATTTTGTAAAAAATCAAGTGAAACCTAAATGAAAATCAACAATAAGACAGTTTAAAATAGGGAAATACGCTAAAATTGTAAAAATATAACTTAAAATTAAAATTAAATAAAATAAAAGTGTAAAAGTATAAATACAAAAATAAACACAATCACACATGTGATAAAACAATTTTTCAGTGTTACATCTATCTTAGAGAAAATTAGTACGGTTTCTAGTACTATAATTGTGAACATTTTGCACAGATATTCGTCAATAATAAAGCTTGTTTAACTTAATTTTGAGATAATTCCTTGGGTCACAAAATACATTCCTAATACATATATAAAACAGGAGTATAGCAATTACAAATATTCTTAATTTTGAATGACTGCAAATTGTCTTATTTTATTATGATAAGTTAACAAATAATGTCGAATAAAACTGTAAATTGGGTAGAGCAATTGCGTTGTGCAGCATTAGTTTTGTATGCATGCTTACTAACCCTAGCTTTAAACGCAACATTCTTTCTTATATGAAATCTATGAATCTTTAATATATGAAATTATTTAGTAAAAATCATTTAAAATTTTATCCTCTTAATGTTATTTGATGTATATGTTTTATACGTCAAATTAATCCTCAAGACTGTCTTTATACTAATCGGAAACTATAAAATTGTTCATAAATTGCAAAAATGAAAATAAAAAAATCCATTTAATCGCTATAATAAAGAAATAATCACTCGTCTCCAGTTGATCAGCAAAGGGTCCTCCTTACCTCGTTTCTGCCACCCCCTTTTTGGGGGTAACAGGGGGGGATGGATTGTGCATTCCCGTTTCTAGGGCCTTATCAAAGGACCGGGAGAGACGTCTGCAGCGCTTTTAGCATACGATATAACAAATGCCGGGATGCATTTGACATTTCATTAAATGTTATCCCGGAACCGGAAAATGGAAAGACTGGATCGGTTTTATTCAGTTTCGCGTGCCGAAACGTCGATTTCCGATTCTGTTTTATAATATATTGGATTATATGCTTGAAATTAATTCAGTAATTTTTTCCACCATCTTAATTTTTGTATATTGCTTAGGTGAAAAGAAAAGAAGAATGGCTTGATTGGGATAGTTTTTATTACAATAGGTTCTTATGAAAATTCGCACAATTTGTCTCGATCTTCTATGGAAAGTATAATTTTTCGTCGTAGCGCTTTATTTTGTTACGCTGTATAAGTAATAAACATTTTTTGATTTGTTTAATTCATTCATTTTAATAGGCTCTTATGAAAATTCCCAGTTTTCAATAATTTCTTGATCTTCTTTAACAAACATAAATTTTTGCCAGTTTACTTTATTGTTTTATGTTTTATAAGGGAGAAAAAAATAATTTTTTGATTTGTATAATTTATTCTTTTTAATAGGCTCTTATGAAAATTCCCAGTTTTTAATAATTTCTTGATCTTCTTTAGCAAACATAAATTTTTGCCATTTTACTTTATTGTTTTATGTTGTATGAGGGAGAAAAAATATTTTTTTTATTTATCTAATTTTTTCATTTTAATAGGCCCTTATGAAAATTCCCAGATTTCAATAATTTCTTGATCTTCTTTAGCAAACATAAATTTTTGCCATTTTACTTTATTGTTTCATGTTGTATAAGGAAGAAAAAATAATTATTTGATTTGTCTAATTTATTCATTTTAATAGGCTCTTATGAAAATTCCCAGTTTTTAATAATTTCTTGATCTTCTTTAGCAAACATAAATTTTTGCCATTTTACTTTATTGTTTTATGTTGTATAAGGAAGAAAAAAGAATTTTTTGATTTGTCTAATTTATTCATTTTAATAGGCTCTTATGAAAATTCCCAGTTTTTAATAATTTCTTGATTTAAATTTGATATTATTTTAAATATAATTATTTAGTATAAAAACAGCGTTATTATAGATATAGATTAGATAATATGGATGGAAAACCAGTGATTTTTCAAAAGAATTTGTTACTGGGCAAATGTTTGGGGTGGGTGGGGAGTGTAAGGGTTATGTTGATAAAAAACAATGCTTATGCAGAAAATATATATAAAATATTTAATATAATAACAGTGTTTATTTTAATTTAATATTATTTGATATATAATTATTTAGTATAAGTAGAGTGTTATTAGATTGGATAATATGGAGGAAAAACAGTGATTTTTCAGAGGAATTTCATAGTAATTAAGTTTAAAAAGTAAATATGTAAATCCTGTGTCAATTTTTTTTAATTTTTTAACTATAAACAGAATCGTATATGATATACGAATATTCCACAGTTTAATAAATATACCTTGACCATATACGGCTTATAATTATGCCAAAACTAAATATTTACTAAAAAATCGTTGAAAAAAATTATAGATAATAATATATGATGTGTTGCTTGGGAGTGAGAAAAATATGCATATCTTGATTTTTAGTGTACGGATTTTAATAATTTTTTCAATATGTGCTAAAAGAGCTATTGCAGCATCCTAGAGATCAATAAATAAATTTTTAGACACCAGAAATCAAGATATTCAATTGCCAATAACAGACAAATTATTTTATTTCTTCCAGGCACTCCAATGCGAAAAATGACATTGTCTTGATTTTTATATACGTCATTTTTTCAAAAATTACTAAAAGTTGGGCTGGTAAAAAGCCGATAGAAAAAGTCATATGGCAATAACTCCGACGAGTAAGCAAAGAATAAAAGTTAATAAAGAATAAATTATATTTATTAATCTGATTATACAGGGTGTTTCAAAATTCTTCAAAAATTTGGGTTCCTCAGGATCATCATCAAAAAATTATTGGCAATGCCTGGAATAAACCAAGAAATTGCTTGAAAAACTATAAAAAATAATAATCCAAGGTTTGAAGAAATAAATAGTAAAACCCACGAAAACACAATTTTTGTGTTTTGGTAAAATGGTGAAAACGATGCAAGAATTATTTCGAATGCTGAAATAAACCAAATCACAGCTTAGAACATTAAAAAAATGAAATCAAACATCTGGTCAATTGTTCCAGAAGCTTTCAAAATAGACAAATATCCAGAAATCTGAAATTCAATAGATGATGGAAAATTTTGGAATAAAATGAAGATTTCTTGAAAAGTCTTAAAATGACTTTAATGTATGGAAGAAAGAAAAACTTACTCGAGAGACTTGGAACATTTAAAAAATTTGTTTAAATACCTTTAAGTAAGAACTTTATAACGAATACCAAGAAGTAAAAAGTCAATGTGGCAAACTATGGTCCAAAAAAATCGATTTTTCCACTCTCCTTCTCTATTTTAATCTCAACGCCCCCTGATAGTATTTCTAAAGCCAAATTAATATTGAAAAAGTTTTTTTTTTTAATTTATTTCAACAACATTTTTCTATATACGATTTTTCTCATTCTGGGTAACTTATATATTCGTTTTCCCTGTATAAACCGAAATCAGTGCTTTTATATAAAAGAAAAAAAAACCGTGCCTTTATTATACCGCTTATAATTAATTATAATTGATAATTAATTATAAGCGGTGCTTTTTGTTTGTCACACGTCTCTTGCTTAAGACTTTACAACGCGTCTCTCAATTTTCAAATTATTAAAAAAAAAAAAACAACAAATAGAAGCAATGTATGTATTAAACAAATCAGAAACTTGATAGGTTAAAGGTGTTGCACCACTAGCCTATTCTAGAGCATGCATGATACGATATCGAAAAGCTTTTTGTGTAATTATTGATTATTTATAGATGTATATATTTATGTATAGTGTATAGAGATCTACAGGGTATCCATGGTTGCAGTGTCTCAATTTTAAGAGCGCACTCTGTCTTTAAAATAAGCCTTAATTTTCTTTATGAAAAGTTAATTGAGAAACGCTTTTAATAAACATAATTCATTTGTTTATTAGTCTCAAGATATCGAATGTTCACTTCAATTAGAATCTCCTTCAAGGAGTTTAGATAGTCTGTAAGAAAATTGTTCATTCAGGTCAAATGAGGACGAGACGACCTTAAACTCTTTAGACCTAGTCAAGGTTGTAAAGCTAAAATGACTTCGAACTTCTTTTGTCTCGGATAACTATGGGAGATATTCCAGAAATTCATCGGGATCCTTGTGTGAACTCTACTGGTTCATATTAGTACCTCAGAGTCTATTTAAGCTTTACAGGTTACTCAAGGAATCCATGAGACAAGGACACTTCATTCGCTTTGCCTTAAGTTCTTTGACGTGAAGTTCCAGTGATTTATCTTGGGTCTTTTATTAGATATTACCAGGGTATCATCATGCGTATTATTTTGAAAAACATTTTTTAAAAAATTAATTACTCAGAAACTGCTTAGAGTAGATGGATGCAACAAAAAACAAATGAAAAAAACAACATAATGCCTAAAATTTTTCCTAATGGCTCAGAAGGTTCTAAATGGAAACTTCTGAGGTACAAATGATTTAAGAGACTTACATATGAAAAATTCTGGGTTTTCTGAACTGCATAGACTTAATGAAAAATTATTTACTTAGAAACTGCTCAGAGCAGATAAATACAACGAAAATAAATAAAAAAGCAACAAAATGTCTACAGTTTTTCTTAATGGCTCAGAAAGTTCCAAATAAAAACTTCTGAGCTACAAATGACTTAAGAGACTTATACATGAAAAATTCTGGTTTTTCTGGACTGCATGGGCAAAATTAAAAAATTAATGACTCAGAAACTGCTTAGAGTAGATGGATGCAATAAAAAACAAATGAAAAAACAAAAAAATGCCTAAAATTTTTCCTAATGGCTCAGAAGGTTCTAAATGGAAACTTCTGAGGTACAAATGATTTAAGAGACTTACATATGAAAAATTCTGGGTTTTCTGAACTGCATAGACTTAATGAAAAATTATTTACTCAGAAACTGCTCAGAGCAGATAAATACAACAAAAAAAAATGAAAAAACAATAAAACGCCAAAAATGTTTCCTAATGGCTCAGAAAGTTCCAAATGAAAACTTCTGAGCTACAAAAGATTTAAGAGACCTGAAAATTTCTGGTTTTTCTGGACTGCAAGGTCAAAATTAATTACTCAGAAACTGCTTAGAGTAGATAGATGCAACAAAAAACAAATGAAAAAACAACACAATTCCTAAAATTTTTCCTAATGGCTCAGAAGGTTCTAAATGGAGACTTCTGAGGTACAGATGATTTAAGAGACTTACATATGAAAAATTCTGGATTGTCTGGACTGCATGGACTTAATGAAAAAATTATTTACTCAGAAACTGCGCAGAGTAGATAAATACAACAAAAAAAAATGAAAAAACAATAAAACGCCAAAAATGTTTCCTAATGGCTCAGAAAGTTCCAAATGAAAACTTCTGAGCTACAAAAGATTTAAGAGACATGAAAATTTCTGGTTTTTCTGGACTGCATGGTCAAAATTAATTACTCAGAAACTGCTTAGAGTAGATAGAAGCAACAAAAAACAAATGAAGAAACAACACAATGCCTAAAATTTTTCCTAATGGCTCCGAAGGTTCTAAATAGAGACTTCTGAGGTACAAATGATTAAAGAGACTTATACATGAATATTTTTGATTTTTTTGGACTGCATGGTCAAAATTAAAAAATTAATTACCCAGAAACTGCTTAGAGTAGATGGATGCAATAAAAAACTAATGAAAAACTAACACAATGCCTAAAATTTTTCCTAATGGCTCAGAAGGTTCTAAATGGAAACTTCTGAGGTACAAATGATTTAAGAGACTTACATATGAAAAATTCTGGATTGTCTGGACTGCATGGACTTAATGAAAAAATTATTTACTCAGAAACTGCGCAGAGTAGATAAATACAACAAAAACAAATGAAAAAACAATAAAATGTCAAAAATTATTCCTAATGTCTCAGAAAGTTCCAAATGAAAACTTCTGAGCTACAAAAGATTTAAGAGACATGAAAATTTCTGGTTTTTCTGGACTGCATGGTCAAAATTAATTACTCAGAAACTGCTTAGAGTAGATAGATGCAACAAAAAACAAATGAAGAAACAACACAATGCCTAAAATTTTTCCTAATGGCTCAGAAGGTTCTAAATGGAGACTTCTGAGGTACAGATGATTTAAGAGACTTACATATGAAAAATTCTGGATTGTCTGGACTGCATGGACTTAATGAAAAAATTATTTACTCAGAAACTGCTCAGAGTAGATAAATACAACAAAAACAAATGAAAAATTACACGCCTATAAGACAATTTTGATGTTTACGGGAACTGCTATAGATGGACGTTCGCCAGTTTGCTAGATCATAGATACCTTTAAATCTGATCACTTGATAGACCTAACTCCAAAACGAAAAAAATGTCGCTTTCGCCCCTTGGTAAGATTAGCGACGATAAGACAAATATGGATTCCAAATGGACACCTAAAAGTGTGTTGTTTGACTCTTTATTGAATATTCATTAAATACCATTTGGACAATATTACATAGGATAACTGTTTTGTCCATAAATCACCAGATATCCAATGCCTTAAATAAATAAATAATGACCTTTATTAAAACAAAAACCTACATAAAAAATAAATGTTCATACAATACCTCATTTCTGTTTTAATACAGTTTAAGTCTGGCGTAAGTCTAGCTTAAAGCTACTCAACTGAACCTAAAATAATAAACACTATAATAATATCTTAGATATATCTATTAGCTAAACTGAAATAAGAAAAATATAAATTTTACCTAAATTACTACACAATTAGTTCATTGATTCTTTTATTACACAGAAAATATATTAAAAAAATATATATATATATGCAAATATTCCAATAACCTTAAGGTTAAAGAAATCTTAATATTCTTATTAAATTTAGTTACTTTGATTAAATAAGTAAGTCTTATACTTCCCCTTAAAATCTTTAGGGCTTAACGTAAGATAACATTACGGTATTGAATAGTATTGGTTTACAGCGTTATATGAAAAGGATCGTTGGAAGAGTGCTAATACAAAAATGTCCTTATTAATATTTTTTTTGTGACAAAAACCAAAGGCAATTCTTAACATTTAATAGTTTAATGCCGACCATATAAATTATCCTCGCATTTTCTCCACGGCCGGCAGTCCGAGGGGGGTTGGTTCTTTATGGAAATTTATGACGCAGGTTAATTTTTAACGCACCACTTGTCTTCATTACACGATCTTGTGACAAACCAGCGGTATTAATTTACAGTGCCATTTACGTAGAGCGTATAATGCTTTTTTAATTAGGGCGCCATAAAAGGACGAAGAAACCACCGGTAATAACGCGGGATAGTTCGCGTGTCTGAACAGAATTTTCCACTTTTCTCTCTCTCTTTGCCGTTCTACTCCGACTAACACCATTAACATACATGGAAAATTTTCTATACAGTGTGGCCCAAATTGGGTGTACATGTATGGGTATCTTGGAAACTATAAGATATAGAAAAATGGTTAAATGGGGAAAAGTTGTAGGGCGTTTAGTTACCAATTAAGTGCTGCTTTTAGAACGATTTTATCACCTTTTTTCGATTTTGAAATATTTGAAAAAAATCAAAACCTTGACAAAATATTGAGAATAGTTCAAGTGGTTCCAAAGTTATGACCCAAAATGTCGGCTAATGAGCAAAAATCTTTATTTTCTAATAATTGTTTCAAATAATGTGAAATTCGGTTGGTCTTGGATCTCGTTGGATAAAATTGCCTCTAACTCAAAAACTTTTTGAGGTACAAGAAACGTTCGTATATGAAATTGTTCAGAAATCAATGGACATTCTTTGACCACAAACCTTTTGATAATATCTCAATTATTTTATGAAAAGATTTTTAAGTAAACTAAACATTTGCTGAAAAAATTAACAAAAAATTACCTCCAACCAAGACTGCTCCAAACACTAAAATTCTTTGCTCAGAACCACGTTTTTGCACTGAAAATGATCTTCAGGAATCCTTGTATTTTACCTTAACAAAATATTGAGAATAGTTCAAGTGGTTCCAAAGTTATGATCCAAATTGTCGGTTAATGACCCTAAATCTTTATTGTTCAATAAGTGTTTCAAAAATGACAAATTTGGTTGGTTTTAGACCTCGTTGGACAAAATTGCTTCTCACTCAAAAATTCTTTGAGGTACAAAGAACGTTCGTATATGAAATTGTTAGTAAATTAATGGATGTTTTTTGTTCAAAAATCCAATTATTTTATAGATATATTGTCAAGAAAAGTGAAAAATTGCTTAGGAAATTAGCCTTGGCCAAAACTGTCCTAGACACCAAAATCCTGAACTCAGAATCATGTTTCTACCGTTAAATTGATCCTCAGGAATCTTTAAATAATGGCATAAAAAAAATTGAAAATTCCTTAAGTGGTTCCAAAGTTATGACCAAAAATGTCGGCTAATGAGCCTAAATCTTTATTTTCCAATAATTGTTTCAAAAATTGTGAAATTCGGTTGGTCTTGGACCTCGTTGGATAAAATTGCCTCTAACTCAAAAACTTTTTGAGGTACAAGAACCGTTCGTATATGAAATTGTTTAGAAATCAATGGACTTTCTTTGACCACAAACCTTTTGATAATATCTCAATTATTTTATGAAAAGATTTTCAAGTAAACTAAAAATTTGCTGAAAAAATTAGCAAAACATTACCTCCAACCAAGACTGCTCCAAACACTAAAATTCTTTGCTCAGAACCACGTTTTTGCACTGAAAATGATCTCAGGACTCCTTGTATTTTACCTTGACAAAATATTGAGAATAGTTCAAGTGGTTCCAAAGTTATGACACAAAATGTCGGCTAATGACCCTAAATTTTTATTGTTCAATAAGTGTTTCAAAAATGACAAATTTGGTTGGTGTTAGACCTCGTTGGACAAAATTGCTTCTAACTCAAAAACTCTTTGAGGTACAAAGAACGTTCGTATATGAAATTGTTAGAAAATTAATGGATCTTTTATGTTCAAAAATCCAATTATTTTATAGATGTTGTCAAGAAAAGTGAAAAATTGCTTAGGAAATTAGCCTTGACCAAAACTGTCCTAGACACCAAAATCCTAAACTCAGAATCATGTTTCTACCGTTAAATTGGTCCTCAGGAATCTTTAAATTATGGCGTAAAAAAAATTGAAAATACGTTAAGTGATTCCAAAGTTATGACGAAAAATGTCGGCTAATGAGCAGAAATCTTTATTTTCCAATAATTGTTTCAAAAAATGTGATATTCGGTTGGTGTTGGACCTCGTTGGATAATATTGGCTCTAACTCAAAAACTTTTTGAGGTACAAGAAACGTTGGTATATGAAATTGTTTGGAAATCAATGGACTTACTTTACCAAAAAACCTTATAGCAATAAATCAATTATTTTATAGATATATTGCCAAGAGAAGTGAAAATTTGCTTAGAACAACTTTACTGCAAAACGTTAGTGTTAACGTAAAAATATGACTTTCTTATTGATAAAACCGTATAAGTTACCCAGCCAAACCCTATTCGAGGCATAGAAGGGCAATTTTCAGGGAAACATTTTAAAAAGGAAAACCAAACAAACCGAAAAATATATTATTATCATGATAATGGCGATATGGAGACCGTGGAAAAGCGCTCTCGTTCTCTTTTAGACTAGGACGACGACGACGACGTCGGTTTCGAGGCCGTGAAGCCCCGGCGTACTCGAGAGTGGAGTCCTGCGTGATATATCTCCCGCATACATCTTTGTAATGGACCTCTTAAGCCGCCTTTCCCCCCCCCCCCCCATCTCCCCCGCTGCTGATTCTGCTTTTTTTCACTGATGCCGATTATTATTAACGTCACAGAAAGGACCTGCAGGCTACTACAAAATGCACTTTTGAACTTGATTTTTTTTCTTAATGTTTATATCTAAAATTCCAAGACAGGATCGAGCACCTCCTCATTATGTAGTTCTCGCTATGTCATGGTTAAATGATCTTTATCCTAGCCGTTAGATTGAAAGAAGAAGTCTTGTTGAGTGGCCATCTAAATCACCGGATCTAACAGCTCTTGACTTTCTTTGTACTTTGACTCTGGAGTAATGCCGTGCTATATTCAGAGAGGCATTCGTAAATGTACAGGGTCTCCCAAATTCGACCATTGGAATCTCGGAAATCGTAAGGGATACATTTTCATTGAATTGATTTAAAAAAAACTATATCAAATATAGAGTATTTTATAGCTTCAGTTTATGTAAAATCAATTTCTTTGGAAATCCCATTGATATATCTTTCTCTCTTGCACTCGTGGAGTTCTTATGGGAAGTACTAGAAGGAGTAATCGGACATGCAAGTGCGATACCTTATTTTAAAGGCAATTAAAAATACTTTTTAAAAATGAAAAAATCCAATATGGCGCTTATAAGAAAAAATAAAGTTGATGATGATCAAAAAAAAAACGAAACGTCGGATTAATTTTTTTTTCACGTAATGTTGTATGACATAAAAACTGGCAATGAAAAACTGTTTTTAGTTTTCCGATGTCTCTTTAAATAAAGTCGGTAGAAGGTAAAAACGGTTGTGACAATTTTCGATTTTTTTCGGATATTTTTTAAACGTCATTTTATTAAGCTCCAAATTGCGCAACTTTGCTGTAACTCTTACGGTTTCCGAAATTCCAATGGTCACCTTCGAATTTGGGACACCCTGTACAGAGTGTCCCAATTTCGAGCCTCACCATTGGGATCTCATAAACTAGAAGAGATACGAGGTCGGTTATATTGAGGCAAAGTTGCGCAATTTGGTGCACATTAAAACGCCCTTTTGAAATTTAAAAAATTCCAAATACTTCCGAAGATATTTGGAAAAAACCGAATATTGGCGATTGCATTTTTATTTTTTTACGACACTATTTGAATAGATATAACAAAATAAATTACTCATTCTCATTGCTACTTTTTCTATATTACAAAATGGTGTCGTCACATTTTCAAACCGACGTTTCGTATTTCAGCTGTCATCATCAAATTTGCTTTTTTAAGTACACTCCTGGATTTTTTATTACGGATTTTAAAAACCCGTTACGTTCCTAAATTAATGATGTATTGCACTTATTCCAAAAATGTTATGTTAATGGTTATTTTCATAAGGACTCATGTTTTAATGAGAAAGACAAAAAATATATTTTTAATAGGATTTAAAACGTTTTCTTTACAGTTCTAGTATATTTAGTTTTAATAATTTATTTAAATTTGTCACAATTATTTTCTGCAAAAAAAACGTTTTTCATTAAATTTTAAATCTTCGTCGTTAATATCTAATATATAACACAGTTTCTTTATTTAAATAAAATTATATTTCAATCGAAATAATATAATTTAAATAATTTGGAATCATTTTAATTTTTTGTCGCTAAGAAACGGAAAAAAAATATTAATTTAATTTGCAAAAAGGAAATTTGTTGAATTCACCATCGTCCATTAATAATGTTTTACTCTTCTCTTAAAAGTAAATAAAAAGTTGAAGATGTTAATTCCCATAGGTCGACTGTGGATTTCAACTATGTCCAGGAACCTTTGGAGGTTATTCACATTTTCTGCTATAAGGACCATGTCATCTGCATATCATATATTGTTGATCCATTTACTTTGATTCCTAATAATTGCCTTTTTAGAGCTAGAACAGAAGTAAAGAGAATCTTGGAAGGATTTCCTTCGTTTTAAAATCTAAGGCACAGTAAATTGACAAGATAGGAAGCTGAAGAAATAGAAGTAAAATTGAAATAAAAAAGAAGAAAAATTCAATAGATGACCGTTTAAAAAATATTTAAAATTTTAAGATTATTATATAGGAGCGTCTGAGACTATATTATTATGTCCACGCCGTTCGACACTACTTTTCGTATTTTTTGGTAAATAAAAACTCATATCTTGGGCTGTGTGGGTAGCTTAAAGATGAAATTTGGCATGTCGTCTCTCACTACATTGGGAATGATATATCCGTAAAAAAAAATTGTTCCGGTACCTCCGACGGAACCGGTACCGGTTAAAAGTCAAAAATTCGTATAAAAAATTCCTTTCGTCCGCCATAACTCAAATTTAAAGCCTTTGAATGACTTGACATTTTTAGGACGTAAGGAGTAATAGGGGCTTAGGAAGCCTATAGTTTTTGGGCCAGATCAGTATACACGGTGAGTAATAATAAGCGATCAATATTGAGTAAAAAAAAAATTCAAAATGATCCATAGGCTAAAAGAAAAACTTTATAAAAAAAGTGTTTTGGTGCTATGCAGGAAACAACATATTTAGAGCTTTTTTTTTTTAAATTTTTTACGAGTTCTGGCATTTTTAGTTTTTTGGAATTTGTCGCCAAACGGTACTTACTTTAAAAAAAAAAATTATAAAAATATAGCTTCATCTTTTGTCTTTCAAACGCCATATAACCGAAATTTTTGTGAACCATACAGGCCGAGCAATAATAAATTTTCCCCATGAAGGTCCGAAAAATTGAAAAGATAAGATCACATTTTATTTAATAACTTTTTAGGGATGCCACTTGGAGATTTCAAACTTTCAACATTTTTAATAATTTTTAAAGCCTATTTTTTGATATACTCTACAGTCATCTACGTAAAGTAGTTTTTGCTCTACACGTTTTTTTAACTTTGACGCTTAATACTGGCATACCTATGCGACGTACGAAGACCATTTCTGCCCTTAATTACGCGAAATTTATCTGGCTATAATCCACTAAATACCGTTTTGTTTCAAATATCACCATTTTCCAATAAAATGCCATTTTCTATGAAAAGTCCCAAAAATGGGCCAGTGGAAGGCTGCCCTCCCCCAGTACCGGAGTATATGGTACAATACATAAGTGGTCTAGCACCCAACAAGCGCGTCTCCATGGCAACGAAACCGGCGATTTTCGCCCGTTTCCGTCCTAAAATAAGACCCTTTTTATAATCGATATTTAACTACTAAAACCGATTGGAATCGGTCCAGAATTGATGTTAATCGGTTTCTAAGGCTTTATACTATTTTTCCATGTACAAATCATAAGGTAAAAACCTTTTTTTATAACCAAAAACATAGTCTGAAAATGGTCGATTTTAATGCCGACTTTTACAGCAGTTTTGATAACATGAGGTCAACATGGATGAATCGGCTCGGACTTGCTTCCTAATTTCATTGATAAAATGCTTAAATTAGCTCAGAATTTCCTGAAATCGGTATGGAATAATTCTAGAGACTCTGGAGAATCCGATTATGTGGATATCTTTTACCAAATCGCCTTTCTTTAGACGTGATAATTCGAAAAATAAAAGTGATGAAATACGTATAGGTATGCATGTGTATGAAGCAACGTCCGATCGATTTGTAGCAACCCAAATCGAGAACGCAGCATATGTCGGTTGCCAGCAACTAAATTATAAATAGTCCCTGCTCCCTGTTATTTCATCAATATAAGGTTCGGAAATTTTTAACGGATTTTAATAATTTTTTGTCCAGATATTACCAATAAATATCTAAATCGACTTATGGTTGGACTAAATGTTAAAATGCTCTAAATTCCAAAATTCCCAAAGGATTTGGATAAAACTTTTTTCTATAATAGATAATAAATATCTAAATCGATTTTAAATGGTTGCAAACCTTTACAAACAAAAGTTTTTTGGTAAAAAATTATTGAATTGTTAGATGTACAAAAATGTAAAGGGCTATTATTTTCAAAACTCCCAAAGGATTCGAATTATAAGTATCTATGTCGATTTTTAATAAATCGACACCGTAACTTGCTATTGATCCGATATTTGACATTTAACACATTATATTAAAACACAACGCGACTATATAACACATTATGGTTCTTTGAAGCATGATACCCCAACAACTGGTCCTCTCTTTCCTTGGCATATAAACGTTGACCCTCCGATTAACCAGAGTTAAGTACACCTAATAATTTGTGATTTTTTTAAAGAAATTCTGAAAGGCCCATCACTGACAGGACCTAGAGGTTCCAAACTGGTCCCCACGGACCAAAAGTATAGGAGCGAAGCGACTATACTTATTTAGAGTATAGTGGTGTAAAAAATTAATAAATCTTGCCCTATTTTTAAATATAGATGCTGATAAAAAAAAAATAGAAAAAAAAAATTTTCTGATTTTTACGCATTTTTTATTTTAAAAATTTAGTTCGTAAATTTATAAAGTAAATCTTTTAATATTGCGAAAAATAATTCCAAAATAAATAAATGTTTTATTATCGCTTGTTAAGAGCGAAGCTCTTATATGTGCTCGTGAAGAATTGACAGATTTAGGACTCGCGTCACATAAACGTTGATAACTTTGCTTCTATGGCGAATTTTTTTTTCTGGTTTTCACCGTTTTATGTAGGAAGGTTAAAGCTACGTGATGACGTAAATTTTTTTTGGCCACGCCCGCCCCTTCGTGGCGGAAAAAACTGCTTTTTTCGCGAAAACAGTCGGTGCAGCAACTTGTGAAAAACTGACTGAGCCGAATTTTCTGAAACTCATTGACGTCAAAGGCCTTTATGCAAAGCAACTCCCAAAGGACGCTGTTTAAGATAAACCCCTTAGAAGTCGGATTTTTTTGTGAATGAATTTTGAACTTTTTGCGCGGTACCTCGCGGACTTAAACAATTGTAGGGCCTAAACAATAATGTTCCCGATAATGCGAACAAAACAGCCCTTTTCTACGTAAATGTAGCTTCCTTTTTTATTAAAACTATTTTTTCCAAAAGAAACTCCTTCCGAGATAAACGAGCTCAAACTTAAAATTTTTTTTTTCAAAAAAGAAAAAGTGAATTTTTTTGAGAAATAAATTTTTTTCTACTTCTAAAAATATTTTTTAATTTTTTTGTTAACACCGTTTGAAAGCTTAATCCTTTAGGATTAAATAGAGGTATTATTCATGACGCTACGTATTATACAGAATGAGCTGTGTTAAAAAATATAAACCCCTTTTTGAGCCTTTTTTTGACCGTTTTTTTCTACTTTTCTTAATAACTCTTTATTGACAGCACCTAGAAATTTCAAACTTTCAGCATTTTAAGAACTTTTTAAATCCTATTTTTCGACATAGTCTATAACCTTATACTTAAAGTAGTTTTTACTCTACACATTTGTATAACTTTGACGCTTAATACCGGCATACCTATGATACCTACGACAACCATTTTTTTTCTGAAATCACCGGACACTATCTGGCTATCATTCACTAAATACCGTTTTTCTTTAAATGTTACCTTTTTTTCGCAACACGCTGTTATTTAAGATAAACCCCAAAAAAAAAGCCGTTCCAATCAACCAGTCATACCCTGGAGACACAGGAAGCCAGCTCATGGTACAATAAAGTTGGCGGTCCAGCATCCAATGTAAAAGCATATGGACGACGTCACTATCGAGTCGCACATGTTGTTTGAGAGAAGGATGGAGGATGTCTGACAACAATAATTATTATAAACGCGTCGTGTTCGTCTCGTGACGTCATGAGTTATTTTATTAATGAATTATTAGTATTATGGGGACAATTTTACGCGGTTTCTTGATAAATTACTAGGATAAATAAAATGAATATAAATATTAATAAATATATATTTGAAATATACAGAGGGTATTGATATTATGGAACATTTATGAGGATAATAATAGTATATAAATAGAATTATACGGGTAAGGTTGAGGGCATAAATAAGGAAAATATTATTTATAATAATAGTAATATTAATCTACAGGGTGTTTTAAGGTTTAAGAACATTTACAAGAAAGATAATCCTTATAATAATAGTAAAAGCAGCATAAAGGTTAGGACAAGGTATAAATACCTGGAAAAAAATAATAGTAATAATAGTTTTATTTTAGTTAGGGTTCTTTTAGTGGGGGTTGCTAAATTGGTAAAAAAATTTATATTAATAGTTTATCAATTTAGAAAAAAAAGACATTGATGCGGTGTCAAAAAAAGTGTATTTTTTGTATTATTTTACTATATTACTTATATCACGGCTTTTATAGCTTCAATTCAATAAGTTGATACATTTTTTTATTCTTTTTTTTTCCTTTAAATTTTTTTTTATTTTATTATAATTGCCTTTTAAACTAAAAATAAAAAAAAAACAAGAAACAAACCACTTTTTCCTATCCTAATACATTGCTTATTATGGGATCTGATCTTTCTCTTTAGATTGTGACACTCGTATGAATCGTGGAAAAATTTGTCATAAAGCTTTTTTACTAGTTTTTGAATGGTCTTTAACCAGAAAAAAGAAATTTTGAATTCAGAGCATATTTTGAAAAAATGGTCATTTTGACCCCGGATTTTGGTCGAAAATCGAAAAATGCAAAGAAATAGGGTTTCTGTTCATTTTAGAGTCAAATTGGTAATAACCTTTTTTAAAGGTACTCTGAAGTAGTGCAAGATAAAAAAATAAAAAATTGACATTTTTTCATAGGGCTCTTGATAATTCGATATTTATGTTTTACAGTTTTTTTCAATTTTCTCCGATTCTATAATAGCTAGAACCAATTCGTTTTAACAGGCGAATACCTCTTAATATACCCAAGAACTTTTATTTAATACAAAAAGTTGTCAGAGTTATAGTTTATTTATAAAAAAATAAAAACCATTTTTTCGAAAATTTTCGAGGGTAATACCCCTTTTCGATTTTCGACCAAAAAAAAAATTATTTTTTTGTTGGGCTTTTTTACTAAAAATTGTTAGTTTAGGGCTTATTTTAAAATTTGCCAATAATCATTTTAGGAAAAAAATGGTACGGTGGGAAAAAACCAGTTTTCTTTTGTTTTTCCCACATTTTTACTTATATCTCGGCTTCTATAGTTTCGATTCATTTCGTTTTTGGTTTCTTTTATTCCTTATTCTCCTCATGTCAATTCTTTTTATATCTTATTACTATAAGCTTTCAAAAATAAATTTGAAAAATGAAAAAAAATAGACATAAAAACACGGTTGTCTTATTCAATACCCTATAATATATGTTCTATACAAAGGTTTAATACTATTTAACAACTTGCCTGCTAACATCAAAAATTGTATTACTTTAAATCAATTCAGAGGGCTCTTGAGAAAATTTATTATGAATAAGTAAAATTTTGTTTGTTATTTTATTATTTTATTTTAATTATGTAGTTTATTAAGTTTTACTATAGTATGCATTGTTTCCGCTCCAATCATCATCTTGATTGTTGGTTTATCTGTTGACTGGGTATTTTTGGGCCAACCGGGATACTGGTTACAGCTTCTTGGAACTACCGAAGCCTTTCTAAGTATTACACGGGGGGACCAATGTGTCTAGTCGGCAAGGTCAACCAAGTTCCAAATGTGTGTCATCGGCTGATTGCAACCGCACCGACTCGATCAACCTGAGTCGACATTATTTTTATTACTATAAGGCAAACAATAATTAACTGTGCTTTTAATAAGTAGGGCAAGGAAATAATGTTTAGGTTAAGTCTAGTTTTAATTTATGGTCTACCTCTGACAGGATATTTCTGGAACCGGGATGCTGTTTCTGGATTACCGAGACCATCCATGGACAAACCGGAGTGTCCTGATACAGTTATAGCCAATTTACACTTTTAGTTTATTTTTCACCTATGCTTTTATTGAATGTAGCTTCTTGCTAAATAAAGATATTATTTATTTAATAAATGGGACCCTCTTTTTCCTTTATCTTGTGGCACGTATAAATCATGGAAAATTTATTTATTAAACTTTTTTACTTAATTTTGAATGGCCTTTAAGGTAAAAAAATAAATTTTGAATTTGGAGCATAATTTAAAAACGTAAATGAAATTACATTGGAAACAGCGATGGTTCTCTGAAGCATGATACCCAGAAATAAGTAAGTAATATTTCAATAAAATTTATTTCTGATTATAATAGATAATGAGACCTTCCCTTTTCTCTCTGTATTTACTATAGATGTTAATTTTTTCGAAGTACTAAAAAAAGAAAAAGTTGGATAGAGCACCATGCCGAGACTAAGGTTTGAACTCAGAGCCTTATGAGGATACGGCAGGTCTCTTCCCCACTGCGTGTTTAGGGCACCCCTTGGATTTTTGTAGAGATTTTTTTCTAGTACTGACAAACATTTTAAAAATTTCTACTGGTCCCCACGGACCAAAGTAGACGCGAAGCGTCTACTTGTTTATCTTAGATGCATTTATTTGTTTTTTTCTTAATAAAAGTCCTTTAAAATTTAATTAATAATGCTTACCCTAAGAATGCATAATAAAATCCATTTTTTTTTATATAAAACTCCATTTCAGTTCCGCGTATCCTAGACGATGGTATTTTAATTAAACTTATATGTAATCGGTCAAACTTTATAAAAAAAAAATTAGATATTAAGTAAGTAAATAAGAAAAATTAATCAAATCCAAGGTTTCCTACATTAAAACCTGACAGAGCATCGTATTAATATATACGACTTCTTCGCACTCACGTTAATAAATTTTATAATTAAAATCTTATTATTCTTTTTTCTTATTATGCGTGCATAACTTTACTCGACACGACGCTCATATTCTCTACCATAAAAGAATTTCCATAATATTTTACAATGGTAGCGTGCAAATTCAAATGATTAAGCAGAAAAAAACAATTATGAGGCTAAAGTGTCAATGGTTTTTTAATACTTTACACGGCACGCGAGCCTCTTTTACTACTTTAGATTTTGCATTTAATTAATTTTTTTCCTTGTTTTATCGTTCGATTTTCGAGTTTAAAAAGTGACAAGATTTTCCATAAAATTGCTTGTTTTTATAACAAAATTTATAAAATCCCAAAATCTCTTTTATATTAAAAAAAAAAAATCGTCCTTGACGTTCTGTAAATCTCTGCGTTATTTGAGGTTGAGCTCTGACACTCCACGAAAATGTAAATTCGGGGTAAGTAAATCCTGTTGCGTGTAACGGATTTAAAATTGGTTATTTGCTTTTGTTTCCTCTGGATAACGTTCTGGAAGCTCCCTATGGATCTATTGGTTAGCACATTTACCTTATTTCTATTCAAAAAAATTATTTAAAAAAATTGGTATTGGTAATATATAATACACATTTTGGGGGTAAACCGTAGGCGATCGATAGTTCTAGCAAAGAAAATAATAGTAAACTACTGTTGACTGAGTTGTAATGTGATCTGTGTAGGTCTAGGCCTGATGATGCTCCGACAGGAGCGAAACACGTGTAGCTTTTAAGCTTTTTTGAGAAATTATATAGATTGGATGAGACCGTGACTTTGTGTCCTTACTTTTGTTTTTGATTTCCTGAAATAGATTCTGAGATAAAAAATTCTGTAAGAGGCAAATTAAAAAATTGTAATCAAAAATCCAAATTTTATTGTGATACTTGCGAAACTTGTTTATGCATAACAAGCAAAAGAAACTGTTTCAAAGAGTTTCATTCTAAACAATTTTAAAATACCTGCATTTTTCGTTTTTTTTTTTAGTAAAACTTGTATTTTTTTAAATTTTGCATGCAGAAATGTAATATTTTCTGAATTCTTGATTATTATTTTTAAAATGTTAGTTTAAAATGAAACATGTATTTCTTATTTTAAGAATTTAAAATATTTTTGTTTATTCTATTTTTTCTAGAGATTAAGACCCAATGTCCACTTAAATGGACACCAGTTTTTTTGTTAACTATAAAAAAAAATAAAAAAAGTTATTAACAAAAGTTGTTTCTTTTTACACTTTTAAACGAAATTTAAAAGGATTTTTTTTCCTAAAAAAAAAACGCCTCTGGGTCCCAGGAGGATATAATAAAATACTATAACAAATATAATTAGAAAAAAATCAATGGTTTGGAAAACGCTATTATTTGTCTCCCAAAAAATCAATATTTACTATGGATATTATTCCATGAAACCACAACATTTTCCATTGTTTACCAATGAAAAACCCAACGATTGATAAGGAAATTGCTTTTTTTTTTAGGAAATATTTAGGAAAAAAAATAAATGGAATTTTCCGAAAATTCTCATGTAATATAGTAATAGGAAGTCAGCTACATCCTAAATGGATAGTCCGGTCGGCGTTCGGTCAGCTAATATTGGCGGTCTTGTATCCCTGTCACCGGTGTAATGAAGTCACGCCGTGTTGTAATAAACTTTATCGGAAAACGTTGCTCCTTGGAAACATGATTTATAACCTAACAAAAGAAAAAAAAAAAAGAAGATTTATGACATTTATGTAGGATATACAAGAAAAAAAACACATCATATTACTTCGGTTACCACAGTTTAAATACCCGTTAATTACCTTATTATTTAATTATATAGAATGCCATTAAAAGATCTACTATTATATTTAATTTGTTTCTCTCATAATAGTCCTCGTTACTGCGTCAGGAATAATAATGATATATAAGTCGTTTTGGATCATGTGTACTTAATTATTGATTATTTCGGTGACCCGAATAATATAGTAGAAATTTGCTTCAATTTCTGTATGAAACAGTGTTGCAAGAGTGTCAGACATAATTTATATTAAATTTAAGGAGTCTTAATAAAAATAAATAGAGGGTTCATTCTCCTGCTAAATTATATTTAGTAGCAATTAATTAATCTGATGAAACTCTAGCAGATCTCTGAAGAAAGCTGTATGCTCCAAATAATAATAATAATCCTCTTTTATTGAAGTAAAAAAGATGTTACAAATAGGCGATATTTAGCTATATAACCTAACTGCCACGAAATTAATTTTCAAGAGCAATTACAGTTGAGAAAAGAACAGAGGAATCATCAAAGTAAGAACTAAAAATGACATTAAATTAAATGAAAAATGAATGGTTTATTAGATTTAGAAAAACTGAAAGTGCTGTGCGCAGTAGAACAGCTCACTGTATTAAATGCCTTAAGGAAGTCATTGTGATCATCCACTCTACTTACGTAGAGTCTATATTATGTACTTTTATGTATTTAACAAATTGTATTATTAATGGTTCTCATAGAATAACGTTACTTTTTCATGCTGTAAATTTATCTAAGCTTCAACGTTGATGTTCCAGGTAGTTGAAATCATTCGGTCTAAAAGAGCCCAGGCAGTTAAATGAAGAGCATTAGTAATGGAAAAAATGCTTCTTCTCTATTTTGACTTTTTCCAGGAAATTTTGAAATTAATCCTTGTTTCTTCCATGGTCGTAATGGAAACCTAGAAAAAAAAATTCTTTAAAATATTGAAATCTGAGAAGTGATTTTATTTTAGTTTTATAATTCTATAGCTCGTACTTGTTTTATTTTGGTAATTTATTTTAGACTAGATGTTTTATTTATACTTATCTGTAAGTTTTATTTGTACATACTTTGTTTTATCATTCGTTTTACCTTTATTTATATAGTTGTGGTTTGTATGTGTATTTATTTTATTTTTGTTTTACAATTTTAACTCGTATTTTGTTTTATTTTTTTTTGGCTTTTTTATTTTAAGCTTAAATTTATTTATAAATTTTCTGTATGTGAGACTTTTTGTGTTTTTATATATGTATGCCATTTTGTAGAAGCACACACTTTTTTTTTCAATTAATTTGCATTTTTTTTTATATTATTGATTTAAATTTTAAAGTTATTTTTTTTAAATGTGTTTTATATTATCTATATTATGTATTATCTATGTAGCTCAAGTTAAATAAATACATTATTATTATTTGAAATTTGGAACATAGCTTCTTCTAATAAAATCATTGGACCCCTACATATTTCAGCATTCTTCCGGAATTTTTTTTTGAAATAAGGAATTTGTCCCTGGAAATTGGGAAAAAAATCTTTAATTAATAGTAAAGAAATTGTCTCTGGAATTTGAAAAAAAAATATTTTTTAAGATATTAAAATCTACTGAAACATAATGCTCATATCTCTAAAATTAAACGAGTCATAGAACTTTGAATTTTGGTACGCTGCTTCTCCTAAAAAAATTATTTTAGCAAATTTCCAGAGTATTTTTTAAAATAAAGCAATTGTCTTTGGAATATAAAACAAAAATTCTTTAAAATATTAAAACCTACAGAGACAAAATGCTCATATCTTTGTAAACAAGAGCGATAGAACTATGAAATTTGGAACACAGCTTCTTCTAATAAAATAATTGGACACCTATTTTAGCATTTTTCCAGAATATTTTTTAAAATGATGAAATTGTTCCTGGAAGTTGGAGAAAATTTAATTATTTTTTTTATTAAAAATTTCTTTCAAATATTCAATTTTACAAAGACAAAATACTCATATCTCTAGAAACAAGAGTTATAAAACTTTGGAACCAAAGGTGATAGAGTTCTGAAATTGAGAACGCAGCTTTTTGTCATAACATCGGTAAATACCTATTTTAGAACTTATCCAGATTTGTTTTTTTAAATTGAAAAATAGTCTCTGGAAATTAATTTTTTTTTTGAAAAATTGAAATCTACTGAGGCGAAATGCTCATTTCTCTAGAACCAAAAGTGATAGAGCATTAAAATTTAAAACACAGGTTCCTCTAACAAAATTAGTAGACACCAATTTTAGCATTTTTCCAGAATTTTTTTCAAAATAAAAAAATTGTTTCTGATAATTAAAAAAAAAATCTTTAAAATATTAAAATCTACAGAAACAAAATGCTCATATCTCTGGAACCAAGTGTGATAGAGCTTTGAAAATTTGAACACAGCTTCTTCTAACAAAATTATTTGACACCTGTTTCAGCATTTTTCCGGAATTTTTTTTTATATAAAGAAATTGTTCCTGGAAGTTGGAAAAAAAAATCCAAAAAATATTGAAATTCCTTGAGATAAAATGCTCATATTTCTGGATCCAAGCATGATAGAGCTTTGAAATTTAAAACACAGCTTCCTTTACCAAAATCATTAGAAACCTATTTTAGAAATTTTTTTAAAATGATGAAATTGTTCCTGGAAGTTGGAAAAAATTTATTTAAAACATTTAATTCTTTAGAGAGAAAATGCTCATATCTCAAGAACTAAGAGTTATAAAACCTTAGAAATTTGGAACACTGATACCTTAAAAAAAATCTTTGGATTCCAGCAATTTTCCAAAAAATTTTTTTAAATAAAGCAATCGTTTCTGCATCTGAAAAAAAATCCTTTAAAATATTAAAATCAACATAGAAAAAATGATTATATCTCTGCAACCAACAGCGATAGAGCTTTGAAATTTAGAACGCAGCTTCTTCATATAACATCGTTAAATACCTATTTCCGAACTTCTCTCAAATTTGTTTTTGAATGAAGAAATTGTCACTGGAAATTAAAAAAAATCCTTAAAATATTGAAATCTACTGAAGCAAAATGCTCGTATCTTTGGAACCAAAAGTGATAGAGCATTAAAATTTAAAACACAGCTTCTTCTAACAAAATTATTAGACACTTGTGTCAGCATTTTTCCAGAAAATTTTTCAAAATAACAAAATTGTTCTGGAACAAAAAAAAAAATCTATAAAATATTAAAACCTACGGAGATAAAATGCTCATATCTCTGGAACCAAGCGCGATAGAGCTTTGAAATTTGGAACATAGCTTCTTCTTATAAAATCATTAGATCCTATGTTAGCATTTTTCCAGAAATTTTGTTGAAAAAAAAAACTGTCTCTGGAATTTTTTTTTTAAATATAGAATTTCTTGGACAGAATGATCATATCTATGGAATTAAGAGTGATACAGTTATGAAATTTGGAACACAGCTTCTTTCTAATAAAATAACTAGACACCTATTTCAAATTTTTTTTTAGAAATATTATTAATTGAAGAAAGAAATTGTTTTTTTGGAAATTTAAAAAAAAATTAATAATTAAATATTTAAATTTAATTAATTTAAAATTGGGATTTTAAGAGAGGGAATGATCGTATCTCTGAAACTAAGAGTGATAGGGCTTTTAAATTTAAAACATAGTTTCTCCTAATAAAATAATTGCATACCTATTTCAGCATTTTTCTAGAATTTTTTTGAAATAAGGAAATTGTCCCTGGAAATTGGACAAAAATATTTTTTTAAATATTAAAATCTACAGAGATAAAATGCTTATATCTCTGTAAATAAGAGTGATAGAGCTATAAAATTTCGAACACAGCTTTTTCTAATAAAACAATTATTAACTATTTCACCATTTTTCAAAAAAAAAATTTTTTAATGATAAACTTGTCCGTAGAAATTGAAAAAAAATCTTTAAAATACAAAAATCTACCGAGACATAATGCTCATATCTTTGTAAACAAGAGTGATAGAACTATGAAATTTGGAACACAGCATCTCCTAATAAAATCATTGATTACCTATTTCAGCATTTTATCCAGAATTTTTTTTAAACTAAAGAAATTGTCCCTGGAAATTGCAAAAAAAAATTCCATAAAATATTGAAATCCCTTGAGATAAAATGCTCATATCTTCCAGTACTGCCTATCTAGGATCCAAACATGATACAGCATTTAAATTTAAAACAAAGATTCCTCTAACAAAATCATTAGAAACCTTTTTTAGCATTTTTCCAGAAATTTTTTTAAATTGATGAAATTGGCCCTGGAAGTTGGAAAAAATTTTAATTGGATGGATAAACTTTAAAATATTCAGTTCTTTAGAAACAAAATGCTCATATCTTTAAAAGCAAGAGCCATAAAACTTTGAAATTTGGAACGCTGCTACTTCTAAAAAAATCTTTGGATACCTAGTTCAGCATTTTTCCAGACATTTTTTTGTAATAAAGCAGTTGTCTCTGGATTTAAAAAAAATCCTTTAAAATATTAAAACTTACATAGAAAGAATGCTTATATTTCTGGAACCAATAGTGACAGAGCTTTGAAGTTTGGAACGCAGCTTCTTATAATAATATCATAAGATAGCTATTTCAGAAGTTTCCCAATTTTTTTTTTTAATGCAAAAATGGTTCCTGGAAATTATTTTTTTTTTTAAATATTGAAATCAACTGAGGCAAAATGCTTATATCTCTGGAACCAAGTGTCATAGAGCTTGGAAAATTTAGACACGTATTTCAGCATTTTTCCATAAATTTTTTCAAAATAATAAAATTGTTTCTGGAAATTGAAAAAAAAATCTTTAAAATATTAATTTCTACAGAGACAAAATGTTCATATTAAAAAATGCTAATAGACAAAAATCTCTGAATAACCTATTCCAGCATTTTTCAAAACAATTTTTTGAAATAAAGCAATTGTCTCTGGATTTGAAAAAGAACTCCTTTCAAATATTAAATTCCAGATAGAAAGAATGCTTATATCTCTGGAACCAACAGTGATAGAGCTTTGATATTTTGGAACGCAGCTTTTTGTAATAACATCATTAGATGGCTATTTAGAACTTTTCCAAATTTTTTTTTTAAATGAAGAGATAATTCCTGGAAATTAATTTTTTTTTTTCTAATATTGAAATCGACTGAGGCAAAATGCTTATATCTCTGGAACCAAGTGTGATAGAGCTTGGAAAATTTAAACATAGCTTCTTCTAATAAAATTATTAGACACCTATTTCAGCATTTTTCCAGAAATTTTTTCAAAATTAAGAATTTAACCCTGGAATTTCGTGCGTTATTTTATCCAAAAAATATTGAAATCCCTAGAGATAAAATGATCATATCTCTGAAACCAAGAGTGATAGAGCTTTGAAATTTGAAACATAGCTTCTTCTAATAAAATCATTAGACACCTGTTTCAACCTTTTTCCAGAAATTTTTTCGAAATAAAGAAATTAGCCCTGGAATTTGATGATTTTTTGTCTTAAAATTATGATTATTAAAAAATACAGAATGCTCATATCTCTGGAATCAAGAGCGATAGATCTTTGAAATTTAAAACATAACTTCCTCTAATAAAATTATTGGACACCTATTTCAGGATTTTTCCAGAAATTTTTTGAAAATAAACAAACCAACCCTGGAATTTGCTGATTTTTTCATCTTAAAATTATTGAAATCCGTAGAGACAAAATGATCATATTTCTGGAACCAAGTGTGATGGAGCTTTAAAAATTGGAACATAGCTTCTTATAATAAAATTATAAGCATTTTTTTCAGTAGTTTATTTTTTATTTATCCCTTCTACGCGGTCCCCAAGTCGTTGTAACTAATTAAAAATTAAATTTTAAAACAGTACCAATCGGGAACTAAAAATCAGGAATTAAAATTATAATTATTTTCTTACGTGAAAATCATATTTAAAGCCAAGATTTACGAATTATTACTTTCGTTGATTACGAAACAACTCGTTAAGAAAATTGAGGATTTTTAATTTTTAAAATATTCACGTGCATAACTTAAATGAACACGATAAACGTTATTATATTTTTAAGTCGTCACTTGCCTTTTAATAGGTTGTTTCTTTTTCCGCTCATGCCATCACACTGTATAAAAAATAAAATTTAAATGAAAATACCGAAATTTCCTTTATATTTACCCAGAAACCGGTTTTAGTCTATCAGGAAACTTTTTTAATCTGAAACCCTCTCGTATATGTGGTCGAATCATAAAGAGCAGAATTAATTGGCTAAAGTTTCGGAAAAGCTTTTTGTATCGAATACGTACGGAAAGTTAAAAATATAAATTAAAGTTTATGGGTCTCGTTTAAAGGTCATGAAACATATAGTAAAAAACAAACGATAGATAAAAAAGCTCTAAGTAAAAAAGTTTTATTTGTACCTTAAGAACTTAAAGTAATTCTACTAAATAACCATGAGGGGTGAACTAGCTTAGAAAAATCCATAAGTAAATGTCTGAAAAAAAAACTATTTTTTTTTAAATCTCTCATTCGTACCATGGCTTGAATAGTAATTTAAAATTTGTTACGGCATCATTTGACAACTTCGCTTAGTGTCTAAGTTCATTTTATCTCAGTTTTCCAGTTGACTTGAAGAAATATCCAGGCTGGCAATCGTCGTTTTGCATAACAGCGACGACGTCACGTTAGATATATTCCGACCGAACGGATTTTGTCATAATATTTATATGATGACGACTTCATTTTTATTTTCGAGGGAAATTTTACTTACTTACGAGGTGAGTATACTCTTTTATATATATATATATATATATGCGCTTTAAAGGCTGATTTATTATGTTAAATAAAATGTGAACGTCAGCGTAGTTTTATTATTGCATTCTTCTATTATTTTTATTAGTGAAGCAGAAAGCGGCTTTTAATATAAGTGACTGGAACTATCTAAATGTTGATGGAAGTTTGAAATATTTAACATTTCGTTTGTAATCAGGTTATGCATATCTCTTGTCTGCAGAGATAAGTACTACATACGTAAGAAAAATTCAAGAGGTATAAATGCTATAATAACGTTAGTCGTGTCTAAGTTATGCATATGAATGTTCTGAAATTAAATTTTCTTAATTTTGGCTTCTTCGTAATAATTATTACGAAGAGAAAATATTTATAATTTTATTTCCAGGTTTCGTCTTCAATTAGTACTATTTCAAACTAGTTTAATTTTAAACTTCTAACTTCTAATTATTATTTGATCTATATTAATAAATAATAAATTTTTCCAATCAAAATAATTTATGAACTGATTACAATTTTTAACAACTGAGTACATGGAAGGGATAAGATTGAACCTAAAACGTGATCTAAAATTCACCTCAACTGTCAAATTTTGTTAATTTGTTCTTTTTAAAAATTTTTTTGGAGAAATGCCGAAATAGGTGTCTAATAATTTTATTAGAAGAAGCCATGTTTCAAATTTCAAAGCTCTATCGCTCTTGATTCCAGAGATATGAACATTTTGTCTCTAGGGATTCCAATAATTTTGAAACAAAAACATAATTAAATTCCAGGATTAATTTCTTTATTTTAAAAAAATTTCTGAAAAAATGCTTAAATAGGTGTCTAATAATTTTATTAGAAGAAGCTATGTTTCAAATTTCAAAGCTCTATCACTCTTCGTTTTAGAGATATGAGCATTCTGTCTCTAGGGATTTCAATAAATGTAAGGCAAAAAAATTATTAAATTCCAGGGCTAATTTCTTTATTTTTAAAAAATTTCTGAAAAAATGCTTAAATAGGTGTCTAATGATTTTATTAGAAGAAGTTATGTTTCAAATTTCAAAGCTCTATCGCTCTTAGTTCCAGAGATATGAGCATTCTGTCTCTAGGGATTTTAATAATTTTGAGGCAAAAAAATCATCAAATTCCAGGGCTAATTTCTTTATTTTCAAAAAATTTCTGGAAAAAGGCTGAAACAGGTGTCTAATAATTTTATTAAGGGAAGCTATGTTTCAAATTTTAAAGCTTTATCGCTCTTGGTTCAAGAGATATGATCATTTTGTCTCTAGGGATTTTAATAATTTTGAGGCAAAAAAGTCATTAAATTCCAGGGCTAATTTCTTTATTTCGAAAAAAATTATGAAAAAATGCTGAAATAGATATCTAATAATTTTATTAGAAGAAGCTATGATTCAAATTTAAAAGCTCTATCGCTCTTGGTTGCAGAGATATGATCATTTTGTCTTTAGGGATTTCAATAATTTTAAGATAAAAAAATCATCAAATTCCATGGCTAATTTTTTTATTTCAAAAAATTTCTGGAAAAAGGCTAAAACAGGTGTCTAATGGTTTTAATAAAGGAAGCTATGTTATAAATTTCAAAGCTCTATCTCTTTTTTTTCCCGAGATATGATCATTTTGTCTCTAGGGATTCCAATAATTTTAAGACAAAAAAATCATCAAATTGCAGAAAAATGCTGAAATAGGTGTCTAATGATTTTATTAAAAGAAACTATGTTTCAAATTTTAAAGCTCTATCGCTCTTGGTTTCAGAGATATGACCATTCTGTCTCTAGGGATTTTAATAATTTTAAGACAAAATAATCATCAAATTCCAGGGCTAATTTCTTTATTTTGAAAAAATTTCTAGAAAAAGGCTGAAATAGGTGTCTAATAATTTTATTAAGGGAAGCTATGTTTCAAATTTCAAAGCTTTATCGCTCTTGGTTCAAGAGATATGATCATTTTGTCTTTAGGGATTTTAATAATTTTAAGACAAAAAAATCATCAAATTCCAGGGCTAATTTTTTTATTTGAAAAAAAATTGTGGAAAAACGCTGAAATAGGTGTGTAATGATTTTATCAGTAGAAGCTATGTTCAAAATTTCAAAGCTCTATCTTTTTTTATTCCAGAGATATGATCATTTTGTCTCTAGGGATTCCAATAATTTTAAAACAAAAAAATTATCAAATTCCAGAATTAATTTCTTTATTTCAAAAAAATTTCTGGAAAAATGCTGAAACAAGTGTTTAATGATTTTATTAGAAGAAGCAATGTTTCAAATTTCAAAGCTCTATCGCTTTTGGTTCCAGAGATATGACCATTTTGTCTCTAGGAATTTTAATAATTTTAAGACAAAAAAATCATCAAATTCCAGGGGTAATTTCTTTATTTCAAAAAAATTTCTGAAAAAATGCTTAAATAGGTGTCTAATGATTTTATTAAAAGAAGCCATGTTTCAAATTTCAAAGCTCTAACGCTCTTGGTTCTAGAGACATAATTATTTTGTCTCTAGGGATTTTAATAATTTTAAAACAAGAAAATCATCAAATTCCAGGAATTATTTATCCATTTCAAAAAAATTTCTGGAAAAAATGCTAAAATAGGTGTCTAATAATTTTATTAGAAGAAGCTATGTTTCAAATTTCAAAGCTTTATCGCTCTTGGTTTCAGAGATATGACCATTCTGTCTCTAGGGATTTTAATAATTTTAAGACAAAAAAATCATCAAATTCCAGGGCTAATTTCTTTATTTTGAAAGGAATTGTGGAAAAATGCTGAAATAGGTTTTTAATGATTTTATTAGAAGAAGCTATGGTTCAAATTTCAAAGCTCTATCGCTCTTGGTTTTAGAGATATGAGCATTCTGTCTCTAGGGATTTTAATAATTTTAAAACAAGAAAATGATCAAATTCCAGGAATTATTTATCCATTTCAAAAAAATTTCTGGAAAAATGCTAAAATAGGTGTCTAATTATTTTATTAGAAGAAGTTATGTTTCAAATTTCAAAGCTCTATCGCTCTTGGTTCCAGAGATATAACCATTCTGTCTCTAGGGATTTCAATAATTTTAAGACAAAAAATCATCAAATTCCAGGGCTAATTTCTTTATTTTGAAAAAAATTTTGGAAAAATTGTGAGATATGTATCTAATAGTTTTATTAGAAAAAGCTGAAAAATGTTAGAAATTTTAAAGCTCTATCTCTCTTAATTCCGAAGATATGAGCACTTCCATTATCCAACATTTGACTTTGAAAAAACTCAGTTTTTATTGATCCTATGACATTTCTTCTAAATCTAAAAATTTTAAATTGCTTCAAAATTAAAATAAATTAAATATTCCTTAAATAACTCTTATATAGCCATTATGTTATAATGAAAAAAAACATTGCTCCACATAGAAACTAGAAACCTGGAAAGCCTAGATAATATGGATAATCATTTTAAAACCCTGAAAATTATTTAAAAAAAAAATCAAAGATGTGGATTGTATCCATAAGGCTTGAAAATGGGCCCAAAAGCCTGGAATAAAATAGGAAATTGCTTCAAATGTCTGACAGATAGCAGTAATGATAGACAAAGTCCTCAATACATAAAAAAATAATTTAAAATGTGGATTTAAAATAAAAATTATTTAAATAAAATAAAAACATATTTTGTCTCTGGGAATTTCAATAATATTCAACTTCCAGGAATAATTTCTTTATTTAACAAAAAATCCAAACACTAATTTTGGCCCTAAGACTTCAGCTTTCCCTGGCATTATCCAAAAATCATCAATCCAATCCACTATAGTTAAATATTAATCTATTAAATGTTTAAAATTCAACTTGAAGCGAACTAATTAATAAGTCAGTAATTAAGGGCTTTCGGATCTAATAATGCGGATGTACTCGTATGTTTAACAACGTGTACGTTCATGTATTTGACTTGTTACCGTTAGACACATAATATGTACATACATAGTTAAAGCATAAATTTAATAATAAGATCAATATTAAACGTTTATATATAAAGGTGAAAAAATTAAAATAGCCTTAGGCTAATCTTACGCGTAACAAAAATAAATTGGAATAATTAAAATGCGTTCAATCAAATCTGGAAAATTAAAAAATTACTCATTATTAGACCTCTGACCCCATTAAGACCCCGATAAAATAATTTTCCCGGTGAAACTTTAAAAGGGTGATTTTTTACACGGTTTTAATGACCTCCTCCTAAGGAAAACTTTCTATTTAAAAAAATTTCCTTAAAGTCGTAAAGTTTTCCCTCGTTAGTCAATTTAACCGGACTCTGACGATAAAAAACAGACTCTCACCCCCTTCGCTCCCCTTTCTGCACTATATAACAAAACTTATAAAATTTAATTATGGGACATTTTAACTTTATTGTTATAACGGAAGTTTCCTGATTGAGAGGGTCGTTATTATAGTTCGTTTTGTCTGGAAAAGGACGGAATGACGTAATTAATTTACGATAAAAGGAAAAAAAGTGAGGATGAAAATGGTGGACTTGAGAATCAAAGAATTTATTGTCTAATAATAAATTAAGGGGTTTATTGATGTAAAATGAAATAAAATAATTAGAAGTTGCACTCATATTATTTGTTTTTTTTTTATATTAACTAGTTTATTTTATACGTTTGTTTTAAGACTCTGGTGCATCATCGCTTAGTAAGATAATGCTTAGGTCCTGGAAAATTGGAAAAAATTAAGTAATTTCTCTAGAAAATAGAAAAGTCAGTAAATTCAGGAAATTGGAAGATAATTATGTCAAATTTCTGGAATAAATAGGAAATTACTTCCAGGCAGTTGAAAAAACGAATTCCGTGTAGTGAACTATTTTCTGAAAAAATTAACATTCCTTTTTGAACTAAAAAATCAATTATTTATTGTCAATTCGATAATATACGCCGGGACTAAGAGAAGCCACAAACAAAGACAACGTTACAATATAGTGCGTTAGAGTAAGACGGAAGCGCTGATACTGCGTAGCCACGCCTGTTAACCGTAGTCCGGTGGTCTGTGTTGAAAAGGGTAATGTGTAATTTTATCTCTATATTCCTCTCCCTTCACTTCCATTTATTGTAATTAATTTTTTCTTTGTTTTTACAAACTCTTATTACTTAGAATTATTGGAGACAATAGGATGTCTGGGTTTCCTGAAAAAAAAAAACATAAATATTTTTAAATTCCTGAAAAAAAATAAAAATTACTTCAAGTTCCTGGAAAAAATAAAATATTACTTACAGGCAGTTGAAAAACGAATTTGCCATACCCTAGACAAAGTGACAAAACTACTTACAAAACTATAAATAATAAAACAAATTATGAGGTAATAATTCCATAATATACGCCTAGACTAAAGGAACCAACAAACAATGATAACCTTCCATCATAGTGCGTTAGAGTAAGAGGGATGCGATAGTGCAAGGTGGCCACACCTCTTAAGCATAGCCCGGGCGTATATGTTAAAAAAAAGGCAATATAAATGATATTTCTCTTTAACGTTTCTTTATGACGTTTCACCATCAATAATGAATATGTTGACGAATTATCTGATGTCTTTGCTAGAATTACAAACTGATCACAAATAACTGGAAGAAACTAGGAGTAAGTTTGAGTACCTGGAAGTAATAATAGTTTTTTTAAAATAAAACTTAGGACTAACCTCGGAGTTTCTGGAAAAGATTAAAATAGTATGAGACAAATAATTGGAAACTACTTCACTGAGTCGCATGTTCGATGCCCCAATTTTATGAAAATTTCATTTTTAATTGGATTAACATTTATAGCCCTACAGTTGGAGCCTCTGATATTACACTCCACCTACAAATTACTTTGAACTCCTCGAGAAAAATAAGATAAGTCTAAGTTTTCTGGAAGATAATGGGAATCGTTTCTAAGTCCTTGGAACAACCTAAAAATTACATCAACTTCCTGGAAATTACTGTGACATATTGGAATAAATAAAAAATTACTTCCAGGCAGTTGAAAAAATAAATTCCATGGAAAAAAGTGACAAATTATTAAAAAAAAATTAACATTCATTTTTGAATAATAGAATGAATTATTTATTGTCAATTCGATAATATACGCCGGGACTAAGAGAAGCGGCAAACAAAGACAACGCTACAATATAGTGCGTTAGAGTAAGACGGAAACGCTGATACTGTGTAGCCACACCTGTTAACCATAGTCCGGTGGTCTGTGTTGAAAAGGGTAATGTGTAATTTTATCTCTATATTCCTCTCCCTTCACTTCCATTTATTGTAATTAATTTTTTCTCTGTTTTTTTACAAACTTTTATTACATAGAATTATTGGAGACAATAGGATGGCTGGGTTTTCTGGAAAAAAAAACATAAATATCTTAAATTTCCTGGGAAATACTAGAAATTACTTTAAATTCCTGGAATAAATAAAATATTACTTACAGGCAGTTGAAAAACGAATTTGCCATACCCTAGACAAAGTGACAAAACTACTTACAAAACTATAAATAATAAAACAAATTATGTGGTAATAATTCCATAATATACGCCTGGACTAAAGGAACCAACAAACAATGATAACCTTCCATCATAGTGCGTTAGAGTAAGAGGGAAGCGATAGTGCAAGGTGGCCATACCTCTTAAGCATAGCCCGGGCGTATATGTTAAAAAAAAGGCAATAAAAATTATATTTCTCTTTAACGTTTCTTTATGACGTTTCACCATCAATAATGAATATGTTAACGAATTATTTGATGTTTTTGCTAGAAAGGAACTGATCACAAATGCCTGGAAGAAACTAGGAGTAAGTTTGAGTACCTAGAAGTAATAAAAGTTTTTTTAAAATAAAACTTAGGACTAACCTCGGAGTTTCTGGAAAAGATTAAAATAGTATGAGACAAAAAAATTAGAAACTACTTCACTGAGTTGCAGTTCGATGCCCCAGTTTATGGAAATTTCATCTTTAATTGGATTAACATTTATAGCCCTACGGTTAGAGCCTCTGATATTACACTCCACCTACAAATTACTTTAAACTCCTGGAGAAAAATAAGATAAGTCTAAGTTTTCTGAAAGATAATGGGAATCGTTTCTAAGTCCTTGGAACAACCTAAAAATTACATCAACTTCCTGGAAATTACTGCGACATACTGGAATAAATAAAAAATTACTTCCAGGCAGTTGAAAAAATAAATTCCATGGAAAAAGTGACAAATTATTAAAAAAAAAATTAACATTCATTTTTGAATAATAGAATAATTTATTTATTGTCAATTCGATAATATACGCCGGGACTAACAGAAGCCACAAACAAAGACAACGTTACAATATAGTGCGTTAGAATAAGACGGAAGCGCTGATACTGCGTAGCCACGCCTGTTAACCATAGTCCGGTGGTCTGTGTTGAAAAGGGTAATGTGTAAGTTTATATCTATATTCCTCTCCCTTCACTTCCATTTATTGTAATTAATTTTTTGTCTGTTTTTACAAACTCTTATTACTTAGAATTATTGGAGACAATAGGATGTATGGGTTTTCTGAAAAAAAAAACATAAATATTTTTAAATTCCTGGGAAATACTAGAAATTACTTTAAATTCCTGGAATAAATAAAATATTACTTACAGGCAGTTGAAAAACGAATTTGCCATACCCTAGACAAAGTGACAAAACTACTTCCAAAACTATAAATAATAAAGCAAATTATGTGGTAATAAGTCCATAATATACGCCTGGACTAAAGGAACCAACAAACAATGATAACGTTCCATCATAGTGCGTTAGAGTAAGTGGGAAGCGCTAGTATCGGGTGGCCACACCTCTTAAGCATAGCCCGGGCGTATATGTTAAAAAAAAGGCAATAAAAATGATATTTCTCTTTAACGTTTCTTTATGACGTTTCACCATCAATAATGAATATGTTAACGAATTATTTGATGTTTTTGCTAGAAAGGAACTGATCACAAATGCCTGGAAGAAACTAGGAGTAAGTTTGAGTACCTAGAAGTAATAAAAGTTTCCTTAAAATGAAACCTAGGACTAACCTCGGAGTTTCTGGAAAAGATTAAAATAGTATGAGACAAATAATTGGAAACTACTTCACTGAGTTGCAGTTCGATGCCCCAATTTTATGGAAATTTCAGTTTTAATTCGATTAACATTTATAGCCCTACGGTTGGAGCCTCTGATGTGACACTCAACCTACAAATCACTTTGAACTCCTGGATTACAATAAGATAAGTTTTCTGGAAGATAATGGAAATCGTTTTTAAGTCCTTGGAACAACCTAAAAATTACATCAACTTCCTGGAAATTACTGCGACATACTGGAATAAATAAAAAATTACTTCCAGGCAGTTGAAGAAATAAATTCCATGGTAAAAAGTGACAAATTATTAAAAAAAAAAATTAACATTCATTTTTGAATAATAGAATGAATTATTTATTGTCAATTCGATAATATACGCCGGGACTAAGAGAAGCGGCAAACAAAGACAACGCTACAATATAGTGCGTTAGAGCAAGACGGAAGCGCTGATACTGTGTAGCCACGCCTGTTAACCATAGTCCGGTGGTCTGTGTTGAAAAGGGTAATGTGTAATTTTATCTCTATATTCCTCTCCCTTCACTTCCATTTATTGTAATTAATTTTTTCTCTGTTTTTTTACAAACTATTATTACATAGAATTATTGGAGACAATAGGATGGCTGGGTTTTCTGGAAAAAAAAAACATAAATATCTTAAATTTCCTGGGAAATACTAGAAATTACTTCAAATTCCTGGAATAAATAAAATATTACTTCCAGGCAGTTGAAAAACGAATTTGTCATACCCTAGACAAAATGACAAAATTACTTACAAAACTATAAATAATAAGACAAATTATGTGGTAATAATTCCATAATATACGCCTGGACTAAAGGAACCAACAAACAATGATAACGTTCCATCATAGTGCGTTAGAGTAAGTGGGAAGCGCTAGTGCAGGGTGGCCACACCTCTTAAGCATAGTCCGGGCGTATATGTAAAAAAAAATGCAATAAAAATTATATTTCTCTTTAACGTTTCTTTATGACGTTTCACCATCAATAGTGAATATGTTAACGAATTATTTGATGTTTTTGCTAGAAAGGAACTGATCACAAATGCCTGGAAGAAACTAGGAGTAAGTTTGAGTACCTAGAAGTAATAAAAGTTTCCTTAAAATGAAACCTAGGACTAACCTCGGAGTTTCTGGAAAAGATTAAAATAGTATGAGACAAATAATTGGAAACTACTTCACTGAGTTGCAGTTCGATGCCCCAATTTTATGGAAATTTCAGTTTTAATTGGATTAACATTTATAGCCCTACGGTTGGAGCCTCTGATGTGACACTCAACCTACGAATCACTTTGAACTCCTGGATTACAATAAGATAAGCTTTCTGGAAGATAATGGAAATCGTTTTTAAGTCCTTGGAACAACCTAAAAATTACATGAACTTCTTGGAAATTACTGCGACATACTGGAATAAATAAAAAATTACTTCCAGGCAGTTGAAAAAATAAATTCCATGGAAAAAAGTGACAAATTATTGTCACTTTTTGTCATCGAACTGCTTTTCCATGTAGTGACTTATTTTCTGAAAAAATTAACATTCCTTTTTGAACTAAAAAATTAATTACTTATTGTCAATTCGATAATATACGCCGGGACTAACAGAAGCCGCAAACAAAGACAACGCTACAATATAGTGCGTTAGAGTAAGACGGAAGCGCTGATACTGCGTAACCACGCCTGTTAACCATAGTCCGGGGGTCTGTGTTGAAAAAAAGCATATATTTTTCTTTTTTCTTCATATGACTTATTAAATTAAGCTCTTTATAGAAATACATGTTTATTAGGAAATTATTATAAAAATATTTAGAAAAATTAAATGAAAATAAATAATAAGGAAACTAAGAATAAAACTGGAGAAACAAGAAAATAGCTACAAGTAACAATTTTACAATAAAAAACGAACAAATCCTAGAATAACCCTCGCAAATCATCGCTTTTGGTGACATTAGCTAGTTTAATCCTTAAAGCTTTTATAAAGGTAATTTGTAAATTTATATATATATTCCTCTTCCTTCACTTCCATTTATTTTAATAAATTTTTTTAGAGACAATAGGATTTCTGGGTTTTCTGAAAAAAAAAACATAAATATTTTTAAATTCCTGGAAAAAATTAAAAATTACTTCAAATTCCTGGAATAAATAAAATATTACTTACAGGCAGTTGAAAAACGAATTTGCCATACCCTAGACAAAGTGACAAAACTACTTACAAAACTATAAATAATAAAACAAATTATGAGGTAATAATTCCATAATATACGCCTAGACTAAAGGAACCAACAAACAATGATAACCTTCCATCATAGTGCGTTAGAGTAAGAGGGATGCGATAGTGCAAGGTGGCCACACCTCTTAAGCATAGCCCGGGCGTATATGTTAAAAAAAAGGCAATATAAATGATATTTCTCTTTAACGTTTCTTTATGACGTTTCACCATCAATAATGAATATGTTGACGAATTATCTGATGTCTTTGCTAGAATTACAAACTGATCACAAATAACTGGAAGAAACTAGGAGTAAGTTTGAGTACCTGGAAGTAATAAAAGTTTTTTAAAATAAAACCTAGGACTAACCTCGGAGTTTCTGGAAAAGATTAAAATAGTATGAGACAAAAAAATTAGAAACTGCTTCACTGAGTTGCAGTTTGATGCTCCAATTTTATGGAAATTTCATTTTTAATTGGATTAACATTTATAGCCCTACGGTTGGAGCCTCTGATATTACACTCCACCTACAAATTACTTTGAACTCCTGGAGAAAAATAAGATAAGTCTAAGTTTTCTGGAAGATAATGGGAATCGTTTCTAAGTCCTTGGAACAACCTAAAAATTACATCAACTTCCTGGAAATTACTGCGACATACATATTTTTAGGCAGTTGAAAAAATAAATTCCATGGAAAAAAGTGACAAATTATTAAAAAAAAAATTAACATTCATTTTTGAATAATAGAATAAATTATTTATTGTCAATTCGATAATATACGCCGGGACTAAGAGAAGCGGCAAACAAAGACAACGCTACAATATAGTGCGTTAGAGTAAGACGGAAACGCTGATACTGTGTAGCCACACCTGTTAACCATAGTCCGGTGGTCTGTGTTGAAAAGGGTAATGTGTAATTTTATCTCTATATTCCTCTCCCTTCACTTCCATTTATTGTAATTAATTTTTTCTCTGTTTTTTTACAAACTTTTATTACATAGAATTATTGAAGACAATAGGATGGCTGGGTTTTCTGGAAAAAAAAACATAAATATCTTAAATTTCCTGGGAAATACTAGAAATTACTTTAAATTCCTGGAATAAATAAAATATTACTTATAGGCAGTTGAAAAACGAATTTGCCATACCCTAGACAAAGTGACAAAATTACTTACAAAACTATAAATAATGAAACAAATTATGTGGTAATAATTCCATAATATACGCCTGGACTAAAGGAACCAACAAACAATGATAACGTTCCATCATAGTGCGTTAGAGTAAGTGGGAAGCGCTAGTGCAGGGTGGCCACACCTCTTAAGCATAGTCCGGGCGTATATGTAAAAAAAATGCAATAAAAATTATATTTCTCTTTAACGTTTCTTTATGACGTTTCACCATCAATGATGAATATGTTGACGAATTATTTGATGTCTTTGCTAGAGTTACGAACTGATCACAAATGCCTGGAAGAAACTAGGAGTAAGTTTGAGTACCTGGAAGTAATAAAAGTTTCCTTAAAATGAAACCTAGGACTAACCTCGGAGTTTCTGGAAAATATAAAAATAGTATGAGACAAAAAAATTAGAAACTACTTCACTGAGTTGCAGTTCGATGCCCCAATTTTATGGAAATTTCAGTTTTAATTCGATTAACATTTATAGCCCTACGGTTGGAGCCTCTGATGTGACACTCAACCTACAAATCACTTTGAACTTCTGAAGAAAAATAAGATTTCTAAGTTTTCTGGAAGATATTGGGTATCGTTTCTAAGTCCTTGGAACAACCTAAAAATTACATCAACTTCCTGGAAATTACTGCGACATACATACTTCCAGGCAGTTGAAAAAATAAATTCCATGGAAAAGAGTGACAAATGATTTGTCATGGAACTGCTTTTCCATGTAGTGACTTATTTTCTGAAAAAATTTACATTCCTTTTTGAATATTAAAATTAATTATTTATTGTCAATTCCATAATATACGCCGGGACTAAGAGAAACCACAAACAAAGACAACGTTACATTATAGTGCGTTAGAGTAAGACGGAAGCGCTGATACTGTGTAGCCACACCTGTTAACCATAGTCCAGGGGTCTATAATTTAAAAAACCATATAATTTTCTTTTTTCTTTTTGAAGAATTTTTTGAAGATGAGAATGGTGGAGTTGAGAAATAAAGAATTTATTGTCTAATATTAAAATAAGGGGTTTGTTAATGTGAAATGAGATAAAATTATTAGAAGCAATATCTGTCTCAGTTGTACTCAAATATTAAGTAGTTTCTCTAGAAAATAAAAAAGTCAATAGATTGAGGAAATTAGAAGATATTTATGTCAAATTTCTAGAATAAATATAATATTATTTTCAGGCAGTTGAAAAAACGAATTCCATGGAAAAAAGTGATAATAATTTGTCTGCTTGAACTGCTTTTCCAAGTAGTGACTTGTTTTCTGAAAATGAACATTCCTTTTTGAATAATAAAATAAATTATTTATTGTTTATTCCATAATATGCGCTGGGACTAAGAGATGTTACAAACAAAGACAACGCTACATTGTATGATAATATAGAATTTTTTGAAGATGAGAATGGTGGAGTTGAGAAATAACAATTAAGTAACTCAGTTTATTAGGAACTCAAAATAATTTTTCTAGTTACTATATTGGGACGCTAACTATAAAAACTCAAATAAAAAATCTGTTATTAAATGGAATTAAATTAAATTTTACAAAATTGTTAAGGAGAGTTCCACTATTCATTTAAAATCAAAATCAAGTAAATCGGAGTATTGAAACGCGTGTTATAGGCGACTGAACCGAAAACAAATTTTTCGAGTTCTACTATATTAGAACGCTATCTACAAAAAATTGCATAAAAAATGTACTATTAAAGGGATCAAAATATTTAATACATACATAAATATTTAGTGAACAGCAAAAAAAAATGTTCTCTTAAATAGTAAAGAAAATCAAACACAAGAATTTATCCATAAATTATTATATAATAAATGTTCAGGCAAAAACCTATATATAAGTTAGACGTGACAACGTTGCGCTTTATGTGAATAATTCGGTTCGACGAAACCAGCGCGGCGGACGGGGGTGTGTGCTACTACGTGAACCAAGATGTCGGTTGAGCTTGTATTTTGCTCCGTGTTAATTTTCCATTTTTTTGTATGTTTTTAATGGAATAAAAGTAGTGCCAACCTATACAGTCCATTATTACTTTGAACCAGCCCAGAACATGGTCCATTCGCCGGATTTTTTGATGGTAAGAAGCCTGGAAACTGGTATTAAATTGGTTTAAACTTGGCTGTGCAGACACGTCACGTAATCGGCGTAGCCCGTTGAAGAGCAGAGGACAACCAGTGGCGACTCGTGAATGGCGTGGAGTAAGACTTTTTAAATTAAAAAAAAAAAAAAAAAAATTGGGTAGTTTTTTGTAATTATTTGTGTCAAAAAAAAAAAAAAAAAAATGTCTGACCTAGCCCAATTAAAGTCAAAAAGAGGTGTTCTCAAAGGCCAGCTTACTCGCTTTTTAAATTATTTTGAAAGTGTTAAAAAAGAAAATGAAATTTTGGGCAATGATGTTCTGTGCCAATTGCGAGTAAGATTGGAAAAAATTGAGCCACTTTTTGACGATTTTAATGAAGTGCAAATTCAAATTGAATTGTTAGATACCTCCGATTCAGGGGATATAGAGAGAGAAAATTTTGAGCAAAAATTTTTTGATTTAATAGGGGCTGTGAAAAACTGTTTAAATTTCCATAATGAATTAGAAATGCCAGAGGCCTCGGCAGATGCTCGTAGTAATAATAGTAGTAACAGGTTTCGAAACAATAATTTAAATTGTGGTAATTCTAATGAGTTTCTATCCTTGGTAAAACTTCCACCCATAAAAATACCAACGTTTGATGGTAGATATGATCATTGGCTAGAGTTTAGGGATACGTACCTTGCGTTGGTTCATGAGAATAACTCCTTATCAGAGATACAAAAATTTTATTATTTGCGCGAAAGCTTAGAAAAAGAGGCCGCGGAAGCCATTAAATCAATAAATGTATCTGCAAATAATTATCAGATCGCTTGGCAATTTATTACAGAACGTTATGAAAGAAAACATTTAATTATCCATAACCATCTTCACGATTTATTCGAATATCCTAAAATTCATAAAGAATCACACGTAGAGTTACGAAATATATGCGATTCCTTTATAAAACATTTAAAAGCCTTGAAGGTATTGGGGGAAAACACCGATTCATGGGATCGCTTAATAATCTATATTATCTGTAATAAACTTGATGTAATTACAAGGCGCGATTGGGAAAATTATAAATGTGTAGGTGATTTGCCTACTTTTGATGATATGGTTTGTTTTCTGAGACAAAAAAGCGAACTTTTAGAAAAAATGCACTATTTTAAAACCTCTAAAAGTAGTTCAGAAATTGTAACTTCTAAAAAACCTACGCGTAGCTATGGTTTAGCAGCGACAGATGATATGCAACCTGAGGTAACGTATAAATGTTATTTTTGTGAAGGTACACACGCAATTTTTCGTTGTGATGATTTTTTAAAACTCCCTGTCGTTGAGCGCATTTCAGAGGTTAAACGTTTAAAACTGTGTTTAATATGTTTGCGTAACTCTCACCAAGCGTGGAAATGTAAAATGCGTAAATGTTTTAAATGCAAAGGTGCGCATAACACAATTTTACATTTACCAGCTAAAAAAGAAAATTTCCAATTTAATTCGCCAAATACAAATAATGCGACAAATAATTCAAATCCAAGAGACGCCACTGTTCCATCGTCATCAACAGCCGCTTTGAACGCCATCGCGATCGGACCCGAAGCCCGCGTCGAGAACGACAGGTGCCACGAGAACGACGATGTCACGCTGGTCACCGGAATAGAGGATTGCGACGTTGCACGATTGTGCGGTTCTTCCCAGATATTACTATCGACGGTCGTTGTAAATTTAAAGAGTTTTGACGGTAAGTTTTATGAAGCGCGTGCGTTGTTGGACAGTGGATCGCAGTCTAATTTTATGTCTACGAAAATGTGTAAACTACTGAGTGCAAGGCCACAAAAAATTGAGCATGTTGTAAAAGGAGTAGGGCAAACTATAACAAACATAAATAAAAGAGTAAGTGTTGAGTTAAGCTCTAAAAATGTTGAATTTATTACGCGCTTAGACTGTTTGGTTGTGGCTGATATTATTTGTAAACTACCTAGTATAAGTTTTAAAAAAGAAAATTTAAAAATTCCGAGTAATTTTTATTTAGCGGATCCTCGATTTAATGTCTCAAATGAAATCGATCTTTTATTAGGTTCGGATGTTTTTTGGAGAATTTTAAGGCCCGGCTATCATACTTTGGGTCCGGACTTGCCCATATTAAAAAATACGTTGTTTGGGTGGGTCGTTGCAGGTAAATTGACTTTAACGGATAAGAACTTGGGCAAAACGATAAGTTGTTTATCCTTAATTGAATCAGAGAAGCCTTTAGACGATACACTTACTAAATTTTGGGAAATTGAAGAGGTAAAGTTATCCAAAGAAAAGTTTACCGAGGAAGAAAGGTACTGCGAGGATTTTTTTGAGAAAACGGTTAAAAGAGATGCAACTGGTAGATATGTGGTAAAAATACCATTTAAGCAAGAAATTGAAAACCTGGGATCTTCGAGAGACAAAGCTTTACACAGATTTGATTTGCTGGAAGGGAAACTATCAAAAAATAAGGATTTGAAACAAGAATATTCGCAATTTATGTTGGAATACCAAGATTTAAACCATATGTCAGAGGTGGACTTCCAGAATTATGAAGGATATTTCCTTCCCCATCATGCGGTGCTTAAAACTACCAGTGTTACCACAAAATGCAGGGTGGTATTTGATTCTTCTTGTAAAACGAATAATAATTTATCGCTGAATGATGTGCAATACGTGGGTCCCACTCTCCAACACGACATATTCTCAATTTTAAGTAGATTCCGTTTACATAAATATGTAATGACTGCAGATGTGTCTAAGATGTTTAGGCAAATTTTAATAGCACCTGAGCAGCGCAAATATCAAAAAATATTCTGGCGGGCTAATAATAATGAAGAATTGAAAGTCTTTTCACTAAACACCGTTACTTATGGTAACGCGTCGTCGCCATATTTGGCTGTAAAATGCCTGTTTCACTTGGCTGCTCAAAATGAAAAGGAATTTCCTCAGGTTGCCAGCATAATAAGAAGAGATTTTTTCATGGATGACCTCTTGACAGGCGCCAGTGACAGAAATGAAATTTTGAGTTTACAAAAAAATATAACTAAAATTTTAAACTCTGCGGGTTTTCAACTTAGGAAATGGTTATGTAATGATAAGGCCATCTTAAAGGAGTTTGAGCTCTTCAGTGATTTAGATAATAGTGTGGTGAATATTGGCGAAGGAGAGCAAAATAAGACATTAGGCGTTTATTGGGACTCCAACGATGACATTATTACCTATAAGGTAAATATTTGCAATGCATTGCCTCTAAAAATAATATCCAAAAGATCCATCCTGTCAGTAGTTTGCCAAGTGTTCGATCCGTTAGGCTTGGTAGGACCTATCATAATCAAGGCCAAACTTATTATTCAAGAGCTTTGGAAGGCAAAAGTCGGATGGGATGATGAAGTTCCTTGTGCAATCTTGAAATTATGGTCCGATTTCCAAGAGGATTTGGATTATATAAACTCTATTAGAATTCCGAGACAAACAGTTTTTTCTGACTATGTTAGATTGGAGCTACATGGATTCAGCGATGCTTCCGAAAGGGCCTATGGCGCTTGCCTGTATATTCGTTGCATTATGCCCTCAAATGTTTTTATTTCAACCTTGTTATGCGCAAAATCGCGAGTTGCTCCAATTAAACAGATAAGCTTGCCTCGTTTAGAGTTGTGTGGTTCTCTTCTTCTGGCAATTTTATACCACAAAACAGATGAAACACTGGAGTTAAGGTTTGATCAGAAATACTTTTGGACAGATTCCCGAATTGTTTTAGCGTGGATCAGGGATACCCCTGGACGTTGGAAGACATTTGTAGCGAATCGGGTAAGTGAGATACAGTCTCTAACCAAGGATGGTTCTTGGGCTCATGTTAAGTCGTTGGAAAATCCAGCCGATTTATTATCCAGAGGAAGTTCGTCCAAGCTATTAATTAACAATGAATTATGGTGGAGTGGTCCAGAGTGGCTGAAAACAGATAGTAGCCTATGGGAGTGTCCCAGTGTCCAGAATATTGATGTGGTTCCAGAAGAACGCAAGACTTTATCAGGTTTGGTAGTCGACGGTGAAGAATCTGTGCTGAACTGCTTGTTAAATAGATTTTCTTCCTTTAGATTAATCTACAGAGTCTTAGCTTATGTTTTAAGATTTGTTTTTAACATAAAATGTAAACAAAATAAACAAAAACGCTCAGGTCCTCTAACCTCTGATGAGATTACCGCAGCTCAGAATTTGTTAGTGATGCATGTTCAGAAACAAATGTTTTCAAAAGAGTACCAATGTTTAGTCTCGAATAAGCCGCTTTCTAAAAGTAGTAAAATTTTATCTCTTAATCCCTTTTTAAAAGACAATTTAATTCGCGTAGGTGGTAGATTAAGAAACTCTGACCAACCATTTGCAAGAAAGTACCCCGTGATTCTGCCAAATGATCATATTTTAACCAAATTGATACTTACCTATGAGCATGAACGCCTCTTACATTGTGGGGTTCAGATGTTGCTTTGCTCTATTAGAGAAAATTATTGGCCTGTATCGGGTAGGAAAAATTGTAAGGCTGTTATTAAAAAGTGTTATAAATGTTTTAAGGCCAATCCTAAGCCAATAAAATATCTTATGGGTGACTTGCCTAGCATACGTGTAAACGATTTTGTTGTTTTTTCAAACGTGGGTACCGACTTCGGTGGTCCTTTTATTCTGAAGGATAGAAAATCTCGAGGTGCCAAATTTTCAAAGGCCTATATATGCCTGTTTGTTTGTATGTCGGTAAAAGCGGTTCACATTGAACTCGTTACAGAGTTAACTACCGAGGCCTTTCTTGCTGCATTTAAAAGATTTGTAAGCCGAAGAGGAAGGCCAGTTAATATCTATTCAGATAATGGCACAAACTACACCGGCGCGAATAATGAGCTTATAAAATTGTACGATTTTTTAAAACAAAATTTTAACGAAATTTCGAATAAGTTCTCTGATGAAAGGGTTAACTGGCATTTCATCCCGGCAAGGTCGCCAAGTTTCGGAGGTATCTGGGAGGCAGGCATTAAATGCGCGAAAACTCATATTAAAAGAGTAGTAGGTAATAACTCGTTAACATTCGAAGAATTTGTTACGGTACTGACACAAATAGAGGGTGTTCTCAATTCGCGTCCGCTTTGCCCGATGACGTCAGATCCAGATGATTTATCAGCCCTGACACCATCCCACTTTCTAATTGGCAGGCAGTTGACCGCATTACCAGAACCAAGTTTAACCAATATACCAGAAAACAGGCTGAAGAAATGGCAGTTGTTGCAGTCTATGGTGCAGCATTACTGGTGCCGATGGCACAAAGAATATCTGTCTGAGTTACAGACACGAGTGAAGTGGCGACAGAAGTTTCCTGAGATGTTACAAGTGGGCTCGTTAGTCCTACTCAAGGAAGATAATATGCCTAGTCTTTCTTGGCCTTTGGGTCGCATCGTACAACTTTGTCCTGGGTCTGATGGTGAAACAAGAGTAGTTAAGGTAATGGTGCGTGATAAAATACTCTCCCGAGCAGTGAATCGCGTGTGTATTCTACCATCAGAAACGAAATAAACTTAAATTCAAGCAAAATAACTTGTATTTCTTTTCTCTTAGTTAATTCTGGAAATGTTTTTGAGTTGCGGTGATAGGTAAATAATAAACTGTCTATACGTACTATCACATTTATTTTATTATGTCACTAGTAGATACTGTGTTTATGTTTAGTTAGTACTATATGTTTGGCATATTCATTAACGTTGCGTTAAGGTTGATAGAATGGGCTAAGCATAATTAATTAAGTTAACTGTACTTTTGTTACTGATTTATTAAATTTAGCTATATAGGTTTAGTTTAATTGCTTCCTTAGAAGTACCTATTACACAGAATCTTATCTAATTTTTTTTGAAAGTTAATGCTGTTTGTTGAAAGTATGGGTACTTTCAAGGCGGGCGGTGTATGTTCAGGCAAAAACCTATATATAAGTTAGACGTGACAACGTTGCGCTTTATGTGAATAATTCGGTTCGACGAAACCAGCGCGGCGGACGGGGGTGTGTGCTACTACGTGAACCAAGATGTCGGTTGAGCTTGTATTTTGCTCCGTGTTAATTTTCCATTTTTTTGTATGTTTTTAATGGAATAAAAGTAGTGCCAACCTATACAGTCCATTATTACTTTGAACCAGCCCAGAACAATAAACCTAAATTTACAAGTTGGCTAGGGCTTAAGATATAATATCCGATGTTTCTGCATTACCAATATTTTCACCGTGTTGCTCTGTAGTAAGATAAGAAGAATTTGACCAGTCCTCTAGTTCCTCAGCCACATTTGAAGAGACGGAGGAAACAGAAGGTTGACTATGGTCGTAACCACCTTGAGAATGCAGCACTTGTAAACGCTGTTGTGAAGTTATTGCCAGTATTTTTTCTTGACACACAAGTGCATTGTACAGAGGTAAGATTCTCAACTGAGTTGCTATTAGTTTTCCAAACGTGCTAAATTCATCTTCGTCTACAGTTTTGCTCCGTCTACTAATTTCGTCCAGTTTATCTAAGGCTCCATGAATATTAGACACATTAATGCTAATGTTAGGGGACATTTTCCTTTTGCGGATCAGGGATCTTTCTAGCTGTGATTTTCCAGCTGTTGCTTGTAAGTTTGGTTCCTGGTTTGTAATTGGAGGATCGAGCGGAAATTTGTTTTCTGTTTCTTGTTTTGTCTAATAATAAATTAAGGGAGTTATTGATATGAAATGAGATAAAATAATTAGAAGCTAGATCTGTCTCAGTTTCACTCTTATATTATATGTTTTTTTTATTAACTAGTTCATTTTATACTTTTGTTTGAAAACTCTGGTTCATCATCGCTTAGAAAGATAATGCTTAGGTCCTTGAAAAAATTAAATAATTTCTCTAGAAAATAAAAAAGTCAATAAATTTAGGAAATTGGAAAATATTTATATCAAATTTCTGGAATAAATATAGTAATACTTCCAGGCAGTTGAAAAAACGAATTCCATGGAAAAAAGTGACAATAAGTTGTCTTCTTGAACTGCTTTTCCATGTAGTGACTTATTTTCTGAAAAAATGAACATTCCTTTTCAAATAATAAAATTAATTAAAAAATACTCTCATTGTCAATATTTATTTGATGATTTTTTGGTAAAAAGGCCAAATTTAGTTTAACTTGTATTTAAACATAATTGGGGATGCGAGGAGAGGATGAAGTGGGGTGCGAAAAACTTCTAAGCTCGAGTGTTTTCTCTCTCTCCGAGGAAACTTTGGTAATTTCAAGCCGCAGCCCGTCCCGTCGTCATGTTTCATGCCAAAATCGAAACTGCACGAATTAGCGGAAATGAATTCCGAACTCTCTACTCCGAGTAGCAACTTTCCAGTTTCTTGGACCTAATTAGTTTTGTCGCAGGATATATTCGGGATAATTTGCTGACTTTGTATAGGTCTAAATCAAACCTATTGAATAGCAGTGGACAGCTAACAAATTACACGAGTTTTCACTTATGATGATTTTTTATTAAGCAGCTTGACCCTTTGCCTACGATTTTTTACAGAGATTAAGTTATTTCTACAATTTTTCTAGACCTAAGCATTATTTTACTAATCGATGAGGAACACGAATTATCAAACAAATGTTACTCTAATTAAAATTCAGAAAAACTTCTGGCACAAGACTGGAGAGGTAGACTCTCATTTTAGCATCTCACACAAATTTTCAATTTTTCCAAAAATTGGCGGTTTGGTTAAGGATTTATTTATAAAAAACTTTTTTTGCTTCCAGGCATTTGACATCGGTTTCGAATTTTACCAGATAATAAAAGATTTCACGACAATATTTATCAGTCTTTTTTTAACGTTCCTGATAATGGTGAGAAACATGAAAGAGCAATAGAAATTTTTATTACCTATTTATTTTGAGATAGACCCTCAGACTATGCTTAAGAGGGGTGTCTTCACTGTATCAGTGCCTCCCTCTTGCTCTAACGCACTATAATGTATCGTTGTCTTTATTGGTTGCTTCCATTAGTCCAGGCGTATATTATGGAATTATTACCATATAATTTGTTTTATTGCTTTGTAGTCTTGTAAGTAATTTTGTCACTTTTTCTAGGGTGGCAAATTCGATTTTTAAAGGCCTGGAAGTAATTTTTTACTTATTCCAGGAATTTGAATTAAATTCTAGTTTTTTCCAGGAAATTGAAGATATTTATTTGTTTTTTCAGAAAACCCTATATTCATTCTATTGTCTCCAATAACTCTAAGTAATAAGGATTTGTGAAAACAGAGAAAAACAGGAAGGGAGAGGAATATAGATACAACTTTACCCATTATCCTTATAAAAGCTTTGAGGATTAAACTAGCAAATGCCACCAAAAGCGATAATTTGCGAGGGTTATTCTACGGTTTATAAAAAGGACTTTTTACTGTAAAATTGTTACTTGTAGCTATTTTCTTGTTTCTTCAGTTTTATTCTTAGTTTCCTTATTATGTATTTTAATTTGATTTTTCTAAATATTTTTCTCATAAATTCCTAATAAACATGTATTTCTGTAAAGAGTTTAATTTAATATATAATTTGAAGAAAAGAGAAAAATATATGGTTTTTTTTTCAACACAGACTATGGTTAACAGGCGTGGCTACGCAGTTTTAGCGTTTCCGTCTTGCTCTAACGCACTATAATGTAACGTTGTCTTTGTCTGCTGCCTCCTTTAGTCCAGGCGTATATTATTGAATTAACAATAAATAATTAATTTTATTATTCAAAAAGGAATGTTAATTTTTTCAGAAAATAAGTCACTACATGGAAAAGCAGTTCAAGCAGACAAATTATTGTCACTTTTTTCCATGGAATTCGTTTTTTTAACTGCCTGGAAGTAATATTATATTTATTCCAGAAATTTGACATAAATATCTTTCAATATTCTGAATTTAATGAATTTTCTATTTTCTAGAGAAACTACTTAATTTTTTCCAATTTTCCAGAAAATGCCGATTAGGTTAAGGATTCATTTAAAAAAAACTTTTTTTGCTTCCAGGCATTTGACATCGGTTTGGAATTCTACCAGATAAAGGAATTCACAACAATATTTATCAGTCTTTTTTTAACGTTCCTGATAATGGTGAGAAACATGAAAGAGCAATAGAAATTTTGATTACCTATATTTTGTTTTGACATAGACCCTCAGACTATGCTTAAGAGGGGTGTCTTCACTGTATCAGTGCCTTCCTCTTGCTCTAACGCACTATAATGTATCGTTGTCTTTATTGGTTGCTTCCGTTAGTCCAGGCGTATATTATGGAATTATTACCATATAATTTGTTTTATTACTTTGTAGTCTTGTAAGTAATTTTGTCACTTTTTCTAGGGTGGCAAATTCGATTTTTAAAGGCCTGGAAGTAATTTTTTACTTATTCCAGGAATTTGAATTAAATTCTAGTTTTTTCCAGGAAATTGAAGATATTTATTTGTTTTTTCAGAAAACCCTATATTCATTCTATTGTCTCCAATAACTCTAAGTAATAAGGATTTGTGAAAACAGAGAAAAACAGGAAGGGAGAGGAATATAGATACAACTTTACCCATTATCCTTATAAAAGCTTTAAGAATTAAACTAGCAAATGCCACCAAAAGCGATGATTTGCGAGGGTTATTCTACGGTTTGTAAAAAGGACTTTTTACTGTAAAATTGTTACTTGTAGCTATTTTCTTGTTTCTTCAGTTTTATTCTTAGTTTCCTTATTATGTATTTTAATTTGATTTTTCTAAATATTTTTCTCATAAATTCCTAATAAACATGTATTTCTGTAAAGAGTTTAATTTAATATGTAATTTGAAGAAAAGAGAAAAATATATGGTTTTTTTTTCAACACAGACTATGGTTAACAGGCGTGGCTACGCAGTTTTAGCGCTTCCGTCTTGCTCTAACGCACTATAATGTAACGTTGTCTTTGTCTGCTGCCTCCTTTAGTCCAGGCGTATATTATCGAATTAACAATAAATAATTAATTTTATTATTCAAAAGGGAATGTTAATTTTTTCAGAAAATAAGTCACTACATGGAAAAGCAGTTCAAGCAGACAAATTATTGTCACTTTTTTCCATGGAATTCGTTTTTTTAACTGCCTGGAAGTAATATTATATTTATTCCAGAAATTTGACATAAATATCTTTCAATATTCTGAATTTAATGACTTTTCTATTTTCTAGAGAAACTACTTAATTTTTTCCAATTTTTCAGGACCCAAGCATTATCTTACTTATTGACGATAAACCAGAGTTCTCAAACAAAAGTATAAAATAAACCAGTTAATATAAAATAAAATACATGTTGGATAAATTAGTTTTAGGTTCGTAGTTATGTTGTGTTAAGGATGTGTTATGATTAGGTGGCAGTTTTTTACTTTAACGGTGACATCGGCGATGACGAAAGGGGGACATCAGTCGGGAATCTTCATCAAGGTTCCGAAATGAGATACGGGAAAGAGACGCGTTTTCGGGAAAGTCTTAAAAGACGTAGGGCGTGTCCCTAACATTAAGACGGAAAGACGGGTTAAGGTCAGGATCAGTAAGACGTGGCTGCATCCTTTTTCTTTTCTATTATAAGACATGAGACGAGTTATAAGTGTTTTAAAGCCGCTCGACATAAGGATGTGAACGCGATTTATCATATCAGTTAACAGTTAAAGTCTACTCCAAACTCTTTTGTACAATAGTTTTCATAGTTTATTTTATTAATTACTTTTTAAAATCCCGCACCGGACTTTTCATTACCATCAACAAACCCTAGACAACATAAAAAATCCTACATACATAAATAAGAGCTGATTTCTTCGTTAATATCTAAACCAATAACACAGTTTGTTTAGTTAAATTTATTATAATTTTATATATGTATATTAATAAATATTTTATACAAAACCAGTGCTATTAGTTTGAATATTACGGACGAAAAATGGTAATTTTTTTATAGAATTTCTTGCTGGGCAAATGTCTGGGGTGGGTGGGGGGCTAGGGGTTCTGTTGATAAAAAACAATATTTTTTGTAGAAAATATATATTCAATATTTAATTTAATAGCACTGTTTCTTTAAATTTTATATAATTTTATATTTAAATATTTAGTATAAAAACAGCGTTATTAGATTGGATAATATGGTCGAAAAATACTGATTTTTCAGAAGAATTTCATCAAATATTCGAGGTGTAGTGATCAAATATAAAGACTAACTATGAAAATCCATTGTCAATTTTTTTTAATGCCAAAATTTTAATTAATTAATATAACTTGACCATATAGCGTTAATAGTGAAACCACTCATCCCATTCGTTTATAACCATAACAGATATCTCTCGACAAACACAAAGTTAAAAAAGCGAGTTTCCCGTTTGGCAGATTTATCGTTAACGGATAACCCAACTTTCCTATAACGGTGACGTCTGACATGTTCGTTGAATTATAGATTTGTTTTCGGCATCAGGTATTGAATCTTCCCGGGGGAAGGATTTGTTTATTATGAAACTTCTATCGTTATCGCATTTCGGCATCGATCCTCCGTTTCGGGAATGTTTACCGTAATGTGGCGAACGAATATTAGCCAGATCTGTGCAATTCAAACTAACTAATATTGACGATTGGTAAACAGTTTGAACTGGCCTGTTCGGATTGATGATGGTTTAACTATTAAAGTGGCTATAGAGAGTATTTTGAATGAAACTGGAGAATATTGAAAGGCCCTAGTCGGCTTACTAGTATGACTTTTTATAGAAAATATATGTCAATTTTCTGGAAGTTTCAATGATGTTGTTCGATGAGAGTTTTTGAAATAACTTTGAGAGCAACTAAGCGAGAATTAATTTACGTATTTAATACTAGTTTTCCAGAAAATTCAGATCCAGGTTTTATTTTAGGTGGGCTTTTAATGCTTTCAGAGACAATCGTTCCTGGTCTCTTCCAGGGAGTTGGACTGCCCTTTCACTAAAATTGATGTTTATTGATGGTACTGAAAATGGCTTTTAGGTAAATAATAAGACAATTTGTAATTGGAAATTACTTTGACAGACTGCAGAAATAAAATTCTTACTCATTCCAGGCAGTTAAAAAAATTAAAAACAGGTAAAAAATTGTTTTTAGACCATTAAAACAGAAAGTCTTAAAAACGACTTTAATTGCCTAAGAATATAATTTTTTTACTTGATTCAAGCAGTAGAAGATACTGGAAATGGCTTTTGCTAAATAAAGGAAAAATAGTTCTTTCTTTATTTATTAAACTCATTAGTTCTTACGTAAAACTACAATTATTTAAATTATTACATTAGTTTTCGAAGTGTTTAGAAAGTTTTCAAAAGATTTTTTCAGTCCATATATAAAAAAATCAATAACTCCAAAATGGCTGTATTTGTAGTATATAATTTGTAGTTACGTTTTTGATAAAGAAACTCATCAGGTTTTATGTAAAAGTAAAATCAAGAAAATTGGTACATGACTTTTAAAGATATTAAGGATTTTGTAAAGTTTGTATTATTATCCAACAACTCTTACACGAAAAAAGGAATGATGGGTGAATTTCGATTTTTTTTCTTTAAATAGAAACTCAAAATATAAATAAATCAAGAAAACAGTAAACAATATAATCAGTAAATCACTAAATCAAAAAATCAGAAAACCCAAATCTATTATTTCGAAGATTAATAAATTAATACATTAATAATTAAAGAAATCTGAACATTGAAAAATGTGAAAATCAATTAATTATTAATTCTATAAATCATTAAATAAAAAAATTATGATTTTTCGAATAACGATTTTTTTTTATATCGAATTTGAATTCCAAAAAGTAATTAAAAAGAATAATATAAATAATCTAAGAATCAAAATATTTTATAATTATTAAAACAATATATTAATTAAATTTAAAAAAATCAAAGGAATCTTAAGAATTTAAAGAAAAATCCGAGAAATCTAAAGAATATAAAAAATCTGCAAAATTTAAGGAATCAAAAGAATTTAAAAAATCTAAAGAACCTAAAAAATTTAAAATTTACTAAATCAAAACTTCAAAATATCAATAAATCAAAATATATTGATCCAAATATAAATAAATTAATAAATGAAAAAAAAAATAAAAATCACCTAAGATTTTTAAAGATAATAAGGTTTTCGTAAAATTTGTATTAATATCCAACAACTCTTACAGGAGAAAAGAAATGTTGGGTAAATTTGACTTTTCAAATGTTTTTTTTTTTAATAAAAACTTAAAATATAAATAAATTATTAAAACAATAAATTATTAAATCAATAAATTAAAAAATCTAAACATTAAAAAATGTGAAAATCGATTATAATTCTATAAATCACTAAATATAATTTTTCGAATTATGATTTTTTTTATATTGAATTTGAATTCCAAAAAATAAATTAATATTGTATAATGTACCAAGAATTATTTAAGAAAATAATATAAACAATCTAAAAATCAAAATATTTTAAAATTATTAAATCAATATATTAATTAAATGTAAAGAATCTAAAGAATCTAAAGAATCTAAAGAATCTAAAGAATCTAAAGAATCTAGAGAATCTAGAGAATCTAGAGAATCTAGAGAATCTAAAGAATCTAGAGAATCTAGAGAATCTAGAGAATCTAGAGAATCTAGAGAATCTAGAGAATCTAGAGAATCTAAAGAATCTAAAGAATCTAAAGAATTTAAAGAATCTAAAGAATCTAAAGAATCTAAAGAATCTAAAGAATCTAAAGAATCTAAAGAATCTAAAGAATCTAAAGAATCTAAAGAATCTAAAGAATCTAAAGAATTTAAAGAATTTAAAGAATCTAAAGAGTCTAAAGAATCTAAAGAATCTAAAGAATCTTAAGAATTTAGAGAATCTAAAGAATCTAAAAAATCTAAAGAATCTAAATAATCTAAAGAATCTAAAGAATCTAAAGAATCTAAAGAATCTAAAGAATCTAAAGAATCTAAAGAATCTAAAGAATCTAAAGAATCTAAAGAATCTAAAGAATCTAAAGAATCTAAAGAATCTAAAGAATCTAAAGAATCTAAAGAATCTAAAGAATCTAAAGAATCTAAAGAATCTAAAGAATCTAAAGAATCTAAAGAATCTAAAAAATCTAAAAAATCTAAAGAATCTAAAGAATCTAAAGAATCTAAAGAATCTAAAGAATCTAAAGAATCTAAAGAATCTAAAGGATCTAAAAAATCTAAAGAATCTAAAAAATCTAAAGAATCTAGAGAATCTAGAGAATCTAGAGAATCTAGAGAATCTAGAGAATCTAGAGAATCTAGAGAATCTAGAGAATCTAGAGAATCTAGAGAATCTAGAGAATCTAAAGAACCTAAAAAATTTAAAGAATCTAAAAAATCTAAAGAACCTAGAGAATCGAGAGAATCTAAATAATCTAAAAAATCTAAAGAATTTAGAGAATCTAAAGAATCTAGAGAATCTAAAGAATCTAAAGAATCTAAAGAATCTAAAGAATCTAAAGAATCTAAAGAATCTAAAGAATCTAAAGAATCTAAAGAATCTAAAGTATCTAAAGAATCTAAAGAATCTAAAGAATCTAAAGAATCTAAAGAATCTAAAGAATCTAAAGAATCTAAAGAATCTAAAGAATCTAAAGAATTTAAAGAATCTAAAGAATCTAAAGAATCTAAAGAATCTAAAGAATCTAAAGAATCTAAAGAATCTAAAGAATCTAAAGAATCTAAAGAATCTAAAGAATTTAAAGAATTTAAAGAATCTAAAGAGTCTAAAGAATCTAAAGAATCTAAAGAATCTTAAGAATTTAAAGAATCTAAAGAATCTAAAGAATCTAAAAAATCTAAAGAATTTCTAGAGTCTATAGAATCTAAAGAGTCTAAAGAATCTAAAAAATTTAAAGAGTCTAAAAATATAAAAATTTAAAAATTCAAAGAAACCGAAATACATTAATCTAAAAATAAAAAAATCAATAAATTCAGAACTAAGAAATATGGTGGTCAAAAAATCTATCAATCAATAAATTAAAAAAAAAAATTTTAGAAAACGTAAAATCAGTAAATTAATATATCCAAAAATAATAAAGATAAAATTTTAAAAATAATAAGGTTTTGGTAAAGTTTGTATTAATATCCAACAACTCTTACAAAATAAAAGGAATGATGGGTGAATTTGACTCTACAAATGTTTACTTTTTTTTTTTAAGCCTAAAATATTAATAAATCAATTAACAAATATGTTTTAAGAAATGAATAAATCAGGATAATAATAAATAATAAAATTATTAAATCACTGAATCTTAAAATCAAAAGATCAGAAAAACTTAAATATATTACTTCAAAGATTAATAAATTAGTAAATCAATAATTAAAAAAAATTGAATATTGAAATATGTAAAAATCAATAAATTAATAATAATTCTATAAATTACTAAATCTAAAAATAAAAAAAAATAATGATTTTTCCAATTATGATTTTTTTTTATAATAAATTCAAAAAATTAATAAGACAATAAATCAGTAAATTAATGAATTAAAAAATTGAATAAAGCAAAATTGAATAAAGCAAACATTATAAGCAATCCAAAAATCTAAAAAATTTAAAAAATCCAAAGAATCTAAAAAATTTAAAGAATCTAAAGAATCTAAAGAATCTAAAGAATTTAAAGAATCTAAAAAATCTTAAAAATCTAAAGAATCTAAAGAATCTAAAGAATCTAAAGAATCTAAAGAATCTAAAGAATCTAAAGAATCTAAAGAATCTAAAGAATCTAAAGAATCTAAAGAATCTAAAGAATCTAAAGAATCTAAAGAATCTAAAGAATCTAGAGAATCTAGAGAATCTAGAGAATCTAGAGAATCTAGAGAATCTAGAGAATCTAGAGAAACTAGAGAATCTAGAGAATCTAGAGAATCTAAAGAATCTAAAGAATCTAAAGAATCTGAAGAATTTAAAGAATCTAAAGAATCTAAAGAATCTAAAGAATCTAAAGAATCTAAAGAATCTCAAGAATCTAAAGAATCTAAAGAATCTAAAGAATCTAAAGAATCTAGAGAATCTAGAGAATCTAGAGAATCTAGAGAATCTAGAGAATCTAGAGAATCTAAAGAATCTAAAGAATCTAAAGAATCTGAAGAATTTAAAGAATCTAAAGAATCTAAAGAATCTAAAGAATCTAAAGAATCTAAAGAATCTAAAGAATCTAAAGAATCTAAAGAATCTAAAGAATCTAAAGAATCTAAAGAATCTAAAGAATCTAAAGAATCTAAAGAATCTAAAGAATCTAAAGAATCTAAAGAATCTAAAGAATCTAAAGAATCTAAAGAATCTAAAGAATCTAAAGAATCTAAAGAATCTAAAGAATCTAAAGAATCTAAAGAATCTAAAGAATTTAAAGAATCTAAAAAATCTTAAAAATCTAAAGAATCTAAAGAATCTAAAGAATCTAAAGAATCTAAAGAATCTAAAGAATCTAAAGAATCTAAAGAATCTAAAGAATCTAAAGAATCTAAAGAATCTAAAGAATCTAAAGAATCTAAAGAATCTAAAGAATCTAAAGAATCTAAAGAATCTAAAGAATCTAAAGAATCTAAAGAATCTAAAGAATCTAAAGAATCTAAAGAATCTAAAGAATCTAAAGAATCTAAAGGATCTAAAAAATCTAAAGAATCTAAAAAATCTAAAGAATCTAGAGAATCTAGAGAATCTAGAGAATCTAGAGAATCTAGAGAATCTAGAGAATCTAGAGAATCTAGAGAATCTAGAGAATCTAAAGAATCTAAAGAACCTAAAAAATCTAAAGAATCTAAAAAATCTAAAGAATCTAGAGAATCTAGAGAATCTAGAGAATCTAAATAATCTAAAAAATCTAAAGAATCTAGAGAATCTAAAGAATCTAAAGAATCTAAAGAATCTAAAGAATCTAAAGAATCTAAAGAATCTAAAGAATCTAAAGAATCTAAAGAATTTAAAGAATCTAAAGAATCTAAAGAATCTAAAGAATCTAAAGAATCTAAAGAATCTAAAGAATCTAAAGAATCTAAAGAATCTAAAGAATCTAAAGAATCTAAAGAATCTAAAGAATCTAAAGAATCTAAAGAATCTAAAAAATTTAAAACTTACTAAATCAAAACTTCAAAACAGCAATAAATCAAAATATATTGATCTAAATTAAATAAATTAATAAATGGAAAAAAAAATTAAAAATCACTAAATGAAAAAATATAAAATCAATATTTCTAAGAATGTAAAATTCTGAAAATCAAAAAACCAGAAAAATCATAATATATTAAACGAAAAATTAATAAATCCTTAAATAAAAAAAATTTTAAAATCACTAAAGAAAAAAATCCAAAAATCTATAAAACAAAATTTAATGATTCAAAAGTTACTAATTTATTATTATTTTTTTTTTTTTGATGTTGGTACTGATTTACTGAATAATTGATTTATTACCTTTGGATTAATATAGTTTGGTTTTTATAATTTTCAAATTTTTTGATTTTTTTGATTCCTAGAATTTTTATAGACTTTGATTTTTACAATTTTAAAATCAAACAATAAATTTTAAAAATTGCAAAAATCATGAAATCAATAAATCAAAATATAACGATACAAATTTTAATAAATCAATAAATAAAAAAGTTGAAAATTGGCAATATGAAAAATTCTAAAAACGAATGAAGTAAAAAATATAAAAATCGCTATATAAAAAAATTTAAAAAACCTAATAATTAATTAAATAAATATTAACAAAATACTTACACATCACGACCTACCATTTAACCAAAAACATAGTAATTTATAATCACATATTAAATTAGAAAAACAAACATTATTACAGATAAAATTACACAATAAAACAAAAAAAATTAATATCATATTCACTCCGTTCTAGCTAGAGTCAGTCAATTGAGTTTCCTTATTTCCAATACAATTCCTTGAATCCGGTCCTGCCTCGCCGGATAAAAGTAAGTAGTCAGCAAAGTTGAAGGTATTTATTTGTCTAATACCCTCATAGATCCTGTGGGAAATCATGGAGCGCCCGGAGAATCATCCCGGTTTTTGTTTCAATTAAATTTAAAGGTTCGTGTTGTTTCGCTGAATTTCACTGCTGATTATCTGACACTGTAAAAGCAGTTCTGGCTCCCGGATTTCGTTAATTAAAAGTGATTAGAGTACGGCCGTCCTAATTATCGTTGTAACATTCACCCCCCAAGTGAATGAATGAATGATGATTATTATCCCGTGGGATAGACGACTCCCTATTTATTTATTTTATGCAGCCGCGACGCTTCTTAATGTTTAACGGGCATAATTAATTTCCGATATTTTAAATAAGAATCTATTCAACGGGACGTTTTGCACCTTTGTATATAGAGAGAAAGAGAGATCGGCGTTTTCGGGTTTCGCTGCCACTCGATAAATCCGAAATCCCATTTAGCTAATTGCCCTTTTTGTGTTCAAGTTCATTTCCTTTTCATAATGCTAAGTAGATTTCAAAGAGGCCCATTGGATCGGACCCCCTACAAAGGGCTGAAAAGGGCTTCACAGAGAAACTGGCTCTCTGTATATATGTATACCCTGATCGTAAAAGCCTTTAATTAAATATTTCGAGTATTAGCCCTTTTATCGGCATAAGTAGCATGCCCCGGGGTCTTGTAGAATTTCTATATTTTCTTTTTGTGTAGGAGCATTTCTTTTTTGATTGCTTTAAAGAAGAAAATCAATTTGTATAAATTCAATTTGTTTGGATTATTTGAAAGCGATTCATTGGGTATTTTTTAAGGTAGCTCCTTATCCTTGTCTTCCTTAAATTCCTTATCTATAAAGAGTCAATCATCAGTCATTGTATAAAAGAATAATTTTATATTATAGTCATTTCCAAGCACCTCAAGTACACGTTACGGTTACGTTATTTTGCAACAACATACTGAAATAACTCCAAATCTTGATTACTACCATTTACTGATATTTTTTAGAATAATTAAATTGATAAGTAAAATTTTAGCCAAAGCTACTTTCGTTGTCTCTTAATATCGAATACGGCAACTTTTTAGTAGTAAGAACTTGTTTCTTTAATCTTGTTGGCTTATAAAAAATTAATTAACAGGTTCAACTAAGTCCTTCAATTATATACTTATGACTAAAAGTCTTATTATTAAACTCGTATTCACGAAAACTTGTTCCCTTTTCAATTTCTAATGTCATAAGCTTCTCAGGAGCAAGTTTCTCCCGTTTCTCGTTTAATTTAAGTAGCAATTTATTCAATTAGTTCACTAAATATACCATACTGCTTAATTTATCTTTGATATTCTTGGAGCTAATAATACTTTAATGTTTAAAGCTGTTTTCAGTAGTTAAAAGAAGTGAAAATAATTCTTTTCAGTCTTTAAGAGCTATTTTTAACAAGTTTTTTCCTGTTTAAGTAAATTTTAGGCATTTAACTCATTGAACGACATTTGGCTACTTGGAATTATTTAAAAGTATTTGAGCAATCTTCGATTGCTTAAAAAATTAAAAAAAAAATATTCTTAGGTATTTAAAGTCGTCTTTAATAATATCTTTTTAATATGATGAAGAATAATTTCATCTAAGATCTTATTGGAAATAAGGAAACTCATTTGAATGCTAGATTGTATTATTGAATATGTTGTTAATTTTTTTTAAATTTTATTGTGTAATAATTACTTGTGATATTGTTTTTTATATGAATTTATTGTGATTTCAAAATATTGTATTGTAAGTTCTTGGTTTAATGGTAGGTCTTGATGTGTTGGTATTTTGCTATTATTTATTTACTTAATTTTTGTTTTTTTTTTTGATTTTTCGATGTATCGAATTTTAAATTATTTGATCTATTAGTTTTTGAATTTACTGATTTTTACATATTTTATGTCATTAAATTTTGTTTTTTTTTTTAAATTTAGTGATTTAAATATTTATGGATTTATTCATTTATTTTTTGGTCTTTTAACTTATAAAGTTTCGTATCACTATATTTTAATTGTTTTTGTCATTTTGTGATTCTAGATTGATGGATTAATTAATTTTCTTGGTTTTTTAAATATTCAATTTTTAATTTTTTATTGATTTTTACATTTTGTATTTTTTCTGTTTTAATTTATTCATTTACTAATTTTTAATTTATTTAGTTTTAAATTTAAGATTTTTTAATTTTTGAATTTACTCATTTTTACGTTTTTAAAATGTTTTTTTTTTATTAATTGATTGATAGATTTTTTGAATACTATATTTTTTAATCCTGAATTTAAATTTTTATTATTTTTAGATTAATATATTCTGATTTCTTTGAATTTTGAATTCTTATATTTTTAGATTCTTTATATTCTTTAGATTCTTTAGGTTCTTTAGATTCTTTGAATTTTTTAAATTTTTTAGATTTTCTAGATTTTTTAGATTCTTTAGATTCTTTCGATTCTTTAGATTCTTTAGATTCTTTAGATTTTTTAGATTCTTTAGATTCTTTAGATTCTTTAGATTCTTTAGATTCTTTAGATTCTTTAGATTCTTTAGATTCTTTAGATTCTTTAGATTCTTTAGATTCTTTAGATTCTTTAGATTCTTTAGATTTATTACATTAATAATTGAATATTTTAGATTTTTTAGATTCTTAAGATTCTTATATATATTTTTAATAATTCGTCTAATATTTACATATTTATTTTTTGATTATTTAATTTATTAATTTACTGATTTATTGACTTATTCATTTTTGGAATTAATTATAAATAAAAATCAAAATTCCTAATTTATTGATTGATAGATTTTTAGTTCTGAATTTATTGATTTTTTTATTTTTAGATTAATATATTTTGAATTCTTTGAATTTTTAAATTTTTATATTTTTAGACTCTTTAGATTCTATAGACTTTAAAGATTCTTTGGATTCTTTAGATTCTTTAGATTCTTTAGATTCTTTAGATTCTTTAGATCCTTTAGATTCTTTAGATTCTTTAGATTCTTTAGATTCTTTAGATTCTTTAGATTCTTTAGATTCTTTAGATTCTTTAGATTCTTAAGATTCTTAAGATTCTTTAGATTCTTTAGATTCTTTAGATTCTTTAGATTCTTTAGATTCTTTAGATTCTTTAGAGATTCTTTAGATTTATTACATTAATAATTGAATATTTTAGATTTTTTAGATTCTTAAGATTCTTATATATATTTTTAATAGTTCTTCTAATATTTACATATTTATTTTTTGATTATTTAATTTATTAATTTACTGATTTATTGACTTATTCATTTTTGGAATTAATTATAAATAAAAATCAAAATTCCTAATTTATTGATTGATAGATTTTTAGTTCTGAATTTATTGATTTTTTTATTTTTAGATTAATATATTTTGAATTCTTTGAATTTTTAAATTTTTATATTTTTAGACTCTTTAGATTCTATAGACTTTAAAGATTCTTTGGATTCTTTAGATTCTTTAGATTCTTTAGATTCTTTAGATTCTTTAGATCCTTTAGATTCTTTAGATTCTTTAGATTCTTTAGATTCTTTAGATTCTTTAGATTCTTTAGATTCTTTAGATTCTTTAGATTCTTTAGATTCTTTAGATTCTTAAGATTCTTAAGATTCTTAAGATTCTTTAGATTCTTTAGATTCTTTAGATTCTTTAGATTCTTTAGATTCTTTAGATTCTTTAGATTCTTTAGATTCTTTAGATTCTTTAGATTCTTTAGATTCTTTAGATTCTTTAGATTCTTTAGAGATTCTTTAGATTTATTACATTAATAATTGAATATTTTAGATTTTTTAGATTCTTAAGATTCTTATATATATTTTTAATAATTCTTCTAATATTTACATATTTATTTTTTGTTTATTTAATTTATTAATTTATTGATTGATAGATTTTTAGTTCTGAATTTATTGATTTTTTTATTTTTAGATTAATATATTTTGATTTCTTTGAATTTTTAAATTTTTATATTTTTAGACTCTTTAGATTTTTTAGATTCTTTAGACCCTTTAGATTCTATAGACTTTAAAGATTCTTTAGATTCTTTAGATTCTTTAGATTCTTTAGATTCTTTAGATTCTTTAGATTCTTTAGATTCTTTAGATTCTTTAGATTCTTTAGATTTTTTAGATTGTTTAGATTTTTTAGATTCTTTAGATTCCTTAGATTCTTTAGATTCTTTAGATTCTTTAGATTCTTTAGATTCTTTAGGTTCTTTAGATTCTTTAGATTCTTTAGATTCTTTAGATTCCTTAGATTCTTTAGATTTTTTAGATTCTTTAGATTCTTTAGATTCTTTAGATTCTTTAGATTCTTTAGATTCTTTAGATTCTTTAGATTCTTTAGATTCTTTAGATTCTTTAGATTCTTTAGATTCTTTAGATTCTTTAGATTCTTTAGATTCTTTAGATTCTTTAGATTCTTTAGATTCTTTAGATTCTTTAGATTCTTTAGATTCTTTAGATTCTTTAGATTCTTTAGATTCTTTAGATTCTTTAGATTCTTTAGATTCTTTAGATTCTTTAGATTCTTTAGATTCTTTAGAGATTCTTTAGATTTATTACATTAATAATTGAATATTTTAGATTTTTTAGATTCTTAAGATTCTTATATATATTTTTAATAATTCTTCTAATATTTACATATTTATTTTTTGTTTATTTAATTTATTAATTTATTGATTGATAGATTTTTAGTTCTGAATTTATTGATTTTTTTATTTTTAGATTAATATATTTTGATTTCTTTGAATTTTTAAATTTTTATATTTTTAGACTCTTTAGATTTTTTAGATTCTTTAGACCCTTTAGATTCTATAGACTTTAAAGATTCTTTAGATTCTTTAGATTCTTTAGATTCTTTAGATTCTTTAGATTCTTTAGATTCTTTAGATTCTTTAGATTCTTTAGATTCTTTAGATTTTTTAGATTGTTTAGATTTTTTAGATTCTTTAGATTCCTTAGATTCTTTAGATTCTTTAGATTCTTTAGATTCTTTAGATTCTTTAGATTCTTTAGATTCTTTAGATTCTTTAGATTCTTTAGATTCTTTAGATTCTTTAGATTCTTTAGATTCTTTAGATTCTTTAGATTCTTTAGATTCTTTAGATTCTTTAGATTCTTTAGATTTTTTAGATTCTTTAGATTCTTTAGATTCTTTAAATTCTTTAGATTCTTTAGATTCTTTACATTCTTTAGATTGTTTACATTCTTTAGATTCTTTAGATTCTTTAGATTCTTTAGATTCTGTAGATTCTTTAGATTCTTTAGATTCTTTAGATTCTTTAGGTTCTTTAGATTCTTTAGATTCTTTAGATTCTTTAGATTCCTTAGATTCTTTAGATTTTTTAGATTCTTTAGATTCTTTAGATTCTTTAGATTCTTTAGATTCTTTAGATTCTTTAGATTCTTTAGATTCTTTAGATTCTTTAGATTCTTTAGATTCTTTAGATTCTTTAGATTCTTTAGATTCTTTAGATTCTTTAGAGATTCTTTAGATTTATTACATTAATAATTGAATATTTTAGATTTGATTTTGATATTGATTTTTTAGATTCTTAAGATTCTTATATATATTTTTAATAATTCTTCTAATATTTACATATTTATTTTTTGTTTATTTAATTTATTAATTTATTGATTGATAGATTTTTAGTTCTGAATTTATTGATTTTTTTATTTTTAGATTAATATATTTTGATTTCTTTGAATTTTTAAATTTTTATATTTTTAGACTCTTTAGATTTTTTAGATTCTTTAGACCCTTTAGATTCTATAGACTTTAAAGATTCTTTAGATTCTTTAGATTCTTTAGATTCTTTAGATTCTTTAGATTCTTTAGATTCTTTAGATTCTTTAGATTCTTTAGATTTTTTAGATTGTTTAGATTTTTTAGATTCTTTAGATTCCTTAGATTCTTTAGATTCTTTAGATTCTTTAGATTCTTTAGATTCTTTAGATTCTTTAGATTCTTTAGATTCTTTAGATTCTTTAGATTCTTTAGATTCTTTAGATTCTTTAGATTCTTTAGATTCTTTAGATTCTTTAGATTCTTTAGATTTTTTAGATTCTTTAGATTCTTTAAATTCTTTAGATTCTTTAGATTCTTTACATTCTTTAGATTGTTTACATTCTTTAGATTCTTTAGATTCTTTAGATTCTTTAGATTCTTTAGATTCTTTAGATTCTTTAGATTCTTTAGATTCTTTAGATTCTTTAGATTCTTTAGATTCTTTAGATTCTTTAGATTCTTTAGATTCTTTAGATTCTTAAGATTCTTAAGATTCTTTAGATTCTTTAGATTCTGTAGATTCTTTAGATTCTTTAGATTCTTTAGATTCTTTAGGTTCTTTAGATTCTTTAGATTCTTTAGATTCTTTAGATTCTTTAGATTCCTTAGATTCTTTAGATTTTTTAGATTTTTTAGATTCTTTAGATTCTTTAGATTCTTTAGATTCTTTAGATTCTTTAGATTCTTTAGATTCTTTAGATTCTTTAGATTCTTTAGATTCTTTAGATTCTTTAGATTCTTTAGATTCTTTAGATTCTTTAGATTCTTTAGATTCTTTAGATTCTTTAGATTCTTTAGATTCTTTAGATTCTTTAGATTCTTTAGATTCTTTAGATTCTTTAGATTCTTTAGATTCTTTAGATATTTTAGATTTTTTAGATTCTTAAGATTCTTATATGTTTTTTTAATAAATCTTCTAATATTTACATATTTATTTTTTTATTATTTAAATGTTTAATTTAATAATTTACTGATATATTGACTTATTCATTTTTGGAATTAATTATAAATAAAAATCATAATTCCTAATTTATTGATTGATAGATTTTTAGTTGAATTTATTGATTTTTTTATTTTTAGATTAATATATTTTGAATTCTTTGAATTTTTAAATTTTTATATTTTTAGACTCTTTAGATTCTATAGACTTTAAAGATTCTTTAGATTCTTTAGATTCTTTAGAGATTCTTTAGATTTATTACATTAATAATTGAATATTTTAGATTTTTTAGATTCTTAAGATTCTTATATATATTTTTAATAATTCTTCTAATATTTACATATTTATTTTTTGTTTATTTAATTTATTAATTTATTGATTGATAGATTTTTAGTTCTGAATTTATTGATTTTTTTATTTTTAGATTAATATATTTTGATTTCTTTGAATTTTTAAATTTTTATATTTTTAGACTCTTTAGATTTTTTAGATTCTTTAGACCCTTTAGATTCTATAGACTTTAAAGATTCTTTAGATTCTTTAGATTCTTTAGATTCTTTAGATTCTTTAGATTCTTTAGATTCTTTAGATTCTTTAGATTCTTTAGATTCTTTAGATTTTTTAGATTGTTTAGATTTTTTAGATTCTTTAGATTCCTTAGATTCTTTAGATTCTTTAGATTCTTTAGATTCTTTAGATTCTTTAGATTCTTTAGATTCTTTAGATTCTTTAGATTCTTTAGATTCTTTAGATTCTTTAGATTCTTTAGATTCTTTAGATTCTTTAGATTTTTTAGATTCTTTAGATTCTTTAGATTCTTTAAATTCTTTAGATTCTTTAGATTCTTTACATTCTTTAGATTGTTTACATTCTTTAGATTCTTTAGATTCTTTAGATTCTTTAGATTCTGTAGATTCTTTAGATTCTTTAGATTCTTTAGATTCTTTAGGTTCTTTAGATTCTTTAGATTCTTTAGATTCTTTAGATTCCTTAGATTCTTTAGATTTTTTAGATTCTTTAGATTCTTTAGATTCTTTAGATTCTTTAGATTCTTTAGATTCTTTAGATTCTTTAGATTCTTTAGAGATTCTTTAGATTTATTACATTAATAATTGAATATTTTAGATTTTTTAGATTCTTAAGATTCTTATATATATTTTTAATAATTCTTCTAATATTTACATATTTATTTTTTGTTTATTTAATTTATTAATTTATTGATTGATAGATTTTTAGTTCTGAATTTATTGATTTTTTTATTTTTAGATTAATATATTTTGATTTCTTTGAATTTTTAAATTTTTATATTTTTAGACTCTTTAGATTTTTTAGATTCTTTAGACCCTTTAGATTCTATAGACTTTAAAGATTCTTTAGATTCTTTAGATTCTTTAGATTCTTTAGATTCTTTAGATTCTTTAGATTCTTTAGATTCTTTAGATTCTTTAGATTTTTTAGATTGTTTAGATTTTTTAGATTCTTTAGATTCCTTAGATTCTTTAGATTCTTTAGATTCTTTAGATTCTTTAGATTCTTTAGATTCTTTAGATTCTTTAGATTCTTTAGATTCTTTAGATTCTTTAGATTCTTTAGATTCTTTAGATTCTTTAGATTCTTTAGATTCTTTAGATTCTTTAGATTCTTTAGATTTTTTAGATTCTTTAGATTCTTTAGATTCTTTAAATTCTTTAGATTCTTTAGATTCTTTACATTCTTTAGATTGTTTACATTCTTTAGATTCTTTAGATTCTTTAGATTCTTTAGATTCTGTAGATTCTTTAGATTCTTTAGATTCTTTAGATTCTTTAGGTTCTTTAGATTCTTTAGATTCTTTAGATTCTTTAGATTCCTTAGATTCTTTAGATTTTTTAGATTCTTTAGATTCTTTAGATTCTTTAGATTCTTTAGATTCTTTAGATTCTTTAGATTCTTTAGATTCTTTAGATTCTTTAGATTCTTTAGATTCTTTAGATTCTTTAGATTCTTTAGATTCTTTAGATTCTTTAGAGATTCTTTAGATTTATTACATTAATAATTGAATATTTTAGATTTGATTTTGATATTGATTTTTTAGATTCTTAAGATTCTTATATATATTTTTAATAATTCTTCTAATATTTACATATTTATTTTTTGTTTATTTAATTTATTAATTTATTGATTGATAGATTTTTAGTTCTGAATTTATTGATTTTTTTATTTTTAGATTAATATATTTTGATTTCTTTGAATTTTTAAATTTTTATATTTTTAGACTCTTTAGATTTTTTAGATTCTTTAGACCCTTTAGATTCTATAGACTTTAAAGATTCTTTAGATTCTTTAGATTCTTTAGATTCTTTAGATTCTTTAGATTCTTTAGATTCTTTAGATTCTTTAGATTCTTTAGATTCTTTAGATTTTTTAGATTGTTTAGATTTTTTAGATTCTTTAGATTCCTTAGATTCTTTAGATTCTTTAGATTCTTTAGATTCTTTAGATTCTTTAGATTCTTTAGATTCTTTAGATTCTTTAGATTCTTTAGATTCTTTAGATTCTTTAGATTCTTTAGATTCTTTAGATTCTTTAGATTCTTTAGATTCTTTAGATTTTTTAGATTCTTTAGATTCTTTAAATTCTTTAGATTCTTTAGATTCTTTACATTCTTTAGATTGTTTACATTCTTTAGATTCTTTAGATTCTTTAGATTCTTTAGATTCTTTAGATTCTTTAGATTCTTTAGATTCTTTAGATTCTTTAGATTCTTTAGATTCTTTAGATTCTTTAGATTCTTTAGATTCTTTAGATTCTTAAGATTCTTAAGATTCTTTAGATTCTTTAGATTCTGTAGATTCTTTAGATTCTTTAGATTCTTTAGATTCTTTAGGTTCTTTAGATTCTTTAGATTCTTTAGATTCTTTAGATTCTTTAGATTCCTTAGATTCTTTAGATTTTTTAGATTTTTTAGATTCTTTAGATTCTTTAGATTCTTTAGATTCTTTAGATTCTTTAGATTCTTTAGATTCTTTAGATTCTTTAGATTCTTTAGATTCTTTAGATTCTTTAGATTCTTTAGATTCTTTAGATTCTTTAGATTCTTTAGATTCTTTAGATTCTTTAGATTCTTTAGATTCTTTAGATTCTTTAGATTCTTTAGATTCTTTAGATTCTTTAGATTCTTTAGATTCTTTAGATATTTTAGATTTTTTAGATTCTTAAGATTCTTATATGTTTTTTTAATAAATCTTCTAATATTTACATATTTATTTTTTTATTATTTAAATGTTTAATTTAATAATTTACTGATATATTGACTTATTCATTTTTGGAATTAATTATAAATAAAAATCATAATTCCTAATTTATTGATTGATAGATTTTTAGTTGAATTTATTGATTTTTTTATTTTTAGATTAATATATTTTGAATTCTTTGAATTTTTAAATTTTTATATTTTTAGACTCTTTAGATTCTATAGACTTTAAAGATTCTTTAGATTCTTTAGATTCTTTAGATTCTTTAGATTCTTCAGATTCTTTTACTATAATAACGACCCTCTCAATCAGGAAACTTCCGTTATAACAATAAAGTTAAAATGTTCCATAATTAAATTTTATAAGTTTTGTTGTTTATTTTATTTTGTTTTTTCCTGTTTAGGTAATTTTTAGGCATTTAACTCATTGAACGACATTTGGCTACTTGGAATTATTTAAAAGTATTTGAGCAATCTTCGATTGCTTAAAAAATTAAAAAAAAATACATTCTTAGGTATTTAAAGTCGTCTTTAATAATGTCTTTTTAATATGATGAATAATTTCATCTAAGATCTTATTGGAAATAAGGAAACTCATTTGAATGCTAGATTATATTATTGAATTTGTTGTTAATTTTTTTTGTTTTATTGTGTGATTATTATTTATAATATTGTTTTTTTTTATAAGTTTATTATGTGATAACAAAATTACATTGTAAGTCTCGGTTAAATGGTAGGTCTTGATCTATAGGTATTTTGTTATTATTTATTTACTGAATTTCTAGTTTTTTTTTTTAATTTTTGGAGTTATTGAATTTATAACTTTTTGATCTATTATTTTTAAAATTTACTGATTTTTACATTTTTTAGTTAATGAATTTTTGCTTTTTTTTAAATTTAGTGATTTAAATATTTATGGATTTATTCATTTAATTTAGAGAAGTTATTGATGAAAATAAAAAAAATCCAGGTGAAATGTGGAAAAACCTCAAAAAGTTACTTCCTGGAAAAAATATTTTATTACCAAACGAAATTAAATTTGATGACCAAATGATTTCAAATGAATTACAAATTGCAACAAAGTTGAATAAATATTTTATAAATAGTATAATTGATATTATTAATAGTATTCCAAACTATTCTCTCTCTTATGACACCTTTGTCAATCCCCCTAATATTCAATATCCGGAGTTCTCAAATTTTAAAGAAATACCTCTAGCTGAATTAAAGATAATTCTGAAAAACATGAAAAATGTCGGAGGCGGAGAAAGTGGAATTTTAAAAAAGGTTTTGTGTGACGTATGTAGTGTGGCTGGACATCGACTTTTAAATATAGTAAATACATCGCTCTCAAGCGGAGTATTTCCAGAGGCTTGAAAAGTGTCAACAATAATCTCTGTACCAAAAGTACTAAATACTATATTTATTGCTTATTTATATATGTACTCTTGCTGACTAAATATGTCGTTGAATTAGCTTTATGAACATTATTATTGATATATGTATTTTTATTTTTATTTTGTTTTTGTATGTAGCTATTTATGCTAAATAAAGATTATTATTATTATTATTTATTGTTTACAAGAGATACTATTAAATAGGTTTGTTAGGTTTATATTACTTGGTATATTTGTTAGGTTTGGTGAAAATGTAATGTTTGGCAAGCGCTTACTTGTATTTAAATCCATAAGATATTTTGTGCTTTCTTGTTATTGGATTGCTTAGCCTATCTGTAGGAGAGTCTTATACTTAAATAAATAAATGTACAAAATCATCGTTTTCCACTCTCGTTAACTAAATAAAACACGCTGAACGGAAATTTCAGTGCATGAAAAAAAAACTGTCCGACCATTTGCAAGCCGTTCCGGTAAACCCTCATCCCTAAAAATGACAGAAAAGTCCGTCGAGTTACTTAGGAGAAAATAAAACGAACAATCTGAAGATATTTCAACGACGTGTCCCGTATGGCAGTTCCGGCGAATCCTTTTCCCTACTTCTTACTTCGGGGTGCGCTTATTGCTAGATAAACAGACTCGGACCTCCATTGTTTCACGAAGAAAATTACTTTCCGGAATGTCAGATTTTCCCTTGTTTTCTCTCTCTCACTCTCTCCCTTACCCGCCCTTCTCGATAAGATAAAGAGTGTTTATTGTTTGGAAATTAAATTGATTATTATTGTGTGTTTCAAATTGGAAGGTTTTTTTTATATATACAGTATGATCCCGGATAGTCCAATTATTATCCAGTATGTTCAAGTATAAAGGATCAATTTATTTATTGGACCTACAAGTTTGGACTATCGGAGATTTAAAAGAAAATGGTATTTATTCATAATAATTCCTAATGATAAATGTACATACACAGACAGAAATAAAATAGTAAAACCCACTGAAATCATAGATTTGTACGTGGGTTAAATACCTATGCTTATTCCATTCATTTAAATGCGTCCAATAATGGATATCTAAAAAAGCATTAAACTCGCTTTGGCTTTTTTATTTTAAATTATTTTGTAACGTTAATAAAAGCTTTATAAGAATTTCCATGCATAACAGAGAAAATTAAACTAATTCATAATTTTAACAAATATTCTATAACTTTTTGTTCATCTAGCTGCTAGCCATTACGGTATCCTAAAAATCAGTTTTATTATTAATATTTTAGCCACTAGAAATCAAGATATTCAATAGGCAATAAGAGAGAAAATTGTATTTTATTACTTCAGGGCACTCCTGTGAGAAAAAGGTCAATATCTTAATTTTTAGTGAGCACCCTAGAACTTAAGGTATTTACTGCCCAATAAGAGACAAATTAGTTGATTACTTCCAGGCACTCCTGTTAAGAGAATGTCAATATCTTGATTGCTAATCATTTTCTTAATTAACGAAGCTCTTGAAGTATTCTAGACATCTTTAATTACAATATTTTAGCCGTTAGAAATCAAGATATTCCGTTACCATTAAGAGACAAATTAATTGGTTACTTCCAGGCACTCCCATTAGAAGGATGTCAATATCTTGATTTTTAGTGTATGGCTTTTATTGATTTTTTTAAAAAATTCTAAAAGAGCCATTAGAATATTAAAAAAATCAATATTCATAACATTTTAGTCACTGAAAATTGAGATATTTAGTTGCCAATAAGAGACAAATTAATTTATTACTTTCAGGCTCTCCTGTAAACAGAACGGCAAAATCTTGATTTTTAGTGTATGAATTTTGATTACTTCAAGTCAACTGCACTTAATTTGAACTGTTTATAAATTTATATGGTTGGACTAAAATAATTTTTTGAACTATTGACTATTTAAAAAAAAACAATGACATTAAACCAATTAACCTACGACAATGTTTCAAAGGTTTCAAGTAAATTGCACTTAATTTGAATTTTTTAATGTTGGACTTAAATACTTTTTCGATGTTTTTTGGAAAAAAAAATGATAACTAAAAAAACATTAGACCAATTAACTTATAGCCTTCTTTTGTCGATAAAAAATGACAAGAAGTTAATTCAAGTAAATTGGTTGTGATTTTTTATTAATTTTTAAAATTGGACTAATATAAATTTTGAACTTTTCTTGGAAAAAAATCATAACTTTAAAAATGTTAGGTCAATTGACGTATAGTCTTTTTCCATTAATTAGTTATAGATTTCTTTATAATTACAAAAAGCTTCAAGTAAATTGGCCTTAATTTTAATTTTTTATAAATTTTTCAACTTGCACTAAAATAATTTTTTAACTATTTTTGGAAAAAAAAATCATTACTGAAAAAATAATAAGCCAGTTAACTCGCGACTTTCTTCTATCAATTTGCAATAGACCTTTTTATAATTACGGCAAGGTTCAAGTCAACTGCACTTATTTTAAATTTTTTATAAATTTTTATGTTTGGACGTTTTTTGAAATAAAAAACCATGACTTGAAAAATATTAAACCAATAAACTTACGGCATTCTTTTATCAATTAGCAATAAATCTTCAAACAATTAGAAAAGGTTTTAAGTAAATAGCACTTAATTTTACTTTTTTATGATTTTTTAAATTTGGACTAAAATTATTTTTGGAAAAAAAATCATAACTTAAAAATTAATAGACCAAAAGCCTACAATCGTTTGCCATCGATTAGCAAAAAACCTCTGTGTAATTGCAAGAAGTTTTAAGTAAATTGGTCTTGGTGTGAATTTTTTATACATTTTTAAAAATGAGTTAAAATAATTTTTGCACTTTTTTCAGAAAAAAACTAATAACTTAAGAAATGATAAACCAATTAACTTATAATCTTCTTTCGTCGATTAGAAATAGATCTCTTCATAATTATGTAAGGTGTCAAATAAATTTGTCAATGTTTTTACAGAAAATATATGTCCAATATTTAATTTAATAACACAGTTTATTTAAATTTCATATGATTTTATAAACAAATATTTAGTATAAAAAACAGCGTTATTAGATTGGATAATATGGACGAAAAACAGTGATTTTTCAGAAGAATTTCATCAAATATTTGAAGTATAGTAAACGAGTTTAAAAACTAGACCATATGCGGTTGATAAATATACCGAAGCTGACAATTTATTAAAAAATCGTTAAATAAATATATATTTAATGATACAAATACATGATGCGTTGCTTGGGTATTAAAATATCCTAAAGACATTAATTACAATATTTTGTCCACTCAAAATCAAGATATTCCATTGCCAATAAGAGATGTGAAAAATGTCATTATCTTGATTCTTACTCTATGGATTTTAATAATTTTTTCAGAAGTTGCTTAAAAAGCCTTGTGCATCCTAAAAATCCATAATTCCTTCATTTTATATACTAAAAATTAAAATATTACGTTGCCAATAAGAGATAAATTATTCTATTTTTTCCAGGTACTGCTGTACCAAAATTAATTTAGAGAATTTTCAAATATCCATAGGATAGCAGGTTTGTCCAAATAAAGACATCAATTGGATATCCAACTTGTTAATGGTCAATTTTAATTGACTCACGTGTATATTAGACTCATTTATATTATTTTAAACTAAACGACCCTTCAAAGCACTGTCCGTAATGTTATAATCTAAGCACCTGTCCAAAAGAATAAAGAGTAGAAAAAAAAATAAAATAAAATAACTGGAACAAAGTATATTGTTTGCCCCGCGTATCATTAGTCTTTATAAAACGAGGTTATATTTTCTAATGATCCCTCTGGCCGGTTCCAACAACAATGGACGCCCTTCTTAATGCAACTTTCACGTTCTTTTCCCGAAGAAGTGGCCGGACAAGAGACAAGGCCTCGGGAAAACTGAGATAAATGCCCCGACCGGTAAATGGGCGAACGGACTTTTCTTTTTCCGGATGAATTTTCAGTTTTCACGTATTTTTTTCAATTTGATTCGTCATTTTTTCCCCCGAGTTCATTGCGATCAAATTTCGTGTCTATAAGTGAAAAAATTAAGTTGGATGATTGCTGAAGGCACCTATGTACATCGACCAGGAATTACTTAAGAAACAGTCTTTTATTCTCATTAGGGTTTTGTATTAATAGAATATTTATTTTTAGGAATAAGCGACAGTTTTTCCTTATATATATTTTGCAGCTTTTCCTCTACCTATAACACAGGCATAATTGACAATCCGGTGTGCGTATTATATTACAAAATGATATCCACACATATCCATTAAGATAATATTATTATATGGAATCGCTGATGTCATATATCATAAGCCTGAATAACGTATAGCGATACCGTGTATGTTATCGGTTATTCAGCTATGCCCAGATGTTACATGAAGACAAAATCTTGCATATTATGTATGCATGAATGTTATCTGACTAAATAATAACCATCTATTTGTTTGTCAGTTGTAATGGGATTTTTCTTAATAATTACTTACTAAAAATTCTTGATCGTACTTGACCAACGAAGATAAAAAAAAAATGTTGAGCCCTGATTGCTGTAAAACGAATATCTTCTCTTATAATTGAAATATTATAAGTTGTACTGGGCTTAGAGCATAAGTAGTTATTATCGAAGTTTTTGAGTTTATTATTTTTAGTTGAATACTTTTTATTTCATGATTATAGCTTGATTAGTTAAAGAGTTATGAAGGAAAAAGTCGGAACTTGAAGCAGTGAGTCCTATGGTCATAATGCTTAATGGCCATAACTAATAATGCTATTGAAAAAAATTAAAAAAGGTTATCCTAACTAATAGTTACACTATAATTTCTTGATCATATTTTAATTACCAATGAAAAAACCAGTAACTAGAGGCAACGATTGTATTGCCAGACTCATGATTTAGCTTCAGTTTCCTGAAAGATTTGTCCAGGCTTTTTTTAATTTTTCTGGAATAAATCAACTTATTTATCAAAGTCTAAATGCAAAAGAACATTATTCCAGGCACTTAAATTGTCTCAGATTCCTGGAATCAAATTTTCAAATTGCCACTTGAAATAAAACTAATTTTAAGTGCCTGGAAGATGTAAAAACATTTAAAAATTTTCAGAAAACATTAAAAATTCCTTTCAATTATAAGAAAAAATTTAAATATCATAAAGTCAAAATCGCGTTAAAAAACCTGGAAGATGACAAAAATTATTTAAAATTACATCCGAACGTTTTGGGTAAGTTTTTGCAATTTAACATCAGCGTCTTAAGTAGTTTTCTAATTATTTTATTCAGTGTGGACTTAATATTTAGTTAATTAATATTAATTTTTTAAACGTTGTCCAGGCAATTTCGCATACTTAAACTAACTGACATTTGTTTGGGCATTTGAATGAATTTTTTTACATCGTCCAGGCATTTTAACTAAATTTCAATTTTATTCGAGGCGTTCGAAAATCTCGTGGCGGCTATAAAATATTACCTAAAATTAAGCTTCAAATTTCAGTAAAATAAAATATGATTTAAAATAATTTTGAATGCCTTAAAGGCTTTAAATGTTAAGAAATAAATTAATTTAAAATGCTTTCAAGCACCTTGAAAAATTAAAGTATTTAGAAATTTAAGAACAGCCTTCAAATAAAAATAGTAAAATTTAAAAAAAACTCTATTTAAGTAAAAATGGTCAATTTTTTGCATCCTCGTTGGTCCCGGACCAGACATATTACTGATGCAAGCTATAGTGGGTTGCTTATGAACTCTTACGTAATTAATATAAATATTGTGACCAACGAGAGATAAAGATAAAGACCTAATGAGTTGCTATCGGCTTAATTAAAATAAATATAATTTAGATTAAATTTATTTAAAAATGTTAAGATTAAAAAAAGAATTATTCATGATATATTGCAAACAAAATAAAATTTATAAATATTTAATTTTTTACTTCCTTCTTGGTCCCTGTAAAATTCCTATTTCGCGTTACTCAATCAATGTAAATAGTGTGACCAACGAGGGGTAAAGGTGATGACTTGTTAGGTTAGTCTCGGATTAATTTAAATTAAATTTAAAATGCTGAACTGTGATGTTTAAAAGAACCTTAAGCCTAATTATTCAAAAAATAAAAGTTAATTTTTTATGATGAGCATTCCCGTTGCTCATCTTTATAAAGTGTATATCATGGTTGCCTATCAATGGTTCCCTCGCCCCCTCGCAATATAGTGACCAACGAGGATCAAAAATAAAGACTTTATTTAGAATAAAGGAAGTTAATTAGAAGAACAATAAAAATTAATTTGAAAAACCTTCAAAATTTAAAAAAATCCTCAAAAATGCTCAGAAAACGTAGGAACTGGCTCAAATTTTATAGAGGATAAGCTGTATAAGACATATTTATTTAAAATTTAAAAAAAAAAGAATTATTCCCATGTTTATTAAAAGCATTTCTAAACAAATTATTTATTTCAGGCATTTTTTTGGACGTATTTTCCAGGCATTTTTGGGCATTTAAAGGTACTTCCTGGCCTTAAAACATTTTTACATATTCTGGACATTTTGAAGTACTCTTTTCTATCATCCTTTTTGGGTAAATTTCAATACAAAAAAAATATACTAAAAACCTAAAAATATCCTAAAAATCATATTAAAAGTTAGAAAAAAAATGCCTTAAACGTTAAGAAGAAACTCCTAAAGCCTAAAGTATTATCAGAAGTAACTTTAAAAAGCTGGAAAATTTGAAAAAAAAAAATTTAAATTCCTTCAAATGCCCGGAATAAATATTCAAATAATTTTTACTTTCTGGATTATGTAAAAAGTCACTTTAGGTACCAAGAACAATTTTCAAATGCCTTTTAATTATTCTAAAAAACTGGAATGTATTAAAAATTTATTTCAAATTTCGAAAGGATATCAGAAGAGGCTGTAAATGTTAGGAAGATACATAAAATGCCTGTAAATGCTTGAAGGAATAGCATTAAAAATAACTTCAAAATTCCCAGAATAACAGTCTTAAAATTCAAGGGATATTTTTTCTGGATATACTTATTCCTCTTTAATTTTTAGCAACACTTTTAAGTTTATTAGATATTTATAAACATTGTTAATTTTGGCAATAATACAATATAATTTTAGGCATAACTTAAATGGCTTCGAATTAAGTTTTCCTATTATTATTATTGTTTATAGTGCTTTGGAGGTTGAATGCTTTGCACTTTTTTTTTAATAATAAATATAATTTTAAAGAATATGAAAATACATTTGTAAATGCTTGTATACAGCACATTAAACCACGATTACAATATATAATATTGTAGCTAAATTTTGGTAAGGCCTTTTAATAAAATGCGCCTTTTTCACACAAATTCTTACTTTTGAAAATCGACGGTACAATATGCTTTCTACAAGCCTTCCAAATGGATGTTCCTTTTCTTTGTTAAATATCGAATTCTATTTTCCTCGAACTTTTGACAATAATGGTCTCGATCTCTATGGTTCAATATGCTCCCTACAAGCTTTTATATCAAATAATGCTTTCAAAAAACCGAATCTTTAGTTGTCGCAACCTCGCGGTTGAATATGCTCTTTGCATTTTTTTAATTTAAATAATAATTCCTGTTAATAATAATATAATTTTATGGCATATTCCTGGCCTCTGAAGCATTTTTTTACATATTGCGGACATTTTAAAGTACTGTTTTATATCTTCTAGGGTTTTTGAGTATATTTCTATACAAAAAAAAATATATAAAAAACCTGAAAATATCCTAAATAAATTCTTACTTTTGAAAATCGACGGTACAATATGCTTTCTACAAGCCTTCCAAATGAATGTTGCTCTTCTTTGCTCATTACCGAATTCTAAAAATCAGAAGTTGTTGATAGTGGAGGAAGAACAATTCGAAAAAAAATTTTCTTCCTATTATCCTCAACCTTTTGGTAATAGTGGCTTCGATCTCTATGGTTCAATATGCTCCTTACAAGCTTTTATACCAAATAATGCTTTTAAAAAACGAATCTTTACTTGTCGAAACTTCGCGGTTCAATATGCTCTTTGCATTTTTTTTGTATTTCTGATAATAATAATATAATTTTCTTGGCATAACTTTAAAGTACGCTTTACGATTGAAACCGCCCAATTTTAATACCTGTTTTAATGATTTAAATTCCTTTATGATTCATTCGTACGCGAGGCAATTTTCCCCAAAGCAATTCCGAGGCATTATCCTCATAATCTAAAAGTAAATGAGACCCCTATCCCATTCAAAACTAGCCAAACGTGATAAATTTACCCAAACTTTCTAAAGGGATTTTCGGTTTTGTTGCCTTATACGCCGTTCTCAAATTCTCTTTATTCGCCAACTTTTAACAGATCATTTACTTGATTCGGACGAGACGTTTTTATATCAGCTGATGAAAAACTGCGCCATATTTTCCGGAAAATTCATCAAATTTGTTGTATCCAGGGTTGTTGACATAAAATCCAGAAGCAATTAGAACGTCGGGTATTAGGCTCCGTTTCGGAATATTTGATTTCCGAGTAGACCGACCAATCTGGACGGTAAGGATTTGCATACGAAACGATACGGCTCATTAGACCGATTGTTACACGAATCGGTATGGAGATGGGATTTTCTGATTTATGTGTAGAGGAATTACACGTCAAAATTGCATTCATACCGCTTTAAGAATTTCATGCGAAATAATCCTCGATTTATGCATAAATTAACGGAACGTTGTTAGTTTTTCACTTGTATTTTGAGGTTTAAATATCGGGTACAGTACGCATTCAAACAAATTTACAAAATATTTATTGATTGCTCCGCGTATTTTTGAGAGGGATATATAAAGAAAATTGTTTTTTTTTAAAGGCATATCACAATACGTCTATATCTCTGAAAATATAATAGCATGTAAATTGGATGCCTATTTCATTTTAAAATCAAGAAATGGACAAGTTGCTCATATCTTAAAATCTATATATATAAAAGAGTTTGTCCTGACTGACTGACTCATCATCGCAGAGCCCAAACTGCAATAGCTACAAACGTGAAATTTTGCCAACGGGTTCCTTTTATAATGTAGGCACCGGATAAGAACAGATTTTTGGAAATTCCACCGATAAGGGGTAAAAAATGGGAAAATTGTTACCCGTGACCTCTAGAACTAAAGAGGCGTGGCTTCGGAGTTTGAACGAAGACTGCCCGCACCAACGAGTCGCAGGCATTAACTTAAGAAAAAAAATTAACTGCAACAATGTTTTTTTATAATGTAGGCCCCGGATACGAACAAACTTTTTGATATGCCAGCGATAAGGGGTGTTTACGAATGGACTGTATTTGATTATATATAAAAAAATTCATAAAAGGCAAAACCAAAAGACTTACCTCGATAAGCGTCGGTTTTCACTTTATTGGTTTTGGCCGGCCATTGTTGGTACGAACGTATAAAATTAGTACCGTTCGCGGTGCTAGCACTAATGCAAAAGAGCTCGCTTTTGCTGCGAGTTCATACATCCGCATATACGCGGAAACTGCGCGTGTCCATGGAACTGCCATTTTGCACGCGCCAATTTTAAATTTAATTTAGTATTATGCAAGCTGTGTTTATCATTTTTAAGAAAGCTGCAAACCCAATTAAAAAATAACCCAAGAATATTTCCAGTATAATTCGTAGTCTAGCGTTAATATTTTAAGTCCCAAACATTACCGCCCACCAAAATACCCAATGCGTATTTTGCACACACAAAAAATTTAAAAAAAATATTAAAGTATTCTATAACGAAAATTCTAAGACAAAATTAAATTATAAGGCCAATAAGCTTAAAAATTATTGACCGGGTAATGGAGAAATTTTCACCACTGGGCGCTGATATAAACCACGAGCCGTTTTAACTGTTACGACTCTACATATTCCATCAGAGCCCTGATGCAATTTTACCACTCTGGCAAATTCCAACTTTGAAGGGGGAAGTTGCTCATTTTTGATCAGTACAAGCATATCAATCTTTGGTGGATCAGAAGACGCATTCCATTTATATCTTTGAGACAAAGTATGTAAATATTCATTGCGCCACCTCTTCCAAAAGTCCTGGCACATACGAACCAATAGCTGCCTACGCGTCAATGTGTTTAATTTACAGTTAGTCAAATCAAAATCAGGAAGTGCCGTAATTGGCTCTAAAAGAAGAAAGTGACTTGGCGTAACGGCGTTAAGGTCGTTTGGGTCTGAACTTATAGGACTTAAGGGTCGTGAATTTAACATAGCTTCTATTTGTACTACCACAGTATTAAACTCTTCATATATATTAATATCTGATCGCCAATGACCCGAACTAAATGACTTTTCACAGATTTAATGCCAGATTCCGCTAAACCATTAAAGTGGGGAGCGGCTGGTGGATTGAAATGCCAGGAAATTTTCTCAGTTTCGAAGGCGGATTGCATGATATCCTTGAGATATTTGCTGCTGGCCACAAAGTTAGTGCCGCAGTCACTGTATATATTTGCGACTTTTCCTCGCCGGGAAATCATTCGTCGTAAAGCAGCTAGAAATGACTCTGAAGACAAATCTGTTGTAACTTCAAGATGCAGGGCTTTCGTACAGCAGCAAACAAATAGACATAAATATGCCTGTAAAATTTTACAGCCTCTAGTCCGATTGGGAGTTATCTGTGTAACGTTTAGTTTTCTTAATATTTTATATGTTTTTTAGGAATTTCGAGGGAAATTAAAATCACCTGTTTTTTAGTCTTCAGTGTTTATATTGGTCTTGCTGTTCTTTACCGTTCTATGTACAGATTAAAAAAGAAAGGGGGAGAGCCCCCTCATGCGCTTTTATAACTCACAATTGCCAGCCAAATAAAACTAAATATTCCTATAAAAATAACTATTTACATTAAGCAAGGTTTACATTAAAAACTAAAGGCGAACATGTATGAAGTTATAAGTTACAATACATCCCCCCTTATGAGATAATTATTTATATATTTTTTTTTTTTTTTTTTTTAGTACTAACAAAAAGCTTATTCTAAAAAATTATATAATTCCAATAAAAAAAAACAATTTATAATTTCTAAAAGAAAGTAAAGTTTACATCATTAATTTAATAACATCATAAATTTAATAACATCCTAAATTTAATAACAAACACATACATTTATACAAAATATACAATGAGCAAAAATTGTTAAGAACAACGTTCTAAATGTATGTAACTAGTCGGATACCTTATTATTACTTCTTAAAAAATATGGTTCTCTGAAAAATTTTGTTTTATATTTACTATCATTTTCATTATTAGATATATCTGACACAGGTTCTTTTTTTATAATAAGGTGTTGTCTAGTTCTTCTAAAACAATTACCAAATTTATCTTTAATTAGATATGACCTGGGCTCCTTACATTTATACATAATAACACCATTTTCCCATTCATTATTTTTTTTAAACATTACATCCTCATTCACCTTCCTACCTGCCAAGTTTTTTGAATTTTTATCATGGTAAAATTTTTGTTTTGTCCTTCTTTTAATTTTCTTTTCTTTTAATTCTTTAAAATCTACAAGTCCAGGACTAAGCATAGAATCCACAATAGGCAAATTGTCCTTTAGTCTGCGATTGAATAACATTTGAGCTGGTGACAAACCCAGATCAGGAATTGGAGTATTTCTGTATTTTAAAAGATAATAATCAATGTCATTCAGATTACCCCTATTTTCATAAAAACATTTTCTTACAAATATTTACAGACTTTTCAGCTAAACCATTGCTTTTAGGGTAATTCGGGCTAGAATTAATTAAAACTATATTACATTCACTTACAAAATTTTGAAAACTTGACGAGTTAAAAGGGTTATTGTCGGATACTATAAAATTAGGAAAACCATATATGGAAAAAATTTGTTTCAAATTTTTTTTATTATGTCATCAGCTGACTTATTCTTAATTTTTTTTAGTTCTATCCAGCTAGAAAAATAATCCATTATTGACAAAAACAAATATCCCTTAAATTCCAAAATATCCATAGCAATTTTTTCCCAAGGTCTTTCTGGCATTTCATGTTGCAATAAGGGTAGTTTTGAATTATTATTACGAAACTTTAGACATGTTTGACAATTCAAAACATACCTGCCTATGTCATTACTTATATTTGGCCAATAAATAGTCTCCCTTGCCCTAGCTCTACATTTATTAATGCCTAAATGTCCCTCATGAAGTTTTTTTAACATTAAAGTTCTAAGATTTTTTGGTATGACAACCCTGTCCCCATAAAAAATTAAATTATTTTCTTCAGACAACTCATTTCTTATTTGATAAAATAGCTTTAGTTCATTGCACATTTTTTTGATATTTTTAGGCCAGTTGCTGTGAATAAAAGATTTTAATGAAATTAAAACATTATCATTTTTCATTTCTGATTCTAACTGAGACATTTTTCTCTCACTCATACATATTTTCTTTTGAATATCATGAACAAGAAAGTTATTTTGTGGGTCATCTTTTACAGGGTGTTTCAAAAAAGCTCGAGAAAGCAAATCTGCAATAAACATTTGTTTACCCGGCAAATAAGAAACTATTAATTGGTATTTCAATAGCCTTAAAAGCATTCTTTGTAGTCTACTTGAGACCTTATTTATGTCTTTTTTAAAAATGCTAACAAGGGGTTTATGATCAGTATGAACATGTACATTTTCTTTGCCATAGATATAATAATTAAATTTTTCTGCTGCAAATAAAATTGCACCCAGTTCTCTCTCAATACAAGCCCATCTTTTTTCAGTATCGGTTTATGCTCTGCTGACAAAAGCTATAGGTTGACCATTTTGTAATAAACATGCACCCATACCCTCTTGACTTGAGTTACACTGAATGACTAAGGGTTGATTACATAGTGCTTTAAACATGGTGGAGAAGTTAATAATTTTTTAATTGTTTTTACATTTTCTGTGTAACTTTTCTCCCAGTTCCAAAGAACATTATTACAAGTTAAATTTCTTAAAGGCGCTGTTATTTGAGAGAGATTAGGGATAAATTTACCCAAATATTTTATCAACCCTAAAAATCTCAAAAGCTCTTTTTTGTTTTTGGGATTTTCTAATTTTAAAATTGCTTCTATTCTATCTTTATCGATTTCAGTTCCCTTTGCTGAAACTTTAAAGCCTAGAATTTTAACTTCAGATTTTTTAAACTGAAATTTATCTTTATTAAAAGTAATATTATGTTTTTTAGCCATTTTTAAAACTTTCTCTAAAATTATGTCATGTTCGAGCTCATTCTCCGCAGAAATTATAAGGTCGTCTATATAAATTTTATTGCCAATTATTCCCCCAAAAACAGTTGTATTTTTCCTCTGAAAAACCTCCGCGGCTGTGTTAATGCCAAAGGGTAGTCTTAAAAACCTTTATCTTCCCAAAGGGGTCGCAAATGTTGTTAATTTTGATGATGATTCATCTAATTTTATTTGATAAAAAGAATCTTTTAAATCTAAAACTGAAAAATATCTTTTATTTGTCAAATCACCCAAAATTTCATCAATTGACGGAATAGGATGGTGTTCTCTTCGTATATAAAGATTTACCTTTGACGGATCTAAACAAATTCTTAATTTTTTGTTTGGCTTTTCAGTAACAACAATATTATTAACCCAGTCTGTTGGTTCAGTTTGTTTACAAATTACCCCCTCTTTTTCTAATTTATCTAATGTTTTTTGAAACTCTGGCATTATAGCTTTAGGAATTCTTCTTGCAGGAAAAACACAAGGTTTCACGTCATCTTTTAAGGAAAATTTATAAGGTTCCCCTGGAAAAATGCCAAGCCCCTCAAAAACACATTTATACTTTTTTATGACATGCTCTTTTGAAGAAAATTTTAAATTTTCACAATTTTTTTTTTAAACTATCAATTATTTTAATTAAGTTGAAGTGTAAACAAGACTCCAATCCTAATATAGGCTTGCCCTCAGCTCTTACAACCAAAAATTTAATAAGGTATTTCTTACCACGCACTATACAATTTAACTTTGTAGATCCCATGACAACAATCCTGGCGCCACCATATGCTGTAATGTTGACATTGGTGGGATTGAGCTGGACGTTTGGTGCTAGTTTCTGTAGAGTCTTGGCAGGCAGGACGTTGCATTGTGCTCCCGTGTCCACCTTAAAAAGCACATCAACATTACTTATCGAAATTTTTTCTATGATTTCATTTTTATTTTTTTGCTCACTGTACTTTTTGCTTTCAGAGTTTATTGATTGCAATTGCAAGCAATCCAAAAAAAATTCATCATCCGAGGAATTTGAGCACCCAGAAAAATCTAAATTATTTATTTTTTTCTTTCTAAAATGGCTATCATTTCTTTGTTTATTTTTATCTAAATATTTATTAGCAAGACAACAAGACTCAAAGTGGTTTGGTTTTTTACAAAATGTACAAAATCTTCCAAAAGCTGGACACTGACCATAAGCATGTTTTGTTGTTTGACATTTACCACACATTTTAAATTTATTATTTTTTTGAAAGCTGTAAGAAATTTTGGTATTATTATTATTATCATTAAACTTATTCCTAAAAGCGTTTCTTGAATTTGTATTATTAAAACCCTTAAAATTAAAACTGTTACTCCCCTGGTTATTTCTGCGTGTTCCTATAAGGCTCTGCTTTCCCCATGTCCTCCATTTGTTTTTTGTCCTGGTCGTAGATCTTACACTTCGCCTCCAACTTCTCCAGAGTGAGCTTCTCCGTTTGAAATAGCTGCTCACGTAAGGACTGGTACTGCATGCCCAGGATTACCATGTCCCTGACCATTTCATCACTTTCACTGTACTCACATGAGGATACCAGGGTCTTCAGCTCGGTGATGTAGGAACTTATGGACTGGTCGGGCTTCTGCTTACATGTAAGAAATCTGTATCTTTCATACACTATGTTCTTCTTCGGCTCACAGTATGCAGTGAATTTCTTCTTCACATCCTCCAGTTTGGCCTTTTCCATCTTTATGTTTAGGGTGTTGAAAATTTCGACACCATTTTCTCCTACCAGATTCAGAAAGATTGCCACTTTGACCCCTTCTGCAGCCTCGTTTTTTTCAATCGCCATCAGGTAGAGCTCGAATTTTTGCCACCATCTTGCCCAATTTCTTGCAACATTGCCGGTAAAGAAATCCATGACAGGTGGTGCTCTCAGAAAATCCATTATCATCCAGTTTTGTACTGCCTCTCTGTGGGTTTTGTCTCTCGAAATACACACCTGACACCATGTAACGTTTAGTTTTCTTAATATTTTATATGTTTTTTAGGAATTTCGAGGGAAATTAAAATCACCTGTTTTTCAGTCTTCAGTGTTTATATTGGTCTTGCTGTTCTTTACCGTTCTATGTACAGATTAAAAAAGAAAGGGGGAGAGCCCCCTCATGCGCTTTTATAACTCACAATTGCCAACCAAATAAAACTAAATATTCCTATAAAAATAACTATTTACATTAAGCAAGGTTTTTTATCTGTTTTACTTTACAATCTGAAAAAGCTCGCTCATATCCACGCAAACATGTGAAAAGCACTTTAACTGGTTGACATGAAATGTAAGGAGATCAGCCATTTGAAGCATATTTGACCTGGGATGTACTCTAAAACATCTTAAACATTTTCCAATTACGAAGCGAATTGCCCTCTTGGGATTTAAAATCCAGAAATTTTAAACAATAAGTGAATAAGTGGTTTGGAAACCTCGATGAAAATTTTCCACATGAGTTTCCAGAATAATTAACTCAATAAGTCTTGCTTGACGTGGAAGTAGCATGAGATGCTTATAATTGTATGCCACATTAGCATGTTTAAGTCTACCTCCTACTCTTAAAATATCCAAATTTTCATCCAAAAAGTGAGCTAATTTTCGTAACTGATTTGAAACCAATTTTTTATTTTTTAAGTTCAGAATATCCTCAAAAATGTACTCGATCTGAGTCTCTCTAACCAAGACCAAAACAGCCTTATGTATTTCTTCTAAATCAAGACCATAATTTAATTTATTTTTAGGATTTTTGCAATTGAAGATAAATCTCAAACAGTAAGTAATTATTCTTTTAATTTTTCCAAAATTTGAAAATTTTGTTAGCAAATCTAATATTTTTGAAGAACTGCGTGTTGAAATAAGAACAAGTGGCCTGGATTCTTCATGACAATCACTAACATCAATTTCGCTACAAGGAACAACCCCAGACTGCAGCCACGAAGGTCCCGCCCACCATAAGGGATGGTTTAGCAACTCATTTGGCAATAAGCCTCTCGAAGCACAATCCGCTGGGTTTTTCTTAGTGGAAACATAATGCCAAATATTTTGATTAAAATATTTGGCAAAATATTTTAATCAAAATATTTGGTAAATACTACTACTATACTATAAATACTATACTATAAATACTAAATATATTGTATTTGTGTTACTCGGTTGCTGACAAAAGTCTTCCATCTATGCGGAGATGATTTTATCCATGCGATTACTGTTTTGGAATCACACCAACCATATACCTTGTCAAAGGCAACTTTAGACGAGTAACACTTAATAACTTCTGAAAGTAAATTAGCTAGAAGACCTGCGCCACAAAGCTCCAACCGTGGAACCGAAATTCTCTTTAAAGGAGAAATTTTTGACTTAGCACAAACTAATGAAACAATGGGTTCTTCATTACTACGTACCACTCGACAATAAACAACAGCTGCATATCCTTTTTCGCTTCCATCGCAAAATCCATGAAGCTCAAGAGACTCGAAATTATTTGAAATAATTCTGCGAGGAATTTTTATGGCCTGTAATAAGGATAATTCATTTTGGAATTGCACCCAGCGATATTCGACATCTTTAGGCATAGGCTGATCCCAATCCATGCCCAATACCTATAAATACTGTATAAGATATTTGGCAAAAAATGATATAGGGGCTATAAAACCCAAAGGGTAAAAAATTCGTGCTAATTCAGATAAGATGCCTCTCTTTGTTGGCAAATTATTTTTCGGTATGCATGTGTAGGAAAATTTGTCTAAGGTAGGTAACCATGTCAGACCCAAAATTTTTATAACACAATCCGAATTGTTAAAAGAGAGAGGTTGCTGCTGACAATCAGACAAGGGTACTGCTTGAAGAATTGCCTGATAATTTCAGGCCCATTTTCGCAGTTCCAGCCCAGCTCGTCCCAATAATTGGATAAGATCCAATTGCAGGCGTAAAGCTGATTGAATGGAATGTGCGTCCGTTGCCAAATCATCTACAAAGGAGTCCGACTGCAAAACTTGTGAAGCAATAGGAAAGCTTGCCTTTTGATCTTTTGCTATTTGCACAATAGTACGCAAAGCGAGAAATGGCAATTAATAAATGGCAAAACCAAAAGACTTACCTCGATATGCGTCGGTTTTCACTTTATTGGTTTTGGCCGGCCATTGTTGGTACGAACGTATAAAATTAGTACCGTTCGCGGTGCTAGCACTAATGCAAAAGAGCTCGCTTTTGCTGCGAGTTCATACATCCGCATATACGTGGAAACTGCGCGTGTCCATGGAACTGCCATTTTGCACGCGCCAATTTTAAATTTAATTTAGTATTATGCAAGCTGTGTTTATCATTTTTAAGAAAGCTGCAAACCCAATTAAAAAATAACCCAAGAATATTTCCAGTATAATTCTTAGTCTAGCGTTAATATTTTAAGTCCCAAACAAGGGGTGTTAGGGATATGATAAATATCGCATAGCGGCATAAAACTGATTAATAAATACGATTGAAAAAGTGCCTCTGTATTATTTATATTTTGGTAGACATAACAACAAGGCGGGTCCATGCGAGACTGATACCCGAGAGGTGACTCGACTCAGTCTTACCGCTCGCTCTGCATCTAACGAATAATTTTTAAGATTATTTGTGTCTTGGTTTTATAATAATTATATTATATATTAATCGCGCCCCTTGACCTCAAGAAAAACGGCGTGGCAATTGTGGGTTGCATGTACCATCAATGAGGCGAGGCTTCGGATTTTATTTTTGTGCATTGTGGGTTGCATGTACAATCATTGAGCCGTGGCTTCGGATTTTATTTTTGTGTATTGTGGGTTGCGTTTACTATTATTGGAGGCCTTCTTAGACTTTTCTTTTATTTTTACGCGAGCAACTCCGCGGGCATTCAGCTAGTTGTAACATATATTGTTCTCATGATGTTATTGGATTCAACGATATAAATCTCATTCAAAGAACACCTGTTTTTTTATTACATGAAAATATATTAGATTTTTTGAGGTGCACAAATTCTGGTTCATTTGACTCTTTTATTCCAGGAATCTGATTTACTGGATATTTCTGAGACAAAGTTTAAGTATTCTGCAATTTTTATAGTTCAATTAAAGTATTTACCTAAGGAATTCCATGACTCTCTTTATCAATCAATCAATCAATCAATGCTTTATTATCATAAAATTTAAAATTTTGTTAACAAAGCTATTATTTAAATAAATCATACAAACAAAATATACACAAAGACAAAACAAAAAATACAAATATATAAAAATAAAAAATACAACAAAACATACAAAAAAAAAAAAAAAAAATTTATAATTCAATAGTCTTTGATAAGTGGATGATTTTAGTTTTGTCCCTGGAATAATCTTTCAATTTTATCAAGAGAACTTCCAGAAATCTTTTGAAATTAACAAACTTATATAAATTGACATTTTATTTCAGAAATTTTGCGATTCCTTGTAATTTAACCATCTTACGTAAATTGGCATTCTATTATACAGCCTGGAATATTATTTTCAGTATTTTACACGTTCTTCCACTTCATTTAAATTAATGAGAAATTTCAGGACTCATTTTTTGATAACTTGATGGTTTTATTCCAGGAATCTGATTTACTGAGAATCCCTGGAACAATTTTATTTAAGGTAAAATGAAAACACTATAGTTTCCCTCCACTTATTTATTAAACATTCAATTTTTTTCAAAATTCCCGACATGTTTCGGACCCAGTGGTATCCATCACCAGGGAATACTAAAAAGAAACAGTTCTAAACAAAATACAAAAAAACAGACAGAAAAAAAATTAAAATATAAGGTACACTTACAAAGATTTAAAATTGGTATCAGATATACGCCTTAGGGTTTGGTTCCATGTCAAAAAACCCTCTATTTATTATTATTGTTTTTTTTTTTAATTTTATTTTGTTATTTTTAATTTTATTTCTTTACATTCTAATTTACCATGTGTGCCTGAAATAATATTTTAAATATTTTATCTCTTCCCACCTCATTTAAAATAATAGGACTCTATCTCTGAAATTTAATGTTTGTTGATAACTTGATAATTTTATTCCAGGAATCTAATTTGTCATGTGTGTCTAAAATAATATTTTAGGTATTCCGCATCTTGTTTTAGTTTATTCAAAGTAATAAAAAATTCCAGGTCTGTGATGAGCACATACATATATCAACGCGAAAATTCGGCTAGTGACAGGTCTTTTAACCGGTCACTGACACTTAAGAAGCCATCTCTATTGCGGACAACCCGGAATGCATGGTGCTGTGAGGAGGATGAAACCGTTGAACATGTAGTGCCAGCGCGCCAGGTTCAAATACTTGGGTAACACTTTCAGTGTACCGAGTGACCTTAAGTCCTTCAGACCAGAGAGCCTTATCGGTTTCTCTAAGGCCGTTGGGCTCTGGTAAACCCCGGTGGGGCATGACGGGTCCATCAGGAAACCTATATGCACAACTGCCTTGGCAGCCCACTGTTCAATATATCAACGTAACTAGGTACACTATGTAATTTGTAATAAATAATTTTATTTAAATTAATTTAGCTATAATCCTTTTTCTATTGATTTTATAATTTAATATTGCTGCAAATAAATTTAAAAAACTGTGTGAAACTCCCATTGATTTATTTATTTCTTTCTAAATCTTTTGAAAATTGTGTGTTTCTGGAATGTTTGGTACAGTGTGAGTGAGATAGAATCCATTTATTCCCTCCTTTGTGATATGTTACAAAAACACAACGATATAAATATGAGACTATGAGTACCTGGAATAATATTTAAAGTATTCTGTTTTTGAAATGCCTGGAATAATGCTTTTTTTTAATGTAAATAAATATGCCTCATACAATTAATTCTTCCTACAATTTGAAGTTAGTTGCTCTGTTTTCTGAGTATTTTTAAGTAATTTTTTACACTTTAAAGGATTCTTAAATTAATTTTCTCTATGTTAATTAAAGTGTTTATTTTTTGTCCTCGTTGATCGATACTCGACAAATTTACTAAAAATCGTTGAAAGTTGAATTAATATATAATTAACAATATATAACGTGCTGCTTGAGCAGGTAACAGAAAATTAAAAAAAAAAAGAAAAAATAGATAAAAATTTAATTTTTTTCTAAGTAATTTAGGGTTAATGTTTAACAATAGTTATATTTATTAAAATTCAAAATGTTCATTCTTTCAAGAATCTAAAGCAATGATTTAATATTAATTGATCACTTGATGACTTTATTCCAGGATTCTGACTTACTGTGAGTGCCTGGAATAAAATTTCAAATATTCTGCATCTTTTTTTCACTTCATTTAAAGTAATGAGCCATTCGAAGTCTTTGGAATTTAATATTCGTTAATAACTTGATGATTTTATTTCCGGGCTCCCCTGAAAAATCGTTAGATTTTAACAAAGCACAATCGAGAAGTCCCATAGTAAACTCCTCCATTAACAGACAAAAGGGGATATTTCCTCCCTCACAATTAATTATCTCTTTTTACCTGGAAACTGTCAACGAGATCAAAATAACAAATGTTCTTACCGAAGGGGCCATTTATCAGATAGTGACTTGCTTATTCCTTATATCCAAAGGGTTGTTTTTCTACGGAGAATAGGAGGGAACCTTACGTCTTAAAGTTTTCCAGGATAATTCATTTCCCTAATCGTGTTTTTTTTTGCGTTCTAAGAGTGGAGGGAAATAATAGGATTGTTTGGGAAATAGTAGTTTTTACTTCAGGAAGGGAGTCCTGTTTTTTCAATTTTAATAAAAGGTTTAATACGATTAATGGGTGCTTCAAAGGGCATCCAAATCCTTGGCTCAACTTTTAATAGTTCTAATAGTTTTTTCTTATTAATAATTAATTTTGATAGATGCATAACTTAAAAGTACTTGATGTACGTTTTCTTTTTAATTAAATTTTTTTAAGTTTACTGGATTGGGATTTTGGAAATCGCTAGGAGTCGCTTAAATGAGAATGAATATTTGAATAAATCCTACTGTTTCCGAGGGCACCCGAGCAAAAAAGGAAAATTCTTCAATTGAAATTTTTTATAAATGTTTGTTTAAGATCTAAAATGATCCAAGCATTAGTTTCTGAGTTACCATCAAATTAATGAGGTTGGTCTTGTAACGGCAGTTGGTACTCAATAAACCCCAACATCTCAAAAATTAAATGACATATGTTGGTAAATAAAGCCTCAGATTGCTCAGAAAACTTTTTTTTTACAAGTTTTGTTAGAGACTCATATAAGTATTAGCATCTGAGTCAGAATGGAATTAATGAGGTTGGTCTTGTAATGGAAGTTAGTTCATAAGAAACTTTTTATTAACTATCTCAAAAAATAAATAACCTTTGTTAATAAACAAAACTCTAAATTACTTATTTTTTTTTTACAATTTTTGTTTGAGGTTCAAACGATTCAAGCATTATTTTCTAAGTTACCATAAAAATAAGGAGGCTGGTTTTTTAACGGCAATTGATTCAGAAGAAACCTCAATATCTTAAAAACTAAGTGACCTATTAGTTATGTTCAACTTCCCAATAGCAAAATGATATCTCGACTGTCTGGAATTGTAAAACAATTTTAATCTAAATGTTAATTACAAATTAATTAATTATTCCAGGCAGTTAAGGCTGAATTTTAATTAAATTGTCCGATTATTTTAAAGAACTACACTTCAAGTGCCTAGAATTGTAAAAAAAATTAATTAAAACAATATTAATAAATTAGTTATGTTCAACTTCCCAATAGGACAATGATGCCTCGACTACCTGGAATTGTAAAGCAATTTTAATCTAAATATTAATTACAAATTAATTAATTATTCCAGGCAGTTAAGGCTAAGTTTTAACTAAATTGTCCGATTATTTTAAAGAACTACAGTTCAAGTGCCTGGAATTGTAAAACAATTTTAATCTAAATGTTAATTACAAATTAATAAATTATTCCAGGCAGTTAAGGCTGAGATTTAGTTAAATTGTCCGAATATTTTAAGGAACTACAGTTCAAGTGCCTAGAATTGCAAAAAAAATAATTAAAACAATATTTATAAATTAGTTATGTTCAACTTCCCAATAGCAAAATGATATCTCGACTGTCTGGAATTGTAAAACAATTTTAATCTTAATGTTAATTACAAATTAATTAATTATTCCAGGCAGTTAAGGCTGAGTTTTAATTAAATTGTCCGATTATTTTAAAGAACTACAGTTCAAGTGCCTAGAATTGCAAAAAAAATAATCAAAACAATATTTATAAATTAGTTATGTTTAACTTCCCAATAGGACAATAATGCCTCGACTACCTGGAATTGTAAAGCAATTTTAATCTAAATGTTAATTACAAATTAATTAATTATTCCAGGCAGTTAATGCTGAGTTTTAATTAAATTGTCCAATTATTTTAAATTTGTTAATCTAAATGTTAATTAAAAATTAATTAATTATTCCAGGCAGTTAAGGCTGAATTTTAATTAAATTGTCTGATTATTTTAAAGAACTTGACAAGCGAGTACTCAGATAACTCAGAAAACTTTATTCTATAAATTTTATTTAGAGCTCAGGACGATCCAAGCATTACATTTTGAGTCAGCATAAAATTAATGAGGCTGGTTTTCAAACTACATTAAGTTGCCAAAAAATCTCAATATTTCAAAGACAGGTTGACACGTGAGGAATCAGAATACTTTAAAATTTTTTCCATGAATTTTGTTCAAGGCTCAGGACGATTTTAGCATTATCTTCTGAGTTATCATAAAATTAATGAGGTCGGTCTTGCAATGGCAGTTGATCTTCAAAAAACCTTAATAACTCAAAAACTAAGTAACGTATATTGATCAATAGAGCCTCATGTTGCTCAGAATTTTTTTTTTTAATTTTCTTCATGACTCAGAATGATCCAAGTATCAGTTTCTGAGTAAGCATAGAATTCATGAAAATTACATTATAGAAAATTAATAACAAATTATTAAAGAAATAAGTTAACTGTCTAAAAATAAAAGATACTGATTAAAAACTACTTTGAACTGCCTCGAAAAATAGACTTTAAATGACTGAAATAAAAAAAAATAATTAAAAAAATTATTATCCGAAAAAAGACTCTATGAGACTGCTTAGACTAAATTACAAAAAAAAAATTTGCCTGAAAGAGCTTTGAAATTACTTGAAACAACTACCTAAAATAAGTAGCAAGAAACTACTAGTTCTATTTAGAACTGCTTAAAACTACCTGGAATATATGACTTTAATTACCTAAAACGATTAATAAGATGACTGTAACTGTCTAAAAATTAAAGAGGTTGAAAGGTTCAAAAAATACCCTCAACTAAGTGAGAAAGAAAGCTTTAAATAATTGAAGGTAATAGATATGTGACACAACTGCCTGTAAGTAGAAAAAAATTACCAGAGGAAACATAGGCGCTAGCAACTGATTGGAAAAACAGTGTTGAAAAAATTAGGCACTTTTTTAATGATAAAAATTATCCAATTGCTTGCACTATATCATAAAAAAAAAATGGTTGCAACTACTTGAAAAAAAATTGAAGATATTCTTCATATATCTATAAAAGTAGGAAAAAGTGATAAGTACCTAGGATGAGGAGGGTTGAAAAATGCACTTAGTTGCCCTTATTTTAACTTCTCCAGAATTGTGAAATCTAGCTAAACTAGACACACTAAAAATCCTAAAGAATAGAAGGAAGGTTTCGAACCCATTCGTAATAGAAACTACCGGTTCTTACGTGGAGAATTGTGTGTATGTGTGTGTGTGTGAAACCCGAAAGCGAGACGTAGAATTTCTAAAGCACAATGAAAACAGCGCTCAGCAATCGCCGTAGCTGACATGAAAGGAAGCCGCCGTCGTCGTGACAAATTGGGTCTCAGAAACAATAGACGGCGAAAATCGTCCCCCGGGTCGTCGGGGTTAGCTTACCTTACCTTACTACAATCAAGACATACTTTAACCCCGAAAAAATTCCAGAGGAAATTTAATTTACAGCGTTACTGCAGCGAACGAACGCGAGCGGATAAATAATAATGACAATTTCGTCATCCAGAGACCGGACCGTTAGTATTCGAGTGGAAAAGGAGGAAGAAATGTTTATTTTTTCATGCGGAAGGTATTCAAACAATTAAAGTAGCATCGAGGAGGAGAATTTAAATAAGAGGAGGAGGGAACGGGATAAAAATAAACTTTCGTCCCTTAGTGAGGTCCGAAGTGGGTCCAGGACGGGAGTAAGGAGAAAATATTCAGAAGGGTATTTTTTTTTGGATAATAATTCATTAGCAATTTATAATGAAACGGATTTTGTGGCATTTTTTGGTTTTAGGTAAAGGTAAACTCCTTAAAAGTAAATGAAGACTTGGGTCTCACTTTATTACTAAAACACTGTTGAGAGAGGAGATTTTTATTAGGAGGATTATTTTGGGTACCTGTGATTTTTTTTAATTCTCACGAAAATGCTCGTCTCTCAAGAATTATGGAGAGTCAAAAAAGACAAAATCTAATTTTAACTAAAAGAAAATGAAATTGTAAACAAAGGAACAAGAACCAAAAAATACACAAAAAAAGGAAGATTTGGAAATTAATATAAGTCGCACTTATAAATGTTTAAAAGAAACACACCTCAGGGCTTGAGTTTATGTCAATAAACATATTTTCAAAAAAATTCTAATGTTGACAAAGATGAATTGAGACGCCAAAGTCATAACGCTTGACAGAACTGATTTTGATGTATAGTGGGAAAAATAGATTTTTGCTTTGGAGATATGAAAAATTAATTCAATTGCCTGGAAAAATTTTGCACGTAAATGAATAAATCAAGAAATGTATTGATTTTTTCCAGGCATTTAAAGTGATTTTCTAGAGAGTAAGGAATTTCTTTTTATATATCCTGGATATTTAAAGGATTGTGTCATTATACAGGTACATTATTAATTTTTTTCAAGCTACTAGGATAATCTGAATAATTTCTGAAAATGAAGCAGACATTTTTCTGGTAGGAATTTATAAGATATAAATCAATTAACTTGTTTTTGTACATGGCAAATTGATTTACAGCTGAATGTTATTCTTTATGATTTGTTCTATTTTTAGTAAGGAATATGTTGCTAGAAAAAATTTTTCAATATATCCAATAGTTTTTGAAAAAAATGAGGAAAAACTTATAAGGATAAAAAATAGCACAACTACTGCAATTTGCATGCTATATGCCTGACTTTCGAGAAATAAAATAAGTTTTTTTTTACGTTTTACTAGAAAACCTTAAGGTTATGTAAGAAAAGTATAGGTACAAAAACTATAGATTTTTTTATCACCTATAATTTGCTTAAAAAGAATTTTTTTCTCAGGCCTACCCTTAGCCCCCCACCCACCCCACACAGCTTACCAATTAAGGACTTGTTTTCAAAAATCATTGTTTTCCAAAATAATCCGCATAAATTCCAGCTGATTTTGTCGTTAATATATAATCTAATAACACACTTTTTTTATTTAATTTTGACATAAATATATAAATGTATATTATTAAATATTTAATACAAAAACAGTGCTATTAGATTGGATATTTTGAACGAAAAATGGCGATATTTCAAATGAATTTCTTACTGGGAAAATATTTGGGGTGGGTATGGGGGTACGGGTTGTTGCAATAAAAAACAGTGTTTTTGAAATGAATATAATTATATAATTATATAGTATATTTAAACTTGATATAATTTAATACATAAATATTTATTATAAAAACAGAATTATTAGATTGGATAATATGGACGAAAAACAGTGATTTTTCAGAAGAATTTTAGTAAACATTTTAGTTTAGTTAATGAGTGATTGAAGTATTTATTTAGCATCAGTGCTACTACATAAAAATAACTATAAATAACTGAATAATTTAAAATTCTTGAAGAGTATAAAAAATGATAAAAAACACATTATCCAATTGAAAAAAGGGATAACATAAAAAGAGTATAAATAGAAATATTATTAAAACTCTATACTTAGAACTTGAGCTAAAATTGTAAAAATAAAACTCTAAATCTAAACAAATAAACTTATTATGTCCTAACTGAAATGCGTTTTAAACTGATTTAAATTATCACACGTTTTAATAATAACAGGTAATTTGTTGAACCAAGATTTTGACTACTGTTACATTTATCTACTAGTATGAAGTCTGTACACTGTTCAGTTTCTTAATTATAAAAATCTCCAAGTCTTAACTTTAGGTGACAAATGTGTGCAAAAATAAACATTATACGTTGATTTACATACATTTTACTAAGTACCTTTCACATAGAGATTACAGGTATATAACGGTTACATTTTAATATTAGTTAGTTATTTTGGATTGTTTCTAATTGGTTAATTCTGTATTAGGTTAGAGTATACAATAGAGATGAATAATGCTGTCAACGAGTCAATGATGTTAAAAAGAATTTTTTCTCACTCTGGTAATAAATCTAATCTTTTTAGAAAATGTTCATTAAAATTGGCATAGTGCTTAAGCACATTAAAGAAATTTTTTTCTTGTAATAACCGTAATGCCCATTTGACTACTTTTTTACGCATTATCAAAAATACAGAATTTGCACTACAATATAAAAATAACTGCATAAGAAATATTAAAAAAAAAATTTAGGATTTCGAATTTTTGGTTAAATCCTAAATATATTTAGGATTTTGGGGAAAATTTTAAAAAGTGATCACAAATTTTGGATTAACATTGTTGAGAAATCTTTTTTCAAAGTTAAATTCCCAAAATCCGCAAAAACGAGTTTTTTTCATGATAAACAAAATGAAATTAGACTATAATTAATATGTAGCGAAATTTGCTTAATAAATATCTATATATTTTTCTTTTTATTTTTCAAATAAATCCGATTTTTTTTGACAAAAATTTCGGATTTATTACTGAAAAAAATCTCATTAAAATTTCCGAAATTCAGCAAAAGATTTTTTAATTGTTTTTTTTTGCATTAAAAAATACTCAATAAATATCAATAATTCGATTAAAAAAAAAAAATTAAATACTGAAAATAGTCAAATGTAATTTTTTTTTGGGAAAAAAATTTAATCAAAAATTTTTACTGAAAAATCTCATCACATTAATCGAGTTTAAAAACTAGATATGTAAATCCCGTGTCAATTTTTTTATATGCCGTAATGTTCTTCCTTTCATAAACAGAATGATATGATATACGTATAATCTACAATTTAAGAAATATATCCTGACCCTATACGGTTGAAAAATATACCAAAAATTTACTACCAAAATCGTTAAATAAATGTATATTTAATAATAATAATATATGATGTGTTGTTAAAAAAAAAACGAAAATTATATACACTTTGCCATGGATACCCCTTTGGATTTTTTGCAGAAGTTTTTTTTGAGAAAATTATGTATAACTTTTATCCAGTACATTTTTTTAAAATCTTTTATTAGAGTTATTTAAAGCATTTTGAGCGATTATGCAAAATACATTTTTTTTTATTTTCTCAAAAAAATTTTTTTTTTATTTTTCATCGAAAAAATTTTCAATTTTTAAAAACTCTCTATAACTTTTTTATTTTGAGGTTTAAGACTAAATGTTATTTTTTGTCATTTGTTTTATTTTCAACTAAGATTTTAATGGTAAAAATGAATTTTTTATATTCACAATAGTTTTTAAGAAAATGAGGAAAAACTATTGAAAGGATTTTTCCAATTTTTTGGAATTTAAAAAACTGTTGAATTTAAAAAAAAAAATTATTTCATTTGATGCGCATTAATATTCTAAGCAACTTATATTTCAACAATTTTTTCGTCTAACCAACTGTTTTCCAAAAAAAAAATAAAAACCAAAATTATGAACATTTTTCCATGGGTACCCCTTGCGATTTTTTGCGGAAGACTTTTTTGGAAAAATTGAGTATAACTTTTCAAAAAAGTTTTATAAGACTTTTTTAAAGATTTTTAGACACTTTATTGATTTCCAGAAAAAAAAAAAAAATTACATTTAAAAAAAAAAAATTTCACTCAAAAATTTATCTAATTCTTCAAAAACCCTCCATAACTTCTTCAGTCTTAGATTTACAATTAAATATTACTTTATATGATTTATTCTGTTTTTAATTTAGATTCTAAAACCAAAAACAAATTATTCATACTTACAATAGTTTTTGAGAAAATTTAGAAAAACTGTTAAAAGGATTATTCCAATTTTATGAAAAACTGTTAAATTTTATATTATTTTTTTTATTGCATCTGATGCGCATTAATATTCTAAACGACTTTTATTCGCACAATTTTTTTGTCTAAATGATTGTTTTCCAAAAAAAAAATTAAAACCAAAATTATAAACATTTTTCCTTACGATTTTTTGCATAAGACTTCTTTGGGAAAATTGGGTATAACTTTTTTCTGGTAAAATTTTCAAAAAATTTTTATAAGACTTTTTTAAAAGATTTTAAACAATTTATTAATTTCCAAAAAAAAAATAATAAAAAAAAATATATTTTTCACTCGAAAGTTTATCTATTTTTTCAAAAACCCTCCATAACTTCTTTAGTCTCAGATTTACGACTAAATGTTATTCTATATGATTTGTTCTATTTTTGATTAAGATTCCAATACTGAAAGAAAATTTTTCATACCCGCAATAATGTTTAAGAAAATAAGGAAAAACTATTGAAAGGATTTTTCCAATTTTCTAAAAAACTGTTGAATTTAAAAATTATTTTTTTATTGAATCTGATGCGCATTAATATTCTAAACAACATTTAGTTTAACAATTTTTTTATCTAAGCAACTGTTTTCCAAAAAAAAAAAAAATTCAAAATTATGAACACTTTCCCATGGATACCCCTTACGATTTTTTACGGAAGACTTTTTTGGGAAAATTGAGTATAACTTTTTTTTAGTACTATTTTTAAAAAAGTTTTATAAGACTTTTTTAAAGCTTTTTAGACACTGTAATAATTTCCAGAAAAAAAATTAAGTTTTTTAAAAAAAATTATTTTCACTCAAAAATTTACCAATTTTTTTAAAAAACTCTTCGTAACTTCTTTAGTTTCGGATTAACGACTAAATGTTATTCCACACGATTTGTTCTATTTTTGATTGAGATTCCAATGCTAAAAGAAAATTTTCCCTATTATTAGCAGTTTTAGAGAAAATTAGGAAAAACTGATTAGACGTTCTTTTCAAAACCGGCTTTTTCCCTCTTTGACCGTGAATATTTGCAATTTTGTCCCAGTCATTTTACTCAAAAACAATTGAGCTGGAAACTTTGAAATTCTTATAAAATAATTCTCCAGAAATTAAGCAGCTCTCACCTTGACAATCACCTCTCAACATTAAAACCCTCAAATCACTTGGAATTTTCAGCAATAAGGACTTAAGTCTCCTAAATACTTTTTGAAGAAGATCCGTATACAGAACAAAAAAAAACAATCGATACCATATCGATCAAATATACTACCATCTTCCTTTCCATTAAGCATTGGCCCTGCCACTCACCGGATCTAGATACTCTTGATCTTCAAACATAACATTACATTAATAAAGAGAACACCTCTGTGTATTATGAATATTTTATATTGAAAAATGCACAAAAATTCGGCTATAATAATTGAATTTTATTTACTATAACAGATATATTATATTTATTGTAAAACACTACTAAAAGAGCCGAGTATAGACTCGGTAAAAATATGGAAATTTACCATTTTTTATAGTCTATCATTCTATGTCTCTGTTGCACACTGACTGTTTTCACTTGGATATGGTTGGGTTGTAATAGGGTGGCTTTAAAAAGTTTCCTAATTTTTTCTAATAAAACTAGCTGAGCTAGAATTTCCACACTTGAACAGTGGCGTGCGCTCAAGTATGCCTTACAAGGAACTTCAAGAGTTTAAAAAAAATGATTTTGGGTTTCTTTAAAAAGTCTATATATAATAGTCATTAAAATAATCAATTTGTCCCAACATAAATAACTTGATTGACACTTATTTATGACTTATACCGAAACTATTATCACTAATTGCCTTCGAAAGTCACTTTGGGAAAAAAAGTCCCTTGAGTTCCTAAAAGAACAGATCTCCAATCGAGAAAACCACTTCTCAGATATCAATATTTCATTGAGGCAGCCGTAGCTACAAATAAGATAATAGTATACCTGAAAGCAATGATTAAATCCTGTCGAAAAGGAGGGCAAAAAAGCAATCCGAAACGTGACTTGAACGAAGCCAACGGGAGCCATAATGATGCGATATTTTTATGTGACAGGAAGCAACGACGTGACTCTGCAGTATTTCTTTACTTACTTTACTTTCGCGTGTACAATTTTTACAATGTTGTTGTCAATTTTTGGGATCCCGGGAGGGTCGTACGTAGTTAAGGTAACACGAAAATCACGAAATTTAACGAGTGGCATAATTTAAATCGACTTGAATAACACATTTATTTCTTTCGACAACTCAGAAAGCATTCATATATGCTATATTGCAAAGGCTTTACTACCTATAACCTATTTCACTAATAATAGTAAATTGCTATAGGATTTCCGAATTTGCTCTAAAGGGATTCGGTGCGTTCAAATATGCAGATGCTGCCTTTGGTTGCATTAAGAGAATTCTCTTCTGTAAAATATATTTAAGGGCAACCTTAGACTTAATTACCCGCCTCATAATATCCCTGCTGATAAAAATAACTGGACCGGGAGTTAAGGGAAAAAAAGTGTCACCGAATGGCCATCTAATTACGTTTAGGGGGGAAACGCAAAAGGAAACCCGTAGTTATTTAACGCTCGAAGTCGAGCAATAAATTTTCCTAGCATCCGATAAGGGGGCGTTCGGGTTTCCGGCCTTATCCTTTCTTAAATTTTCTTTATTTGATGGGGTTTTGGAAATCAACTTTTTCCGCACCATTAACACTATTTATAAATTTGCATTTTATCGGGATCGTCGCGGTATTTTTCGCTTGGGAAATTTATGATCGGGATATTGGCTTTTATTCTTTTTTTTTTAAATGTTAGTTTTGGAATTAGAGTTTAATTAATAAATTATTATCTATCATAGAAAATGATTAGTCATTATAGTCAACTCTTTGTATGTTTTATGAAACATCCTCAGTAAGACGCTTAATTAGATTTATTGAGTAATACACATGGATATTCTAAAGAACTTAACTTTATTAAAAAATTTAAATAAATAATATAGCGTTACTGAACGAGCACTTAATTGGAAAGAAACTTGTGCTTCAAAAATCAATTTTGATTAATTTAACAAAATTAGTTAATAAATTCAACTAAAAAATTAATAAAAATTAAGTATTTTATATTAACTGTAATTTATAATTAATTAAACAGTACCTTTGACGGCCTGAGAGTTTGCTATATTTTATTAAATCTGAGGCGTGTCAGAAATATTTTATAATTTACTTGAAATTTAATTAATTAACAACACTTTAAGTTTAAGAAAACCAGATTAATTACTAAATTAATTAAACTAATTCTTCTGTGCTGAAATTGCTGAAATGTTCAAATATTTCCAATAAAAAAAAATAACTAAGTTAGCAATTTTAATTAATTAAAACAGCATCAGTGATCTTAAAATTAATTAGAGTAAAATGTTTGATTGAAATATTAATTTCAATATATTTAAAAAAAAATTATATCAGTTTTTAAACTCATTCAAAATAAAATCTTAATTTAAATAATTAACAATTTTTTATTAACTGTAATTTATAATTAATTAACATGGTAAAAAATATTAAATTTTTGTTAACTGCTTTTTAATTCGTTGCTTTTGTGAAATATTCTTACTCATATTTTAGGATTTATTAGAAATTTAATTAATTAACACGACTCACTAAGTTAGCAAATTTGATTAATTAAAAAAGCATCAGTGATCTAGAACTTAATCAGAAAGAAGCTTAAAAATCAATTTTAAAAAATACAAAAAAATCGTGACTATAGTTCTTAAATTCTAACAGAGATAAAATACAAATTTAATTAATTAACTAATTTTTATTATTGTAATTTTCAATTAATTAAATACTACTTCTCATATAGTGGAAGAAATTTAATTAATTAGGAAAAAATGTTGCTTAAATATATTGGACTAATTTAACAAAATCCTTTACAGTTTTTAAATTAACTAAAAAACAAAATAAAAATGTAATTAATTAAAAATTTTCTACCAATTAAATAACCTATCTGAGTTATGAAGAGTTACTGTTTTTTTAGTATTTCTTTATAATTCAAGTCATAAATAGGAAATAGTTTTTGACGTAATTTTAAATTTACTAGATATTTAATTAATAAAAAAAACTTATTAAGTAAAACAAATTAATTAATTAAAAAAGGAATTTAATAGTAACTGTAATTTATAATTAACTAAACAGCACCTCTGACGGTCTGAGAGTTAACTAATTTTTGCTATTTTTTATTAAATCTGAGGCGTGTCATTTTTTCACATATTTTAAAATTTACTAGAAATTTAATTAATTAACAAGACTTACCAACAAACTAAATTTCCAAATAAATTAAATAAAATTAAGAGCAATTTTGACGTTAGAAAACCAGATTAATTACGAAATCAATTAAACTAATTGTTTTATGCTGGAATTGCTGCTGTTTAACAATAAAAAATTACTAAAATGCCTATGGACTTACATTCTGTTGATGTTCTGTTCTGATGCACTAACACAATAAACTTTAAAAAACATTCAAATATTTGAATAAAAAAAAAATAACTAAGTTAGCAATTTTAATTAATTAAAACAACATCAGTGATCTTAAAATTAATTAGAGTAAAGTGTATGATTTTTTTACTAGTTACAGTTAATTAAATATTTAATAATTAACTGCAATTTAAAATTAATTAACTTTCACTTCTGACGGGGTGAAAATTAATAAATTTTGGTTGATTGTTCTTAAATCCGTTGCTTTTGTGAAACGTTCTTTCCCAAAATTTTAGGATTTACTGAAAATTTAATTAATTAACACGGCTCACTTAAGTTAGCAAATTTAATTGATTAAAAAAGCCTTAGTGATCTTGAACTTGATCAGAAAAAAAGTTTGCCTAAAAATTCATTAAGAAATAAAATACAAATTTAATTAATTAACTAATTTTTATTATCGTAATTTTCAATTAATTAACTACTACCTTTGATAGAGTGGAAGAGATCTAATTAATTGGGAAAAAATGTTGCTAAAATATATTGGATAAATTTAATAAAATCCTTAGTTACAGTTTTTAAATTAACTAAAAAATAAAATAAAAATGTAATTAATTACCTAAAAATTAATTACCTAAAAATTCATTAAGAAATAAAATACAAATTTAATTAATTAACTAATTTTTATTATTGTATTTTTCAATTAATTAACTACTGCCTTTGATAGAGTGGAAGAGATCTAATTAATTGGGAAAAAATATTGCTAAAATATATTGGACAAATTTAACAAAATCATTTACAGTTTTAAAATTAACTAAAAAACGAAATAAAAATGTAATTAATTAAAAATGTTCTACCAATTAAATAACTTATCTGAGTAATAGAGTTACTGTTTTTTTACCATTTCTTTATGATTCAAGTCATAAATAGGAAATAGTTTTTAAAGTAATTTCAAATTTACTAGATATTTAATTAATGAAAAAATCCTATTAAGTTAAACAAATTAATTAATTAATTAAAACAGCATAAGTAATTTAAACCTTAATTAGAATTAAACTTTTGATCATAAAACCTTGGATAAATTTACTCGATTCCAAAGCAACAGTTTTTAAATTCAATAAAAAATAATATAAAAATGTAATTAATTAGGAATTAAATAGTAACTGTAATTAATCATTAACTAAACAGCACTTCTGACGGTCTGAGAGTTTAATTTTTGCTATTTTCAAGACTAATTTTTGCTATTTTTTATTAAATCTGAGTCGTGTCATTTTTACACATATTTTAAAATTTACTAGAAATTTAATTAATTAACAAACTCACCAACAAACCTAATTAAGTTTCCAAATAAATTAAATAAAATTAAGGGCAATTTTGACGTTAGAAAACCAGATTAATTACGAAATTAATTAAACTAATTGGTTTATGCTGGAATTGCTGCTGTTTAACAATAAAAAATTACTAAAATGCCTATGGACTCACCTTCTGTTTATTTTTTTAAATTTTATTATACATATTTATACAGATGCACTAACACAATAAACTTTAAAAAACATTCAAATATTTCAATTTAAAAAAAATGTAATTAATTAAGTATTTTATATTAACTGCAATTTATAATTAATTAAACAGTACCTCTGATAGCCTAAGAGTTTGCTATATTTTATTAAATCTGAGACGTGTCAGAAATATTTTATAATTTACTAGAAATTTAATTAATTAACAAGACTTACTAATAAACTTAATAAATTAAATAAAATTAAGAGCAATTTTGACGTAAGAAAAACAGATTAATTACTAAATTAATTAAACTAATATTTCTGTGCTGAAATTGCTGAAATGTTCAAATATTTCCACTAAAAAAATAACTAAGTTAGCAATTTTAATTAATTAAAACAGCATCAGTGATCTTAAAATTAATTAGAGTAGAATATTTGATTAAAATATTAATTTCAATATATTGAAAAAAATCATGACATCAGTTTTAAAAGCTCATTAAAACATAAAATCTAAATTTAAATAATTAACAATTTTTTATTAACTGTAATTTAAAATTAATTAACGGGGTAAAAAATATTAAATTTTTGTTAATTGCTTTTTAATTCGTTGCTTTTGTGAAATATTCTTACTCATATTTTAGGATTTATTTGAAATTTAATTAATTAACACGACTCACTAAGTTAGCAAATTTGATTAATTAAAAAAGCATCAGTGATCTAGAACTTAATTAGAAAGAAGCTTAAAAATCAATTTTAAAAAATACAAAAAAATCGTGACTCTAGTTCTTAAATTCTAACAGAGATAAAATACAAATTTAATTAATTAACTAATTTTTATTATTGTAATTTTCAATTAATTAAATACTACTTCTCATATAGTGGAAGAAATTTAATTAATTAGGAAAAATGTTGCTTAAATATATTGGACTAATTTAACAAAATCCTTTACAGTTTTTAAATTAACTAAAAAACAAAATAAAAATGTAATTAATTAAAAATTTTCTACCAATTAAATAACCTATCTGAGTTATGAAGAGTTACTGTTTTTTTAGTATTTCTTTATAATTCAAGTCATAAATAGGAAATAGTTTTTAACGTAATTTTAAATTTACTAGATATTTAATTAATAAAAAAAACTTATTAAGTAAAACAAATTAATTAATTAAAACAGTATAAGTAATTTAAACCTTAATTAGAATTAAACTTTTGATCATAAAACCTTGGATAAACTGATTCGCTTCCAAAGCAACAGTTTTTAAATTCATTAAAAAACAATATAAAAATGTAATTAATTAGGAATTTAATAGTAACTGTAATTTATAATTAACTAAACAGCACCTATGACAGTCTAAGAGTTAACTAATTTTTGCTATTTTTTATTAAATCTGAGTCGTGTCATTTTTACACATATTTTAAAATTTACTAGAAATTTAATTAATTAACAAGACTCACTTACAAACCCAATTAAGTTTCCAAATAAATTAAATAAAATTAAGAGCCGTTTTGACGTTAGAAAACCAGATTAATTACGAAATTAATTAAACTAATTATTGTTCTATGCTGGAATTGCTGCTGTTTAATAATAAAAAATTTCTAAAATGCCTATGGACTTACCTTCTGTTTATTTCTTTAAATTTTATTATATATATTTATATACGTGCACTAACAATGAACTTTAAAAAATGTTCAAATATTTCAATAAAAAAAAATAACTAAGTTAGCAGTTTTAATTAATTAAAACAGCATCAGTGATCTTAAAATTAATTAGAGTAAAGTGTTTATTTTTTTTACTAGTTACAGTTAATTAAATATTTAATAATTAACTGCAATTTAAAATTAATTAACTTTCACTTCTGACGGGGTGAAAATTATTAAATTTTGGTTAATTGTTCTTTAATCCGTTGCTTTTGTGAAACGTTCTTTCTCAAAATTTTAGGATTTACTGAAAATTTAATTAATTAACACGGCTTACTTAAGTTAGCAAATTTAATTGAATAAAAAAGCCTTAGTGATCTTGAACTTGATCAGAAAAAAAGTTTGCCTAAAAATTCATTAAGAAATAAAATACAAATTTAATTAATCAACTAATTTTTATTATCGTAATTTTCAATTAATTAACTACTACCTTTGATAGAGTGGAAGAAATCTAAATAATTGGGAAAAAATGTTGCTTAAATATATTGGATAAATTTAATAAAATCCTTAGTTACAGTTTTTAAATTAACTAAAAAATAAAATAAAAATGTAAAAATTTAACAATTTTGACTATTTAAATAACATGTGTGACGTTATAGCGTTAATATATTTTGGGTATTTCCTTATAATTTAAGTCATAAATAAGAAATAGTTTTTAAAGTAATTTCAAATTTACGTGATATTTAATTTATGAAAAGAACTTATTAAGTTAAACAAATTAATTAATTAAAACAGTATAAGTAATTTAAACCTTAGATAAATTTACTGAATTTTTATTAAATCTAAGGCGTGTCAAAAATATTTATACCCATATTTTAATATTTACTAGCAATTTAGTTAATTAACAAGACTTACCAACAAACTTAACTAAGTTTCCAAATAAATTAAATAAAAGTAAGATCCTTTTTGACGTTAGAAAACCAGATTAATTACAAAATTAATTAAACTAATTATTGTTCTATGCTGGAATTGCTGCTGTTTAACAATAAAAAATTACTAAAATACCTATGGACTTACCTTCTGTTTATTTCTTTAAATTTTATTATATATATTTATATACGTGGACTAACAATGAACTTTACTTAGTTAGTAGTTTTAATTAATTAAAACAGCATCAGTGATCTTAAAATTAATTAGAGTAAAGTGTTTGATTTTTTTATTCGTTACAGTTAATTAAATATTTAATAATTAACTGCAATTTAAAATTAATTAACTTTCACTTCTGACGGGGTGAAAATTATTAAATTTGTGTTAATTGCTTTATAATTCGTTGCTTTTGTGAAATATTCTTACTCATATTTTAGGATTTATTAGAAAATTAATTAATTAACACGACTCACTAAGTTAGTAAATTTGATTAATTAAAAAAGCATCAGTGATCTAGAACTTAATCAGAAAAAAAGCTTAAAAATCAATTTTAAAAAATATAATAAAATCGTGACTATAATTCAATAAGACATAAAATACAAATTTAATTAATTAACTAATTTTTATTATTGTAATTTTCAATTAATTAAATACCACCTCTGATAAAGTGAAGATAGTTTATTTTTTGTCAAGAATTTAATTAATTAATTAGGTGAAAATTTTGCTATTTAAATATATTAGACAAATTTAATAAAATCCTTAGTTACAGTTTTTAAATAGACTAAAAAACAAAAAAAAATTTAATTAATTTACAATTTTTTACTAATTAAATAACACATCTGATGTAATAGGGTTACTGTTTTTGATATTACTCTATAATTAAGGTCATAAACAAGACATAATTTTTAACGTAAGTTTAAATTTACTAGATATTTAATTAATGAAAAGAAATTAATTAATTAAAAGACCATAATAAGTAATTTAAACATTAATTAGAAAAAAACTTTTACTTATAAAACCTTGGATAAATTTACTCAATTCCAAAGAAACTCATTAAAAAACAATTTAAAAATTTAACTAATTAACATTTGTTATTAACTGCATTCTTTAATTAATTATATATCACCTTTATTAAGGTACGAGTTTTTTTTATCTCTGATAGGGTGAAATTTATTTAATTTTTTTGTAAGAATTTAAATAATTAAACAATCAGTGGTTTAGATCTTAATTAGGAAAAATATGCTTAGAAAATCTTAATAAAATCTATAGCTACAGTTTCTAAATTCACTAAAAAATGTCAAATTTGAATTAAATTTTTTTTTATCGTTTGTATTTTTAATTAATTAAATAATACCTCTGATGGAGTAAGAGTTAGTTAATTTTTGATTTTTTCTTTTTCATTTATGGCCTGTCAGAAAATAATTTTTTTCACGTAATTTAACATTTACTAGAAATGTAATCAATGAAAAAAATTTAATCAAATGTATTAAATTTTAAATAAAAATTTAACTACTTTCTACAACTTAATTAGAAAAAAACATTTATTTCAAAAAGCTTGGATAAATTTAATAAAATCCGTTGCAAGTTTTTAAATTTATTAAGAAACAAAATAAAAATGCAATTAATTAAAAAAAATTGATTTTTAATTAATTAAATACCACTTCTAATGAAGTGGAAGTTATTTAGCGGCAAACCTACAAATAAATATTTATTTTATTTCCTGACTTGTTTACAAATAATTAAAATTAACTAGATTTATTATTTATAAACAAAACTGAAGCTTTTTTAATTAATGAAATAGTTTAAATAATTTAAATACCATCATTGGTCTAGACTTTAAATATCAATTTTAATTACATAACAAAATCTATGATTTCAATTTTTTAAATTTATTAAAAAAAGAAATTAATTTTAATTTTTTTTAATGAATTGTAATTAATTAAATGTTACATAAGAATCTAGGGATTAATTGTAGATTTTAATTAACTGTAGTTCAATGCTGTGAGCAAGAATAGAATAAAAGTGTATTTTGTTAACAATTTTTTATAACCTCTACTTTTTAATTAATTAAATATTACCTTTAAAGGTTTTACGTGATTTTTGTTTGCATCTGTGCCCCATCAGAAATATTTTTACTATTACGTATTATAGGATTTATTAAAATTTAATTAATTAATTAAACTTCCTCAGTTAAAAAATTTAATTAATTAAAACAGCATCAGTGATGTAAAGTTTCATTAAAAAAATCTTTGGCTTAAGAAATCATGAATAAATTTAACAAAATCCTCAACTTAAGTTTAATAAAACTCAAAATAATAGTTTAACTATTTTTAGTTAATTAATTACTACTAATGGGCTAGAAGTTATTTAATTTTTACACATATTCTTTAATTTAACTAATTAACAAAACTAATTAATTAAAATAGCCTTATTGATCGAAAAATTAATGAAGAAGAAAATGTTGCCTAAAAAGTCAATTTTAATAAATTTCAAAAATCCATCACAACAGTTTCTAAGTTTACTAAAGAACAAAAAAAAGTTTAATTAATTATCAATTTTTTATTAACTGTAATTTTTAATTAATTATATACCATCTTAGATGGGCTGGAATTTATTTAGCGGAAAGATTGAGATTTTTTTAATTCGTTGTCAGCAATTTTTAACACGTTTTCAAAATTAATATGTATTAATAAATTATTATTAAAACTTATTAAATTAAAAAAAAATACAAATTAACAAAGCTATCTAAGTTAAAAATTTTAATTAACTAAAACGACATTAATGATCTAGAAGTTAAATAAAAAGATACTTTTAATTAACTTCTTAAAATCTATTTCTAATTAATTAAAGAAAATTCATGATTATACTTTTTGAATTTACTGAAAATAAAATAACAATTTTATATTAACTATAATTTTTAACTAGTTAAGCGCTAGCTGAAGGAATCACACCTAATTAATTAACTAAATTTAATTAATTGCTTCAACCAAAAAAAATAATTTTGATAATAATTTCAACTTTTATATTTACCAAAGAACCGAAATAAAAATTTAATTATTAAGCATTTTTTATTAGCCGTAATTATTAAATTTAATTACTAATCTAAATTCACTTAGTTAAGAAACATTTATCATATATATATTTAATTAATTTTTCGACACTTTTAATTAATTAAAAATTAGCTCAATAGACGAAAAAGTCATATAGGTTTGTAACAAATAAATTGCCTGGAAGAACAGTATAAGTGTTGAGTAAGAGTAACAAGTGAGTAAGACTCATGGGAAGTTTTCTTCCAGGCAGTCCTTAATATCTCAACTTAACTCTGGAAATGCCTGGAAGAGAGTTTTGCCTGGAAAATTAGGAGGAACTACATTAAAACAATGAGTGTGTAAATTAAATGTCTTTATTATTTTTATTGCTTTTTTAATTTATATCTTAGTCCCAAATCCCAATTCGTCTTAATGTACCCTAGCTAGGTCTTATTTTCAATAATTGAACCTATAAGATAGCCCTTTTTAATTTAATATTTACTGAAACAGTAACGTAATACCTAATAAAATAAATAAGAAAATAACAATGTTATATAAGGCAATATATAATATGCCATCCGACCGCAATAATCGCAGGTTATGTATATTTAAACAGGACAAGACCCGTGCGGGCCAACCAAAGGGCTTAACCCTGGCTCCATATAACCGCAAATCCGATATCAAATATTACAATGCCGACTGTTTACGTCTTAGAGGGAATATTCTAAAAGATAAACAATATTCCTCAACCATCCCTGGCCCCCCCACACTCATGTTCGACCTCTCTTTTTATCAAGGCGAATTAACATGATCTGAGAAGGATGCAAACATGATATTTCAAAGGACTGGATAAATTTTAATAATTAATGTTTTTTTTTGTGAAATTGCTTTTTTTTTCATCTTTCGACATAGAAAATGAACACAATATCAAAGCGAAATTAAATTTTCTCCCCGGGAAATGCACGCGTTGTGAATTTTCGTAAAGTTCAAGCGAGAGATTTGCTGCTCTTCGCTTTTATAAGAAATCAGCGTGCCGGAACTAACACTTGATGCCGTAGTAGTTGGGTATATATATATGAGAAGTTTAGTCTATTAGGGAAAATGCAGATTTTACTCTAGAAAAGTCTTTTCATTACTCAACTTTTTCTCTTTATTATATGATTTTCTTTAAATTTAGATGTGCCCTTCTAAAAGTATTAAATTAGGAACTAGGAGGTGCCGATTTTCCTGTTATCTCTTATATAAAAAAATAGCACGTATTTTGCCCTGTTAGCTTCTTGGCAAGGCAACCAATAAAAAAGGGTCTTGAACGCATGTTTCAGCTTTTTTTCTAATTAAAAAGAAAATTACAAGAAAAATTATTGATCTTATTTTAAACTGACTTAAGCTTGTTTTTAATTAAATAAAATCTCTCTATGGTGTAGGCTCATTAATTAATTAAATTTATTTAACTAGCCTTAAATTTCTGATATTAATACTGATCTTCAGTTAATTAAGGGTTGGCTATATTATACATTTATAATTAATAATTCAATAAAAAATTAATCTTAAGTAAAAATATTTACATGTAGCTCCTTAAAGCTCTAAGCTGTACGTAACTAAACGTAAAAAAAGAAATTTATTTAGGATTTTTTTTAATGAAATTTAAAATAACTTATAGATTGCTTAATTAATTAAAATATGCAATTAATAAAAGTTTGTTAATTAAGTATGAGTTTGTTTGTTTTGTGCATGAGAAAATCTAAATGATGTCTTTGTCTTTCAAAATTATTTTAAATTAATTAACATTTATAATAATTAAAACTTGGTTAACTAATTAATCCTAAATTGCTGATAGTATTTTAAAAAATTGAAAATTTGAAACTTAGTAAAAGATTTTAATTAACTAATTAATTATGTGCAAAATACTGCTGACAAGACAAGAAAAAAAAAATTTTTCGCTAAAAATGTTCACCTTATTAAAGCGTTGTACTTTTAATTAATTAAAACCTAAATATTTCATTGAAATTTATTAATTAACTAAGTTAAAGAAATTAATAGAACTAATTCTTTTAACGAAAAATCTTTTAATTAGTAAAAGTTTGTTAATTAAGTATGAGTTTATTTGTTGCGCACGAGAAAATCTAAATGATATTTTTTATTTTAAAATTATTCTGAATTAATTAACATTTATAATAATTAAAACTTGGTTAACTAATTAATCCTAAAATGCTGATACTACTAAAAAATTAAAAATTTGTAACTTAGTAAAATATTTTAATTAATTATTTTTAAATATATGCAAAATACTGCTGAAAGCCAAAAAAAAACTCGCTAATTAATTAAACTAATTTTTATCTTATATAACTTTTAAAAATGGCAAATTTCTTCCTGTATCTAAATTTACGAATTTTGAAATAATTAATTAAGTAAAGTAACTTTCAGCTCAAGGCATTATATTTAATTAAAAAATATATAATTAATTTAAATATACATCGTTTATTATTTAAATTAATTAATTTTTTTTATACTGCGGTAACTTACAGATCAAAGCTAGTTAATTATTTGAGCACGCAATTGAGAAAAGTTTGTTAATTAATTAGGTTCGATATCTGAACCAAGCGATTAACTAGTTAAAAATTATAGTTAATATAAAAGCGTTAATTAATTAAATATTTATAGTTAATTAATTATTTTTTTATCTAATTTAGTTTTAATAATTATTTTTCATTCTAGTTAATTTTAATTAAACAGAAAATATTGCTGATAACTCAAAAAAATACCGAAAATTTTGAGTGAAAAATTTCCACTCTAAAGCATGTTTGTAATTAATTAAAAATCATATTATTAATGGCAATTTTTTAACTAACTAATATTAGTTTATGTTTTGTTAAATTTCTATAAATTCTGCCCTAAAATCAATCTAACCTTGCAAAATCTGCATTTTAATTAATTAAAATCCATGTGTTGTAAAAAACCCGTTTATTATTTAAATTAATTTATGTTTTTTATACCACAATAACTTACAGGTCAAAGATAGTTAATTATTTAAAACTTGGAATCTAAAAAAGTTTGTTAATTAATTATGTTGAATATCTAAAACAAGCGGTTAACTAGTTAAAAATTATAGTTAATATGAAACGGTTAATTAATTAAATATTTATTTTGTTCTTTAAGTCTAATCATGAATTTTCAAAAACTGTTCTAAACTGAATATTTTAAAAAAATTAAAATTTAAAACTTAGTAAAATATTTTAATTAATTAATTTTAAATATCTGTAAAATACTGCTAACAAACCAAGAAAAAAATTTTTTTTTCTAAAAATGTTTACTCTATTGAAGGGTTATGCTTTTAATTAATCAAAACATACATATATTATGTATCTTAATTAATTAACTAAGTTAAAGTAATTATTAGAATTAATTGTTTTAACCAAAAACGTATCAAATCTTCTTCTAGAAACTCTTTTGAGTCGTAAAATCGGCATTCTATTTAATTAAAATTCGTACATTGTGAAAAGTCGCTAATTAATTAAACTAATTTTTATTTTGTATAACTTTTAAAAAGAGCAGATTTTATTTGTACACGAATTAAGGAATTTTAAAATAATTAATTAAGTAAAGTAACTTTTAGCTAATAAAGCTGCCGTTTAACTATAATAAAATTGGTTGTTTTGTTTTTAGTAACTCTTTTTTCTTCTCGACTATTAATGCCGTTTTAATTAATTATTTTTTTAACTAAGTTAATTTTAATAATTGTTTTTTATTCCAGTTAATTTTACTTAAACAGAAAATATTGTCGATTAGTCAAAAAAATATCATAATTTATTTGGGTAAAAAATGTTTACTTTAAGGTGTGTTTGTAATTAATTAAAAGTCATAATAAAAAATTAAAAATTTGTAAAATATGTTAATTAATTATTTTTAAATACGTGTAAAATACTGCTGACATGCCAAGAAAAAAAAAATTTTTTCGCTACAAATATTTATCTCATGATAGCGTTGTGCTTTTAATTAATTAAAACTTAAATATTTCATATCAATTTATTAATTAACTAAGTTAAAGAAATTATAAGAATCATTTATTTTAACGAAAAATTTTTTGATTTTTTTTCTAAAATCTCTTTAAGGTCGTATAATCTGCATTCTAACTAATTAAAATCTGTACATTGTAAAAACTCGCTAATTAATTAAACTAATTTTTATTTTATATAACTTTTAAAAATTGCAAATTTTTTTTTACACGAATTTACGAATGTTGAAATTATTAATTGAACAAAGTAACTTACACTTCAAGGCAATATAATTAATTAAAATAACCAATTACTGTAAGTTTGGTAATTAAGTATGAGTTTATTTGTTATGCACAAGAAAATCTAAATTATGTTTTTGTCTTTAAAACTTATTTTTAATTAATTAACATTTATATAAATTAAAACTTGGTTAATTAATTAGGTTTAGATACATAAAGCTGCCGCTTAACTAAGTTCAAATTTGTTATTTTGTTTTTAGTAACTCTTTTTTTCTTTTAGACTATTAATGCCATTTTAATTAATTATTTTTTTAAATTTAGTTAGTTTTAATAATTATTTTTCATTCTAGTAAATTTGAATTAAACAGTAAATATTGCTGATTAGTCAAAAAAATTTCATAATTTTTTTGGGTAAAAAATATCCACTCTAAAGCGTGTTTGTAATTAATTAAAAGTCATATTATTATTGGCAATTTTTTAACAAATCAATATGAACTTATAATTTGTTAAAATGCTTTAAATTACATCCTTAAATTAATTAGACCTTGCAATATCTGCATTTTAATTAATTAAAATCCATGTTTGGTAAAAACCTGTTTAATATTTAAATTAATTTACGTTTTTTATACCACGGTAACTCACAGGTCAAAGATAGTCATTTGTTTGAAATTTGCAATCAAAAAAAGTTTGTTATTTAATTAAGTTTAATATTTAAAACAAGCGGTTAGTTAAAAATTATAGTTAATATAAAACTGTTAATTAATTAAATATTTATTTTGTTCTTTAAATTTAAAATCACGAATTTTTAAAATTTGATCAAAGTAATTTTTTTAAATATTTTTAGGATTTTATATTTTTAGTAATTACTTGTTGCTTTAAACTACGTCCTAAAATCAATTTAACCTTGCAAAATCTGCATTTTAATTAATTAAAATCCATGTTTGACCGTTTGTTATTTTAATTAATTTATGTTTTTTATACCAAGGTAACTTAGAGGCGAAAGCTAGTTAATTATTTAAAACTTGTAATCGAGAAGAGTTTGTTAATTAGCAGTTAGCTTAAAAATTTTGCAGTTAGTTAAAAATTATAGTTAATATAAAACCGTTAATTAATTAAATATTTATTTTGTTTTTTAGGTTTAATCACGAGTTTTTAATTTGAATTGATCAAAAATAATTTTTTAAGTAAAAGTTTTTCCTAATTACCTTCTTAATTACTGATACCATTTTAAAAAATTAAAAATTTGTAACTTAGTAAAATATTTTAATTAATTATTTTTAAATATCTGTAAAATACTGCTGACAAACCCAGAATTTTACAGAATTTTTTTTAATGTTCACCTTATTGAAGCGTTGTCCATTTAATTAATTAAAACTTAAATATTTCATCTATCTTTATTAAGTAACTGACTCAAGGTAATAATTAGAGTTAATTCTTTTAACGAAAAATGTTTTGAATTTTCGTTTAAATTCTCTTTTAAGTCATAAAATCGGCATTCTAATTAATTAAAATCCATACATTGTAGAAACTCGTTAATTAATTAAACTAATTTATATTTTAAATAACTTTTAAGAATGGCAGATTTTTTTTTGTACACGAATTTACGAATTTTAAAATAGTTAATTAAGCAAAATAACTTACAGCCTAAGGCGTCATAATTAATTAAAATTTGCAGTTGGCAAAAATATCATAATTAATTAGGTTTATTTATTAAAGACTAAGGCGGAAACTAGATTAAAATTGGACCGTTTTTTATTGTGAGTGTCTAAATTTAATTAAAGAGGATTTTAATTTAAAAATTCGCAATCCTCATCAACTTAGATATTAATGGTCAATAATTATCTTTAACATACTTTAATTTGAAATTTTGTTCTAATATGTACTTTAAAGTATTCAAAGTATTCAATATCCACCTCACTTTGTAAAATATTTACTACTTAGGTGAACTCTAACGTATAGAATTAAAAAAGAAAAAAACAAAAAGTCACATTTTTAATTAAAGTCCATATTTCAAGACATCACTCATATCAAAATTCAATATCTGTAGAATTACCAAGATTATTCTAATGAATTAAAAAGGATGATATTAAAAAAGTATTCTTTAGAAATTAGATTAAGGGTTTAAAGTAATACCGTCAAAATTTACAAAACTATCAACCCTTTTGGTCTATAATGTTCAAGAATAAAGTTTTATTGTCTACGTAACGACTCAATTTAAAGGCCAAAATCTCAGGAACCATTAACAGAATTTTCATGAAACAAAAAGCAAAATTTTCAAAAAAACATTCTTTAAAAATTTATTCAATATTCAAAATTAATCCAGAAAAACATTTTGGAAATATTGTCCTTTTAAGGCTGTAATATCCAAGGTATAACTTGTTAAAAGTCACCCATATATGGCACCTTCACCAGTTTATACAGAATTCTGTTAAGCAAACAGAGGCGCATGCACCATCTTGTCAAGAAATCTACTTGAGAGGCAAAAATCCAATATATGTAAGTCAATGTTAAGAAGCCTTCTAAATGACCCTAAGTTTAATGGCCTTCTTAATCGTACCAATTAATCACTAAATAGCAAAAAAAAAATTAAAGCCGAAATGCGATTCTAAAGGCATTTTACCTAATTTTTATTTTTTTTACGGCTTTTTATTAGTATTTCAAGTTTCAAAAAAATATAAATTCTTAGGTAAAATTTATCCTTAAGAATTATTTTTTTTTAGATAAATAATTAGACAAGCAAAATCTTCTTTAACAAGTTCCAGGTCCCTGTTCAAGGCTTAAAACTTCTATTTTTATAAGAAAAAATGTTTTTTTGTCATTTTTGCAACATATGACGCTAATTTTCTTTGTATCTAGAAAACTACAAAAAAGAAGAAAGAACATTTTTTGAGACACATAAAGAAATTTACCTTAGAATAAAGGAATTCAGAACAATACAAAAATCACTTTAAAAGTCCGTATCCACATCACTCTGTAAAATATTTGTTAAAACCAATAAAATTCACTCTATACAATCAGAAAAAAAAAGTGACACTTCTGTTTATAGAAAACAAATAAGAAAACCAATATTTCAAGACATATTCTTCTTTATCACATAGCCTGTAAATTCTTGAGTCATATGTTTTTCTCAATTACAACATTTTGGAATTCTTTTCATCCCTACTCATCCCTGTTCATTGTCTAATATTCTGTTTCTTCATTTCTTTCTTACCCTAAACATTTGAGACAGCATATTTCCAATGCTTCCAATTCTTTTAATATCCAGGCCTCGATATCGTACAAAGAACTGACCAAACACAGCATTTTAGAGGTCCATATCTTATTTTGAAGATTTTTTAATAATTTTTTAAGTTAAAGAAAGGGTGCTTTTGATTGTCCTTTTCTACATCCTGTTTTGAGTCGTCAATAAGTCAAAAAACATTATTTCAAAATTCCCTTTCTCAATCGCCTTGTAAAATACCTACTCTTCCGACCGAACTATCTCGATCCTTTTCTTCTTAAATTTATACGATAAAAATCCACTTCCAACTCATTAAAAGCGATATAAACCCGCGTAACGCAAACAAGTGTAACTTTCCGGTTCAAACTCTCTCAATAGGGCACCGAGGAGTTTTTTTCTCTTTCTTTTTTTTTCGCTGTTAAACCTCCTCCTGCGAAACTACTACAACTAGCGGCAGCTGAAGTTTTAGTTCCAGTCGGCTGGTTTCCCAGGAAGCAGCAAATCTCTGAGAATTTATTCGAAAATGCGTCGGAAACGAACAAAAGACAACCGACCTCCCCCCTGCCCCCCCACTGTCGGTTCACAAACGAAAGCGTAAGCCATTTCGTCGTTCATTTATCTCTTTGGGAGGAGTTCAGGTGAGGAGGAGCAAGCACTCACTGAACGACATTTGTTTTCATATGGAATATTTATGGAGTTAATGTGAGGCGAAATCATAGGAAATTAGTAGGGGCTTTGTCTTAGGTGTTATAAATGAGCCTGAAAGAGGCATTATTAAACCATGAAATTCCATGCGTATCCATTTAAGTTATGCCTCGAAAATTACTATTTCTAGATTGTCTATGCTCAAAAAACTCCTCTTGCCTAACCTTCGTATTGACTATTATTGGCAATAAAAAAGTTTTATTACGAATATTCTAGACTTTCGAGATGAAAGTTTGCCCATACGTAAACCGCTCGGTTTTCTTATATATGGGGGAGTTTTCTACATATATTTCGGATATTTGTCATCAATGTGAAAAGTTTCGTATTGAAAATAAATATTTGGTCGGTATATTGTGTGTGTGTAGTTTATTTGCTGGTTAAGCGATTGTGACGTTTTTGTCATATTTAATAAATACTTTTTTATAATATAAAGTATGATTTTTGTAATATTGGTGATATAACGTGTATGTAACCAAATAATTATACCAACTAAGGCATTACAAATAAAATAACTCAAGAATACAAATTTGGTCAAAACTGGAACAAGGATTTAAAAAATAAAATTAGTTTGAGAAAATTGCAGTGGTGTAATTTTTTTTATAAAAAAAAATATTTACGCCATATGGACGCCACTGGTAAAAATAATTTTTTCCATGTACATCGGTAAATTAATACAGAAATTATACTAGGATTAGTAAGTTTCTTTTAATAATTTAATTGGGTCGAAGGGAGGACTAAACGTTGCACCACCGAAGGTTAAAAGTGCTTTCTACAAGCGTTCTTGACCTTATCATCATTTTATTTTTATTCATCATATTATTATTATCATGCTACAGAAAGTTCTATAGACAGCACAATAAATCGCAATGTCGCCAACTGCCTGGAATAAAATTAAACATTTCTCAAAAATATGACAATAAATTCTGTAAGCTTTGTCGCATCTATGTTTCATGAAGGCTTATAGATAGCACGACATACTGTAAATTCCCACAAAGTTAACAAATACAAAAAAAAATTAGATTAAAGGGACGCTTGTGGACAGCACATCAAACCACCACACACACACATATTTGTTTTACAAGCCTCCTTGGTTTTATTAATTTGGTAAGAAAATTTAGACAATTTCATCCACCAATTTATCCCAGAAAAAAATATTAGGTATACACCGCCTTATTTAAATCCAGTCATTATATGTAGATAATTGTACTTCAATTTTCTGGTCTATAAGAAATTGTCAATTGTTTAGTGCAGTAGTTTTTGATTTATTCTAAGACGTATTTTAGGCGAATTTTTTGAAAATTTCAATAACTGTCTGAAAAAAAAATAATTTTTATAAATAAACATTAAATTTTTTTTATATTTATTTTTTGTAAAAGTTCTGAAAAACAGTGATTATGCAAGAGAATTTCCTACTGATAAGCTGTGTGGGGTGGGTGGGGGGCTAAGGACAGTTTTAATAAAAAAATAATTTTTTTGCTTATTAGCAATAAAAAAATTTGTAACTTTTGTATCTACACTTTTTTCACGTAACCTCAAAGTTTTCGTGTTACGAAGTTCCAAATGCGAAAAACATAATTTTTCATTAATAGAGTTTAGGTTAAAAGTTTTATACTGGTTTTCTATAAGTACATATTCAACGTTTTGTCAATGGTAAGTATATTGGTTTAATAAACTCATTTTGTAAACGTCTTTAAACAGTAAACAGTATACCATACTTAAACAAATAATAAACCTTCTTGTTAAACGTGAATTAGATAGACAGAAATGCCGTAAGGCACGCGGACATTTTATCCGATATTATAGTTGAAAGTAAGTTCTGAAAAACAGTGATTTTGCAAGAGAATTTCCTACTGACAAGCTGTGTGGGGTGGGTGGGGGGTTAAGGGTAGTTTTAATAAAAAAATATTTTTTTTCCTTATTGGCAATAAAAAAATTGGTAACTTTTGTATCTACACATTTTTCACGTAACTTCAAAGTTTTCGTGTTATAAAGTTCGAAATACGAAAAACCTTGTTTTTCATTGATAAAATTTAGGTTAAAGGTTTTATACTGGTTGTCTATAACTAAATATTTAACGTTTTCTTAATGGTAAGTTTAATAAACTCATTTTGTAAACGTTTTTAAACAGTAAACAATATATCATACTTAAACAAATAATAAACCTTCTTGTTAAGCATGAATTAGATAGACATAAATGCCGTAAATCACGCGGACATTTTATCTGATATTACAGTTGAAGTTCAACCATACATGTACACATGGTATAAACCAAAAATACACGTTTATATAACTATCGTTATATATAACTAAAGTTATATATAACTTATATAACTAACGTTTATATATCGAAAAATGGGCAAAACTTATTTTTTTTATAATTTTTACCGTATTTTTTTTTCCAATTTTATGGAAAGAACACGCGAAATGTGGAAAAACCTAAAAATATTACTTCCAAGAAAAAACTCTTCATTGCCTCAAGAGGTTAAATTCGACAATCAATTAATATCTAACGAATTAACAATAGCTAGAGAATTTAACAAATATTTCATAAATAGTATTGAGGAAATTGTAAATACCACTCCAGGGAATTCTTTTTTTGCAGATGAAATGGATGCCACTGTTGACCAGTATAGTAAGTTTTCATTTTTTAAAGAAATATCTTTAATTGATTTAAAGAAAATTTTAAAGAATTTAAAAAATGTGGGGGGTGGTGAGAATGGGATCTCAAAACGGGTATTGTGCGATGTTTGTGATGTTGTTGGAAATCGTTTGTTGAATATTGTAAATGCATCACTTTCAAGTGGGATTTTTCCTGAGGCCTGGAAGGAGTCGATTGTGATTCCTGTGCTAAAGGTTCAAAATACTTTTTATCATAATAAGTTTAGACCCATAAATACAGTAGAAATATATGAAAGGGTGTTGGAACTTGTTGTAAATTAACAATTACTGAATTAGTGCAATAATAACAATATTTTGGTTATAAATCTGTCTGGTTTTCGTGAAAGTCACTCTTGTGAATCTGTAATTATTAATATCTGTCATAGTTTTCTAAAGGAAATTGACAAGGGTAATTATGTATTGGCAGTATTATTAGATTTCCGAAGGGCATTAGAAATAGTTGATAGAAAGATCTTATTGAAAAAACTTAAATTTCTTGGTATTCGGCAGACCGTATTAAATTGGTTTGAATCATATTTATCCAGTAGGCGACAAAAAATTAAATTTAAAAACTGTGTTTCAGAGTCATTAAATGTTGAGTTTGGAGTTCCGCAGGGTACTGTTTTGGGTCCTCTATTATTCCTACTTTACATAATTGATATAGTCAAATCTGTTAATCGTTGCAAAATCGAATTATTTGCTGATGATACAATGACTTATTTGACAGGAAATGATATAAATCATATGCAAGAGAGTGTGAATAATGATCTAAAGGGCTTGTTTAAGTGGCTTTGTAATAATAATCTTAGTATTAATACATTATTGAAATCAAAATTTTTTTTGTTTGGAAAAAAAAAATAAGTTGTCGAATATTGATTTGGAAAACTTGAATATTAGGATTAATGACACAAGAATAAGTCACGAAAACCAAATTAAATATTTAGGAGTCATATTTGATTCAAATCTAAGTTTTTACGCACATGCTGACTATATCACAAGAAAATTTGCAAAAAAAGTTGATTTTATTGCCAGAGTAGGTTCTAAATTGTCACTGGGTACAAAGTTGTTATTGTAAAATAGCATTGCAGCCCCACATCTCAAATTTTGCGCAATACTTTCGTATAATCTACCAAATTTTAAAATAGGAAAACTGCAACTTGTACAAAATAGAGCTATGAGAACCATTTTAAACTGTAATAGATACACACCTATCTCAACAATGCCTAACGTATGCAATATATTATCTGTAAAACAAAAAATTATGTGCAATGTATATGTTTTATTATTTAAAATTAAAAATAACATGTTACCATAGTATATTTGTAATAAGATTAAATTTTTCAGTGATGTACATAGCTATAACACAAGAAATTGTAATGATTTTTTTTTATTGATAGATGTGCATCTAGTCAAATATTGAATTCTGTTTTATATAAGGGCTTGTATGAATATAATATGTTGCCAATTACTATAAAAAATTGTGATGGTTTAACTGCATTTAAAAAACTTCTGAAAGAGCATGTTTAAGTTTAAATTACTATTTGTGTATTTTATTTATTATGTATAATTTTTTCTTATTCCATTTTTTTTTTAATTTTATCTGTTTAAACAATACGTTAGTAGGGGTACATTTGTGGTCTTGTATGTGGCTTTTAACAAATTTGGATGGGCCGCTGTGGGGAAAGGCCTAGATCGGGGCCGAGACGATGTTTGCGGACCGGAATAAAGCGGCATCCAAGGATTACCGGGATGCTGTGGTTCCCGGAAAAACCGGGGCACCGCGGGTTCTCGCCGGGTTAACTCCCATTGAACCCAATTCAACTAGTCCCCCACAACTTGACCCAGATACAGGTGTCGTCATTGCCGCTATGCGATTTTATATTTCTATAGTTTACAATAATTTGTTTTGTCAAATCATCGGTTTGCAGTGACCCACGTATGTATTAATTCGATATTTGTTATTCCTGCTTACGAAAGTAGGTTATAACTGGTATAGGTTAAACTACGAAAGTAGTACTGGGTTTACAAAAATATTATAATTTCATTGAACTTTGTAAAAATGTATTGTATTTTATAGGTAGCTTTTTTTATGCTAAATAAAGATTATTATTATTATTATTATTATTACAGCTTGAATATTCTTAAAGTTCAATTTTTTTTAAATACCTTTACTTTTTGCAGAAAATAAATATAATTTCATTATGATCCTTAATGCGATTTAGGTGTAAAGTGTGTTTTTATACCAAAAAAAATACACAAAACTTCTGATGTTTTTTCTCGATTTTTCTTTTGGATTCTATCGCATTTCATGTTCCAACTACAATTTAAACAATCTTAAAATTCAGTTTTTCTGACATAATTTTGCTCTTTACAGACGAATAACACAATTTCATTACGATCATTTATAGGACTTGAATGTGAAATGAGTTTTTAAACCGAAAAATTGGTAAAACTTTGATTTTCTTTTTTCTAATTTTTTGAAGTTCTATTGCATTTCATAGTCCAACTACACCTTAAATAAATTTAAAAATCACTTTTTTTTACATAATTTCTTACTGCAAACAATTTTTTTTTTGTAAAAGTTCTGAAAAACAGTGATTTTGCAAGAGAATTTCCTACTGACAAGCTGTGTGGGGTGGGTGGGGGGCTAAGGGCAGTTTTAATAAAAAAATAATTTTTTTGCTTATTGGCAATAAAAAAATTTGTAACTTTTGTATCTACACTTTTTTTAGGTAACCTCAAAGTTTTCGAGTTACAAAGTTCCAAATGCGAAAAACCTTATTTTTCATTGATAAAGTTTAGGCAAAAGGATTTATACTGGTTTTCTATAACTAAATATTCAACGTTTTGTTAATGGTAAGTATATTGGTTTAATAAACTCATTTTGTAAACGTCTTTAAACAGTAAACAGTATACCATACTTAAACAAATAATAAACCTTCTTGTTAAACGTGAATTAGATAGACATAAATGCCGTAAGTCACGCGGACATTTTATCCGATATTATAGTTGAAGTTCAACCAAAACTGTACACATGAAGTAAACCAAAAACACACGTTTATATAACTGTCGTGTGTTGCTTGGAATCATGGGATTTAGGTGTGAAGTGGGTTTTTAAACCGAAAAATAGGCAAAACTTTCGTAATTTTTTTTTCCAATTTTATGCAGTTCTATCGTATTTAAGTATTAACTACAGCTTCAATATTCTTGAAGTTAAATTTTTCTTACATACTTTTTACGGAAAATTAATATAATTTCATTACGATCCTTAATGGGATTTAGGTGTAAAGTGTGTTTTTATATAGTTTCTCGTTAGAGAAACCTGACAATAACTCAAAAACTAATCAAAAATATTTTAAAAACTTTTAAAGTTTCTCGTAGAGGATACTTAAGCGCACGCCAATGTTCATGTTTGGATACTCTAGCTCAACTAGTTTCATTGGAAAAAACAGGAAACTTTTTAAATTCAGTCTACTGATTAATTAATTTAACCCATAGACCCTTAAGAGAAACTGTCATTGTACTAAATATTTATTAATATACAAATATATAATTATATTAAAATTAAATAAATAAACTGTGTTATTAAACTAAATATTAACGATAAAACCAGCTATTATTCATGCGTATTATTTTGAAAAACAATGATTTTTTAAAATAATTTTTTACTAGTAAGTTATGTGGGGTGGGTGGGGGGCTAAGGGTAGGTTTAATGAAAAACGACTATTTTGTAGAAAATAATTGCCTGAATAGAAAAAAATGCTATTTAAGAATTTTATAGGAGGTAAAGAAATCTATAGTTTTTGTCTTTACACTTTTCTCACATAACCTTAGGGTTTTCGAGTAAAATGTAAAAAAAACCCTATTTTATTTCTTGAAAAAAAGACGTATTGCAATAAAAATTGCAGTAGTTGTGTCGTTTTTTTATCGCAATTGGGTGAAAATTTTTCAATTTTGTTAAGGTAAGTCATTACATTTTGAAAAATGTAATTTATTTTTGGTTCCAGATAACTTTTAATTAAGTTCAAAAATACAGTTTCTAAATTAAAACTATTGGTATATTTATCAACCGTAGATGGTCAACGTATATTTATTAAACTGTCGAATATACCTATATCATCTACTATTTTGTTTACACAAAGGAGAAAATTTCAGCATTTAAATAATTTACTAGTCTTTACACTGGATCACTATCACATTTCAAATATGTGATAAAATAACTCCGATATCACTGGCTTCCTAACGCCCTTATATTGGAATTGGAATAAGTTTCTGATTTATTCCAGACAATTTATGCCATTGTTCTATTTTCAGACATTTGTAATTAATTTTTTATAATTCCATGCAGTTGAGGTTAATTGACTTTCAAATATTTTCAATTCGGTTTTTCACGAGTTTAACATCGTTAACTGACTAATTCCGTGCACGTGAAGCTACTTTTAATTTTTTTCAGTTATTTGCAGTAATTTCTTTTTAGTTTTAGACGATTGATGTCAATTCTCACTTATTTCAAACTTTGAAGAAAATGCAATTTTCCCATAAAATTCCCATTAAAACTATTTTTTTGAAAAATGGTCTTAAGTGCCTGGAATTTATAAGAAACGAGACAAAGAATTGCGTTTACATGAAACTAATCATTAATTAAGATAATTAATTTTAGATAGTATAATTTCTTAATAATTCCAGGCAGTTGAAGTTACTTCAAATTTCATTCGGACATTTCAAATATTCTTAACTTGATTTTAAATGAATTGCAGTAATATCAAATCAGATTTTTCTAATTTTAGGCACTTACCTTAAGTTACTTCCTATTTGTTCTTGGTATTTTAAGTCCTTTAATTGAATTTCTTACAAATTGCATATGATTCCAGGCATTTGAAGTAATAATTTCTTATTTATTTCAGGCAATTGATGTCAATTTCCACTTATTTTAAACTTTGATGAAAATTCAAAATTACCTGGAAAAATAGTAAGTGACTTTTAACTATCTGAAATTATTGAAAAACGGTTTTAAGTGCCTGGAATTTATAAGAAACGAGACAAAAGAATTAGGTTTATATGAAATTAATCATTAATTAAGATAATTAATTTTAGATAGTTCAAGTATTTTTTTTTTAATTCCAGGCAGTTGAAGTCTCATCAATTTTTTTTTAAATATTTCAAATATTCTTTATTTAATATTTAATGAATAAGCATAATCATATAACGTTACTTCAATCAAGGCATATAATTTTTTCGGGTATTTTAAATTTTAATTGATTAGTTTTTGAGTTATGGTAAAGTTTCTCCAAAGAGTCTATGGGTAAAAATAATTAAATTAAGCAGTAGATTAAATTTAAAAGGTTTCCTATTTTTTTCCAATGCAACTAGTTGAGCTAGAGTTTCCAAACTTAGACAGTAGCGTGCGCTCAAGTGTCCTCTATGAGAAACTTTAAAAGTTTTCAAAACACTTTTGATTAGTTTTTGAGTTATGGTAAGGTTTCTCCAAAGAGTCTTTGGGTAAAAATAATTAAGTTAAGCAGTAGGCTGAATTTAGAAGGTTTCCTTTTTTCCAATGAAACTAGTTAAGCTGGAGTTTCCAAACTTGGATAGTGGCGTGCGCTCAAATATCCCCTATAAGAAACTTAAAACAGTTTTCAAAAAAATTTAGAATAGTTTTTGAGTTATTGTCGGGTTTTTCCAGTTTTTTTTTTCCAATTTTTTTTTTTTAATTTTTAGTTGTTTTGCTAGATATGACACAGTCGAGTTAGAGGCTTATAATACTCAGGCGACGTTGCCTATTTAGTCAGTTTTTCCTCCGGGACAATTTTTCAGGATATTTCCCGAATAAACCCCGATATAACAATAAGGGATACCAAAGAAAAACACTAAAATTTGCAATTTAAAATACAGTTTTTATTGATTTAATATTTAGAACATTTAATTTTTAATAATAAAAAAAGCTATTAAAAAAATTAAACAATGTCTTTTTTAAAATTTTCAGTCATAATAAATCCAACGTGATCTACTTTCCACAATACAGCAATAAAGTTTCGGTGGTACATGGTGCCTTACAGCACTCGTCCACTATACCCCTTCGGTTCCTATTGAAGATGTTAGACAAGGATGGCGAGCTACTCTTGAAGTACGGCCAATTCTGGTAGTCATCCAACAAATTATCCGAGAAATCGTTTTCGTACTCTTCGAATTGAAAATGAGGCTTCTTATTGGGGTAAATTATGTCCAATACTGTAAAATAAAGTTGTGGAAAGTGAGCAATATCTCTTATAGAAGGCGTTTTGTTGTAAGTATTTATTGGTTGAAAATTTATCATAAATTGCCAGAGGCCATAAAATCACTTCATTAGAGCAAATAAAATTCTGAAAATATTAAAATATATAGAGAGACTTTATACATTTTAGAGATAAGTATTTTTGTATATCAAAGTTGTGAATTGAAAAAATATGTAAATCAGAAGTATGAAACAAGAAATAAAACCAATAGTTTTATAGAATTACCTAAAAGTAATACTAATGCAAATTTCAGATTTGTTAATAATTTTGCACCCAAAATAAATATTTTTTTCCCTTTAAAATTAAAATTTGCCAAAATTTATGTTTTTAAGAAAAAATGTCGATCATATAAAAAATTATAAGCTGTTGACATAATTAAATTCCCTCTTCCAGGCAGTTACGAAGAGAAAATAATTCAATTGCATTGAATTATTAAAAAATTACTGTGTTTTCTTGGATGTTTTAACCCCTTGAGCTGCTGAAAAAAAAAATTGTATAATTTACAGGCAATTGAAAATTTGAAAAAGCTATTTCCAAAATTCTCAAAAAAATGGCATTTAAAAATAGTTCAACTGTCTGAGAAATTGAGATATTATTTAAAGTACATAAATTGAATTACATTTTTACGAACTATTAAAAATCTGCCAGAAATCTCAAAAAACTGGTAAATTAAGAAAATACTACTTTTCCAAATTCAAAAAATGGCAAAATTTATTTTAAAATTGTTTCCCATTTTTCAAAGTAGTTGACGTAATCAATTTTCTCTTCGAGGCTTTTGAAAAGAAATACTGTGCAATTTTTGAAACATTTTTAAACAAACAAAATTTAGTAAAAAAATCTCCAAAAGGCAAAATTAAAAGAAAATATTCGTTTTTAAAAGAAAACATAGAAGGTTTTAAGAAACTGTTTTATGAGTTTAAGTTTGCAAGTGTTAATTAAGTAGGTACGCAAATTTAAAGCCTATATAATATTATATAACTTAGGTATATTATTAGGTATTTAATTTAAATTTTTATTGGAAAATGTGATATTTCTTATAATTTAATTTTATTTATTGTTTAATGGATAACAGTACTACACGTACGTAGGTGTTAAGTCATCTAGGTAAATCGCTGTTATTTATTAGTTTGGAATATAGTAAATTTTTTAATTGGAATAAACACTTGGATATATTAGTTTAGTTAAGCTTTAATTTTTTTTCTTTTGTATGTATATAGATAATAAATGGGGCAGATACAGGGTTACTGTACCTACCAAAATTATAAAAAATTATTTATTATTATATAAAAGTACAAAATATCGAATACTAAGGTTTTCTAAGTATTGTGTTTTTCAGTCGTAGCTGGATTAAATAAATGTGAAAAATTGCATTTTTGCAAAGAATAATAAAATGCGAGTACTTTTCGATATGAAAACCTTTATTCAGGCTCATTATTTAAACACAAAAACCAGTAATATTTATTAGACCAATATTATTTACACAATTTTCAAAAATTCATAAGCAAATAATTCAAAGGCCTAAACAGAATACCCTGGTATACCTTCATGTTTCATTAAATAATAAACACCAAGTTAAAACTCACCAGATTTCTTCTGAGGTTCATAATAAACCTTATTGCACAACGTGGACAGTAGTTTCATTAATTTTTCGCCGCACCTCTTCTCTGTCGGATACGATACCGTACCACCAATAAAAAACATTAAGAAAACCGCGAAAAACCACACAAGTTTCATTTTTTTTTTGACTTTTTTAAGGTGTGTATACGGATACAACTCTGGAAAACTTCTGATAATCATCTCGCAAAGTTGCAGGTAATTTATAGTTGATTTCGTTTATGAATATTAATGGCAGGTGATCGGGAGGCAGTAAGTGTTAGCGACAAGGTTGTCTCAGAGTTATTTTCGGGTTGAATTTGAATGTCTTATTAGCTTGGGGTGTCTTATTGGTTTAGTGGGTTGTTGTCACCTTAAGAACGCGGGGGCAGAATATTAAGAAGAGGCGGAACATTACTTTGGTGATACTTTAAAATTGCTTATACTCTGTTTAGGATAGTTATAATAATTGCGTTTACAATGAAACTATTAAGTAAAACAAACATAATTATAGTTTTTTCTCTTTAAACTCTTGTTGTGATTTGTTGCAACTGATTATAATTGTAAAATCGTACGCTAATAATAAAACGAGGCAATTTCTGTCGGTTGAACGATATACTCGGTATCAAGGGGAACGAAATTGTTGGATGAAAACTTTCAGTTGCAAACTGATTAATTTCCGCACGTAACTTCCGCGATTTGGTATAAAGAACACAAAAGCGACAGACTGTGTGTGGCCCGAAGAGATCGTATGATGATAACGAGCTCAGTTTCCCTTTTGTGTTGGATTATCTATATGATTGCATGTATACGGTGCATTCACCATGAAAGGGGTCAAATTTATTTAAAATTCACAAGTGTTTTTTCTTCTTTTATTTATCGATTAGTATTGTCACTTTGCAATAAAAACTTCTTATATAGGGTACCTTAAGTAGAAACTGTGGCGTCAAAATTATTATTACTTTTTTGAATGAATATCCTGTATTTTTTTACTTCATATATCCAAACACATAAATATAATGCATAACATAGACATACAAAATTACGAATTATTACACCCAAATCACCTAATATCTGTGAGTACGAAAAACAAATTTAATAAAATTAATAATTTCCTATTTATTCCAGGCAATTGATGTCATTGTTCACCCACTCCAGATATTGAAGAAAGGAGTTTATTTGCCTGGAAAAAAATCGGCTGAACTAGATTTTTCCAACTCTTGGAAGCACGAATAACAATTATCATATAATGTATTATTTACTATTTTCCCGATGTCGCTTTTTTTGCTAAATAAAGATTATTATTAAATATACACTAACCATTACAAAAAAAAAGTACCGCAATAACAAAACATACAAATAAACGTATAATAAGCACGTCATCTCGTGAGAGTTGTTACTAGTTTATAATGTCTGATGATGCTTTATAAGCGAAACACGTAATCTACGGGATATATATAAAGATTGTTTTGAGACTGAGACTTGGGGTTTTTTTCTCCGTATATCATGATATTTTACAATATATTCTGAATACTTTTTTTTATAGCATGCCATATGACGTAATAGACTAGTAAAATATACGACATTAAAAAGCGAAAATTTATACAATATTTAATGCAACTGATGTTCAGTTAGAGTTAGTTGCCTTCGGTTGATTTCGGTTTTTTTTTAAAGTGTCTGGACCTCCTAGAAATTATATTTTTCTCTTATAATTAACCAGATTAAACCAGAAAAACATCACTTTGTTCCAATACTTCTCTAATTCTTAGACTGAGATGCGTATATATAAATGAGAATATTTTTTTTAACGTCGTTTTGTTTCTCTAATAGTGTCTGGATCTCCTAAAAATTGTGTTTTCTCTCAGAAGCAAAAATAACTTCTAGTGGTACATTTTCAATTATTTGCGGTTCTATTAGTCTCATTTCTTTGCTTTAAATCATCAACAATATTTAGTTTATTCACATAAACCTCAAATAGCCCCATAAGTAAAAAATCTAATGGGGTTATATCCGGTGATCTTGGCGGCCACTCAACCGGTCCCTTCATCCAATTCATCTGTTAGGACATAAAAAAATTAATGTTTTTAGGTTATTTTAAAGGACTCATTAAGTCAAATGTATTACAATAAATCATGAATCAATTTTTATGTTTTAATTTCATATATTGCGTTAGTCTGTTAGGAGATATTTGATAAACCACTGACTTTAGGCGTATGGTGTGTTACTATATAAAAAGTATCCAAAATATGTCGTAGAATTGTAAAACGTCATAGTATACAGGGTATTCTGTTTAAAAAAAATTAATGTTGACGCCACAGTTTCTACTTGAGACACCATGTATAGAAATTTTTTGTTTAAATAACGATGTGTCCAAAAAATAAAATTAGAATAAAACACTGAAATGTTTAAATCAATTTGTTCTTTTATCGTGAATACACTGTATTTGAATTGAATATTTAATTAAATAAAAATAAAAATGTTTGGCAAGCACTGGTTTGCCCCTCGACGATTAACAAGGGTTGAGTTTAATACGCGCTAAACAGAAACGGAAAATGGCGAATTCCAGTGACCGTCAAAAGTTTATTCGAGTTGTAGAATTTTAGAAAGGAAGAAGAACGCTCATATTTTTTTCAAGATTTAATAATTTTGCTGAAAAATAAGTGTTCAGTTAAATAATTCAAGAAAAATCTTATCTGAAGAACTTTTTGAGTTATGGACGATTTGTGAAATAGTTGAACATTTGTATACAGATTCTTCATTTAAACTGAGTAAATTTTTCTCTATTTATATTGAGTCGATACCTATTTTTGGATTTTTTAAAGAAATGACAATTTTGAAAAAAAAAATAATTAAGGAACAAGATTTTTGTTTTTTTTGGAAAAAGTTTTTGGAGTTGAAATCAAGGCAACGTACATTTTTGCACACAGATTCTCTATTTAAATCGAGTGAATATTTATTTCAGGGTTTTTCAAAAAAAATAGGATAATTCTTTTTTGAAAAATCCTTTAAAATGCCCATAAGTTAAAATTAAGGCAACGTATATTTTTTTAAATTTGTATACAGTTTTTCTATTCAAATTGAATGAACACATATATAAGAGTTTTTAAAAAAATACAATTTTGTAAAAATAAATTTTTTTGAGGAAAATGTTCATGATAAAATCCCATATCTTAAAATTGAGGTAAATTATATTTTCGAAAATTAGTACACGGATTCTTCAATTAAATTAAGCGTTTAAAATAAGTTTCCTTAAAACTTTCTTTTGACAATATTTTTTTAATTTCTCCGAACTTTTTTATTATTACAAATATTATTATTTTATTTCTACTGTTTTATAAATTTTTTTGACAATTTCAGATTAAAATGCCCATAATTAAATTATCAAGTACTGATAGATTAATAAACGATTTATACAAGAAGTCAATATCCAAGAGCCTAAATGACCAATCCAAATACCGACCATTTGGATTGATCATTTAGGTTGTTTACATCTTTTGACAGAACAGCTTTTATGAAATAACTGGGGAATTTAGCATTTCAGTTTCTTCCAAAATTATGAATTTTATCCATACCTGTTGCTTTACAATTGTTTATTTTCAACATTTTTTAATGTTATGCCTAGGCTAAGCTCAATTTTAAATTAGCTCATTAAATTTTGAATTTTTTGGTGCAAATAGGCTTCTAAAGCTTTCATATTTTATCCTCTGAGAGTAGCAGTACATTTAGTAGTTAATCTGCCGTCTATAAAAAGTTTTTCTTTAAAATAATCTGTTTTAAATTTAATTTTAAAACATTTTGAATATCAATGTCTATTAATTATTTTAATTAGTTTAAAAACTCATTGCCTCTATCACTTTGAATAAAATGGCACATAATTATTTTATTAAATATTTTCGAGTTCTTACATATAATACTTTAAAGTATTCCATAGGCACTCACTTATTGAAACCAAAGAACGATTCAGTTTAAAAATTTGCGACTCTTATCAGACGAATAAAAATGTTTATTAATTATTTATTTTTCGATATAACTCCTCAAGTTTCCGTTTCACTAAATCCAAAATTTATTGGTCTTTTATGTTTGTTTATCCCGCATGTTTTAAGTAGTCAGACTTGTTGATTCTAATAAGACGGAGTAATTTTTTTGTTCCTTACTGACTTTATGAACTCTGTGAGATTTAAAATACGTCGTGTTTTCATCGAAATTTAAGCCCTATTAAAATCTAATAATAATAAATTACTTCCTCCCTCCTTACTATTAATAATAATAAATCTATATTAGGCTCAGATGTTCCTAATAGGATTAAACGTTAGAAAGTCGATTTCTCTTATAATATAATAAAGTTCGAAAAATCATTAGTACTCGTGGCGCTTGTTATAATTTCCCATCCGAGCGAGTAAGCGAGGCGTGCAAACGGAATGAACTAATTATATTGGCAGCAGGGGGTTGGGGGGGGGGGGGGGGGGGAGGGGGGAGAAATGAAGAAGAACACAACTTTCCCGACCAACAAATAATAACTTTTCAGGGAAATCGACGAGGCTCCTTCCGCTCAATTTGTATTTTCTTCGAGTTTTACCCGTTAAAACGCTTTAGACGACGATCTTAAATATTAATTACGCCCGAATTGTTCCTCACTGGATCCAGATACGCCAAGAATTATGGTTAATGAATTGGGAGAAAGAGGGTGGGTTTTGTAAATCGGCGTCTGATGATCAGTGTGGGTTATTATATTGCACGCTTTACTTTTGTAAGAAACACCATTGAGTAAAAGCTACTTTGATTAAAGGATTAATTACCAGAAAAAAAATGAATTTCTGACTGATTGCAATAAAATGCGGGTTTGTCTTGTATGAAGCATGATTTAGGCTGTAATGGAGGAGTATTTCTTTTTCATTTATTTTATTATTCTTATTTTTTCATATGAAAACCCATTTTATCGTAGCTCTAGTTTCCTTTTGCTAATTTTCTAGGCAATTAAGATGCGTACTAAAATAATTTTTTAAAGGAATTTTTTTGTTAAGATTCTGAATTTTCTATTGGGAAAACAATATTAAAAATAGATATACGATTCGTCGAATTTGTTATTTAATTAAAAAATTGCCTTCTGAGTGACCCCATCATTAGCAAAAGTACTAAAATCACTTTATTATAGTCAAAAAATATAATAACGCACAGGTTATTTAAAAAAATATATTGTACTAAAATTACCTGACTTTTTTAGAGAGTTTGTGAAGTTATGGCCACATATTCTTTATTCTTATAATACAATTACATATACGAATTACAATATCAGAAAAACCAAATTATACTCTTACAAAAAATGTAATATTTGGAGTTTTTGTTCATCAAAGCTGTCGGAGATATATTGTACAGATCTCTTTATTTCAGCCATTTCTTGTTCAATAGCTTTTTTAAAAAGATTGAAGTATTCAGAGAAGAGTTCCTTCATCACTGCCTTTAGTTTCTTCTCGTCCATGTCAATTTGTCTAATATTTTCCTTAGAGGTGCTACTTGATGGCTGGCAACAATTAATAATTTCTTTTTTGTTTTAAATCCGCTTTGTCACTTTGGCAATTTTTGCACAACCTGGATGGTAAGCCCAGTTGCAATGTTCACAATGAATGGATTCAACAATTTTGATATAAAGGATTTTTTCATTAAATGAATTTTTTAAATTACTCCAGGCAGTAGAAATTCCTTATAAGTAAAAAAAAAACTGCTTGGAAATATAACCGAATAAGCAACTACCTAAAATACTTAGTGAATGGCTGCATGGAAAAGTCAATTTAACTGCTTTTTTAATGGGTTGCCAAAAATAAGAAAAATGCAATAAATTTAGCATTTAGTACAATTTTGTATTATATTTTTGAACAAATTATATATAACATTATAGTAAATCCAACTTTTAAATTTTTTTAACGTAATGAACAGGCCTTAGACATTTTTTGAGTAATGATTTTTATTTATCTGTTAGGTAACCTTTAGGCATAAGATGCTTTTGGTGCAATTACAAATAAATTATTACATAACCTATATATAAAATTGTATATAAAAATTGATAGTAAATTAATTTTAGAATTTTTTGTTAGTGATGTGTATTGTTGGAAAAATCCCTAAGGTCCTTCAAAGTGTTAAATCTCCTCATTATTGACGGCGTAAATATTTTAATAAAGTTTTTTTTAAATTATGTTTATTTTTTATTATATTTCGCCCAAAATTCTTAAACGTTTATCATTAATTTATAATAAAAATTATTATTTGCATATAAGGGTAATTAAGACATTTGTTTACAGTTAAATTGGTGTAATGGCTTTAATTGATAATAAGATTAAATGAGCATCAATATTATTAGCAAATACAATATTCAGTAGTAAGAAACAAAATAATATAAATTTAGGTGCAGTTAATTTTTATTTGATGATAACAGATAGTTAAAAAATTATAAATGAACGTAAATCAGTAATTAAAATTAAATAACCGTATTAAATTGCTTTATATCAAAAGTACAACTTTAAGACGCAAAGGGTGATTTATAAAAATAAATATGGAAGATTTTAAAGAAAATTGTAATAAAAGGAAATAATTTATTAAAAATATTAATTCTGAAGATTAATGAATAGAGAGAGTACAATTTTTAAATATTTTTTTTAATAACGTGATTATAAGGTTGTACTTGAATGTACTAGTGCATGGATAAACCCTAAAAATCATTATATTTTTTTATTTATTTTTCAAATTTGTATTATATTTAATAAACGTTTAAAAACGTTTAGTATAATTTTGATAAATGATTGTACAAATTTTATATGTAGTTGTAAATATAAAATATGTTGTAAAACTTATACTTATTTAAAAAATAGGTTTTTCCTAAATTTTACTTTTTTTTTGGAAAATGTTTAAATAGCTATTTAGTCAATTTACTCAAGAAATTTCTATGCATATTTTCAAATTTTTACAATATAGTATTTGAATTATAGACAATTTATGGAAAAAAAAACATATTTTTCAAAAGACAATTTTTTTTCAAAACTTTATTTTTTTGAAAATGCAAAAAATTTAATTGTCTAAAATATATAATTTTAAGTTATAAACAATTTATTGAAAAATAAACATATTTTACAAAACACTATTTTTCCCAAAATGTTATTTATTTTTGGAAAATGCTGAAATACTTCCTTGATAAATTTCATCAAAGAATATGTGTACAAGTTCTCAAATATTTACAATATAACTTAATAAAAATTTTTGTGAATAACGTTTAGTTTTTTTTTCTTTAGAAAAACTAATTTCTTATTATAAAATATTTTTGAAAAATCTCGAAATAGGTGTCTAATTAAATTAATCAGGAAATGCGTGAACAAAATTTCAAATACGTACGATTTTTTTTAAAAACAAGTTTTTTAGTTAAAATAAATTTTCTTTCCGAGCCTACTCAAATACGTATTTAATTAATTTAGTCAAAGTAAGCATATTTACAATGTTTAGTTCTTGAGTTATGAACAAAAAAAAATATTTTACCAAAATTTGATTTTTTGTTAGAAAATGCTGAAATATCGTTTAAAATAATTTCATAAAAATGTTAACAACTCAAAAATGATAGACTGTAAATATTTAAAAAATTTTTTTCTTTATTTACGGCTAATTTTAAAGGTCATTTAAAGTCAAGGTCTATTTTCTTTATTGGCCTCCCTATTTTTGATGCCGAATTCAGAAAAGTCCTAAGATTTTACATTCAAAATATTTCGGTGACCTCGACAAGGTCAAATTATGATAAAATGCTCAACAAGAGAATTTGAAATACCATAGAAGGATCCTTTTAGGAAAACTACCTCTATGTTCAAATAATTTTAACAATATGTACTTACTTATATGATGTACCTTCCATGTTTTGTAAGGGTAATTTTTTTGCCTATTATATGAGTGGTAACATTAAAATATGTAACAGGATGATATATTTATTTAATTATATTTTTAAAAAAGTTCTTTAGCCGCTAGTGGACACTAGAGTAAAATCGAACGAATATTTTTTAAACAAAGAACACGGTTCTGAAATTGCATTTTTTGTTTAAGAATTCATGATCCGCATCGATTTAAATATAGAGTAGCTGTTATTATATATTTATTTTAAAATGTAACTTAAAAATCCTTTCCCTAGAAATAGTCTTTTAGTAAGTATTTTTTAATGAAGTCAATATTTTTCTCTACAGGCCATATACAGATTATTCATGTAGTTTTTTGAAAGCCAGCAAACACATACTACACCATTTAATTTTTTTCTATTTAAACTTAAATGACTCTTAACCTATCAAACGGGTTGACGAATTTCTCTATATTGCAGGAATTTTTTTTAAATATATAAGGTAATTTAAATGAGCATTCCCGAAATATCGCCCTTAAAATTGAAACAATCAAATCCACCGTAAATTAGGCTTCCCTCTTTAACCACTGCATTCAAAACTACTTGAGGCTCATTACCTTCCGATACACATGAAATTAGGTTAACAACAAAAGCTGAAATATCAGAAATTTATTTGTTTAAACATATTTTCCTTATTTATAATAAACATTACCCTAAAAAGTCTGTCGGGTCTGTATTAATTATTATTCTCCCTACTGCGTTATGGCGATCCCATTACGCGAACCCGTTCTCCCGTAAGGAACGAATAAGGAAATTTTTAAGTGTTCCCTAACCGGAAATACTTCAGCTCTCGAAACTTCTCGTTTGTTCCAACTCCGGAAAGTTTCATAGTTAGCGGTTAACTTATTTAGCTGACTTCATGCCCGTTGAGTTCTTAACGGTCGACCGTGTTATGACCTTAGGGCCCATAAATGTCTTTCTCCTTTTTTTTTTAAAAGGCTATTTTGTAACTACTAAGGGAAAACATCATGATGTGTTTCATTTTAGTTAGAAAGTGTGTCTTAGGACAAAAACTACGAAAAAATCCAATTAAACTATTGAGGCCTTTAATCTTTAAATCGCTATACATGAACCTTCTGCTTTCGCCCATTTCCTTTATAAATAAATCTACATAAGTAATAAATCAAGAAATAGTCAAGAAAATATAGTAATAGTAGTAGTAGTGAGCTGGTATGCGTTTGCGGTGTTGTCCAAATTAGGAACTCTCAGCTGCACCGACCGCAAGCTGATTAATTTCCGTACGTAACTTCCGCGATTAAGGGAAGAACACAAAGGGGGCGCCACTCGAACGCACATATGAACACCCTCAAAGAGATTGAGGAGAGAGAGAGCGAGATAACGAGCTCAGGCAGGTCTCCGCAGGAACGTTTGTCTTTTACTTTATTTGTATTAAACATCCGCTCGTTTTATATCTAACCGGCTTTCACTTTGTTTCTTCTTGTTATTTTGTTTGTGTAGAGTTAAAGCAGTCAATTTTACTATAAAAATGCGGTTGCTCTCAAAAAAACTCAATGAACCGAGAAGAATTTTATTTTTGAATGGGTCTTAGATTTTCTATTTTGGGAACATTTGAAAAACACTTCTGTTATAAAGTGTTGTTTTAATTACGCTTCAAAGCGTTTTTTAGGTACCAGTGGAGATTAAAGTAAAATAGGACTTTTTTTTAGTGAGCAGCAAACTTTATTAATTATTAATTATTTATTAATTATTTATTCGTATATTTTTTTTTATTTAAAATATTAATAGTCCAGTTACAAAATGTCAAGAAAATGGAATTCTTATTCCAGGACTACCTGTAAAAAATTAAATAATTTGTCTCGTATTGGCAAGTGAATATCTTGAGTTCTAGTGGTTACAATTTTAAAGTTATTGATTTATGGGCTACTTTAAAGTCTTTTTTCAAGAATTGATTAAAGTCCATTCATAAGTGGTCAAGATAATGGAGTTTTTATTCCAGAAGTATCTGTAAAAAATTAAATAATTTGTGTCGTATTGGCAAGTGAATATCTTGGGTTCTAGTGGTTAAAATTTTAAAGTTATTGATTTATGGGCTACTCTAAAGTCTTGTTTAGTCTTTTTTTAAAAATTGAATAAAGTCCATTTACAAAAAGTCAAGATAATGGAGTTTTTATTCCAGGAGTACCTGTAAAAATTTAAATAATTTGTCTCGTATTGGCAAGTCAATATCTTGAGTTCTAGTGGTTATAATTTTCAAGTTATTGATTTATGGGCTACTCTGAAGTTTTGTTTAGTCTTTTTTTAAAAATTGAATAAAGTCCATTCTAAAAAAGTCAAGATAATGGAGTTCTTGTTCCAGGACTACCTGTAAAAATTTAAATAATTTGTTTCGTATTGGCAAGTAAATATCTTGGTTTCTAGTGGTTAACATTTTGAAATTATTGATTTATGGGCTACTCTGAAGTCTTTTTTAGTCTTTTTTCAAGAATTGATTAAAGTCCATTCATAAAAAGTCAAGATAATGGAATTCTTATACCAAGAGTATCTGTAAAAAATTAAATAATTTGTTTCGTATTGGCAAGTAAATATCTTGAGTTCTAGCGGTTACAATTTTAATGTTATTGATTAATGGGCTACTCTCAAGTCTTGTTTAGTCTTTTTTTAAGAATTAATTGAAATCTATTGATAAAAAGTCAAGATAATGGAGTTCTTGTTCCAGGACTACCTGTAAAAAATTAAATAATTTGTCTCGTATTGGCAAGTGAATATCTTGAGTTCTAGTGATTACAATTTTAAAGGTATTAATTTATGGGCTACTCTGAAGTCTTGTTTAGTCTTTTTTTAAGCATTTATTAAAGTTCATTCATAAAAACTCAAGATAATGGAGTTCTTGTTCCAGGACTACCTGTAAAAATTAAATAATTTGTCTCGTATTGGCAAGTGAATATCTTGAGTTCTAGTGGTTATAATTTTAAAGTTATTAATTTATAGGCTACTCTGAAGTCTTGTTTAGTCTTTTTTTAAGAATTGATTAAAGTCCATTTACAAAAAGTCAAGATAATAGAGTTCTTGTTCCAGGAGTACCTAAAAAAATTAAATAATTTTCACGTATTGGCAAGTGAATATCTTAAGTTCTAGTGGTTACAATTTTAAAGTTATTGATTTATGGGCTACTCTAAAGTCTTCTTAAGTCTTTTTTTGAGAATTGATTAAAGTCTATTTATAAAAAGTCAAGATAATGGAGTTCTTGTTCCAGGACTACCTGTAAAAAATTAAATTATTTGTCTCGTATTGGCAAGTGAATATCTTGAGTACTAGTGGCTACAATTTTAAAGTTATTGATTTATGGGCTACTCTGAAGTCTTATTTAGTCTTTTTTTAAGAATTGATTAAAGTCCATTTATAAAAAGTCAAGATAATGGAGTTCTTGTTCCAGGACTACCTGTAAAAAATTAAATTATTTGTCTCGTATTGGCAAGTGAATATCTTGAGTACTAGTGGCTACAATTTTAAAGTTATTGATTTATGGGCTACTCTGAAGTCTTATTTAGTCTTTTTTTAAGAATTAATTAAAATCCATTCATAAAAAGTCAAGATAATGGAGTTCTTGTTTCAGGACTACCTGTAAAAAATTAAATAATTTGTCTCGTATTGGCAAGTGAATATCTTGAGTTCTAGTGGTTATAATTTTAAAGTTATTGATTTATAGGCTACTCTGAAGTCTTGTTTAGTCTTTTTTTAAGAATTGATTAAAGTCCATTTACAAAAAGTCAAGATAATAGAGTTCTTGTTCCATGAGTACCTAAAAAAATTAAATAATTTTCACATATTGGCAAGTGAATATCTTAAGTTTTAGTGGTTACAATTTTAAAGTTACTGATTTATGCGCTACTCTAAAGTCTTCTTAAGTCTTTTTTTAAGAATTGATTAAAGTCTATTTATAAAAAGTCAAGATAATGGAGTTCTTGTTCCAGGACTACCTGTAAAAAATTAAATTATTTGTCTCGTATTGGCAAGTGAATATCTTGAGTACTAGTGGCTACAATTTTAAAGTTATTGATTTATGGGCTACTCTGAAGTCTTATTTAGTCTTTTTTTTAAGAATTAATTAAAGTCCATTTATAAAAAGTCAAGATAATGGAGTTTTTGTTCCAGGACTACCTGTAAAAATTTAAATAATTTGTCTCGTATTGGCAAGTGAATATCTTGAGTTCTAGTGGTTACAATTTTAAAGTTATTGATTTATGGGCTACTCTCAAGTCTTTTTTAGTCTTTTTTCAAGAATTGATTAAAGTCCATTCATAAAAAGTCAAGATAACGGAGTTCTTGTTCCAGGAGTTTCTGTAAAAAATTAAATAATTTGTCTCGTATTGGCAAGTGAATATCTTTGGTTCTAGTGGTTAACATTTTGAAATTATTGATTTATGGGCTACTCTGAAGCCTTTTTTAGTCTTTTTTCAAGAATTGATTAAAGTCCATTCATAAAAAGTCAAGATAACGAAGTTCTTGTTCCAGGAGTTTCTGTAAAAAATTAAATAATTTGTCTCGTATTGGCAAGTGAATATCTTGAGTTCTAGCGGTTACAATTTTAAAGTTATTGATTTATGAGCTACTCTGAAGTCTTTTTTAGTCTTTTTTCAACAATTGATTAAAGTCCGTTCATAAGTGATCAAGATAATGTAGTTTTATTCCAGGAGTACCTGTAAAAAATTAAATAATTTGTCTCGTATTGGCAAGTGAATATCTTGAGTTCTAGCGGTTACAATTTTAAAGTTATTGATTTATGGGCTACTCTCAAGTCTTGTTTAGTCTTTTTTTAAGAATTAATTGAAATCTATTCATAAAAAGTCAAGATAATGGAGTTTTTATTCCAGGAGTACCTGTAAAACTTTAAAAAATTTTTTCTCGTATTGGCAAGTGAATATCTTGAGTTCTAGTGGTTACAATTTTAAGGTTATTGATTTATGGGCTACTCTGAAGTCTTGTTTAGTCTTTTTTTATGAATTAATTAAAGTCCATTTACAAAAAGTCAAGATAATAGAGTTCTTGTTCCAGGAGTACCCGTAAAAAATTAAATAATTTGTCTCGTATTGGCAAGTAAATATCTTGGGTTCTAGTAGTTAAAAATTTAAAATTATTAATTTATGGGCTACTCTGAAGTCTTGTTTAGTCTTTTTTTAAGAATTGATTAAAGTCCATTTACAAAAAGTCAAGATAATGGAGTTTTTATTCCAGGAGTACCTGTAAAAATTTAAATAATTCGTCTCGTATTGGCAAGTGAATATCTAGAGTTCTAGTGGTTACAATTTTAAGGTTATTGATTTATGGGCTACTCTGAAGTCTTGTTTAGTCTTTTTTTATGAATTAATTAAAGTCCATTTACAAAAAGTCAAGATAATAGAGTTCTTGTTCCAGGAGTACCTAAAAAAATTAAATAATTTGTCTCGTATTGGCAAGTGAATAGCTTGGGTTCTAGTGGTTAACATTTTGAAATTATTGATTTATGGGCTACTCTGAAGTCTCTTTTAGTCTTTTTTTAAGAATTGACTTAAGTCTATTTACAAAAAGTCAAGATAATAGAATTCTTACTCTAGGTGTGCCTGGAAGAAATAAAATAATTTGACTCTTATTGGCAAGTGAATATCTTGAGTTCTAGTGGTCAGAATTGAGAAATTATTGATATACAGGGTGTCATTGAAATGGTGTAAAAAAATTCGGGGGGTGATAGTACTCCTAAAAATTTTAAAAAAAGTTCCTATAACTATAGGGCGGAAAATGCATATTAAGGGAGTTAGGGGCACTGAAAGGGTAAATTTAAAAAACGGTTTTTTGAAATTGTAGGCTTAAAAAACGAGATAAAATTTCGAAAAAAAAATCCTCTGCCATAAATTTTGACCCAAAATCAAATGGTGATACTGAAAAATAATTTGGAAAATCGAAAAGGGTAGTTTTTGCAAGGGTAGGGGGTTAATTCGTGAATAACTTTTTTTAGGTTATTTTCTTCGCAACGTGGGTTCATTTTTTAAAAACTACATACTTTTTCCTACAAAAAAGGTACTCCTGTTGCACATCGCCTCTAAAACCTCTACATTATTCTCAAACCTATTAAGTCACAATTTGGAATAATTTACGTGTAAACTTGTCAACTCGCGCACGTTGAGTTTGAGAATGGGGGATTGGGTCCGCGTATTGAATATTTGATACTCGCGGTGTAAACTAGGCTAATGAATCAAATAAGTATGCATTTAATAAGGAATTTTGGTAATTGGTTTATTTCGTTTTTTTAAAGCAATATGATGTTTTAAAAATCATGAAATTTAGATTTTTCAATTAATTATTTAATAACTACTTGTTTACTTTTGAAACCCCATAACTTTCATAAGTTTATGTTGTTTAACCAGTTAGTAGCCCATCAGAGCAAACTTTTTGCCTTCAATTTTCTCGAAAACCATCGTTCTGGGCGATGTGCAACAAGAGTACCTTTTTTGTAGGAAAAAGTATGTAGTTTTTAAAAAATGAACCCACGTTGCGAAGAAAATAACCTAAAAAAAGTTATTCACGAATTAACCCCCTACCCTTGCAAAAACTACCCTTTCCGATTTTCCAAATTATTTTTCAGTATCACCATTTGATTTTGGGTCAAAATTTATGGCAGAGGATTTTTTTTCGAAATTTTATCTCGTTTTTTAAGCCTACAATTTCAAAAAACCGTTTTTTAAATTTACCCTTTCAGTGCCCCTAACTCCCTTAATATGCATTTTCCACCCTATAGTTATGGGAACTTTTTTTAAAATTTTTAGGAGTACTATCACCCCCCGAATTTTTTTACACCATTTCAATGACACCCTGTATTGATTACCCTGAAGAATTTTGTAGGTCCTTACGAAGAAACGACTAAAATCCATCAACAAAAAGTCAAGAGAATGAAATTCTTGTTCAAGGAGTGCCTGTAAAAAATGAAATAATTTTTAATTAAAACCAGAAAAATGTGATAAAAAAAATATATTTTTTTAAATAGTATATTTCTGTATATTTTTTATTTTCGGATTCTCTGGAACATTCTGGAGATGTTTTATGGATAGATTTTTTTAAAAAAATCTTTTACTGAATTTACCTGTTATTAAATCACAACCCTGTATATTTAGTGCTACTGCTATAAAAGCATTAAAAATAAGCGTATAAAAAAATTAAAACCTAGTGGATAGACCTAGTGGAAGACTAAAGGATATACAAGAATAAAAACAAATATAGAAGTAGTAAAAAATTAATTAGGCTTCTTTAGAAAGAAAATTTTTAAATATGGTGTAAGTAATAGATCTTTTCCTACTAAATTACTATATTCATATATTTGTTAAAATAATTAAAATATTAAAGAAATAATGATAAATTTAACTAAAAACACTTTAAAAAATTCCTATTTTTTTCATCCAAGTAAGTCCCTTATTTTAAAAAAAAAATATTAAAAATAATTTTCTTTTGTATTAAATTTAATTTTTTTGTCTTAATCAGTAACTTAATTGTAGATGTTTTATATACTTAAAATTTTAATTATGTTATTAATAAATACAGAATGTGCTAAAAAGTGGCAACATGAATTTTACGACGAATCGATACCTCGAAGTGCTAATGGATGGACGCGTATGGAAAAACGATTAAAAGTTCATAGTTTATTTATTAAACATTGAAATATAAATAAATAACGTGTACAGAGTCATCCACTATGTTGGCCAATAATATGATACTGATAGGGCATATTCATAGCGCAATTCAAACTGCAAATTTTGATCTTAGTGTTGATGAAAACCATTATATTTTGTTATTTTTAGAACCTCATTTAATCTTGTTTTTTCTTACTAAATTTTTACCAAACACTGAATATTTCAGTAGAAATGGATTTTGTTTAAGAATTCATGGTTCTTCTCAATTTAAATATAAATTAATATTAAAATATATTCTCAACATAATTTCTTATACTTGAAATATTGTTGAAGTACATACTATAATGTGTTTTATAGATACTAGTGGAGATCAAAGTAAAATCGAAGCAATTTTGACCGACTTAGGTATATAAAAATTTAGAATTAAATTAAATTAAATGAGACTTAGATAATAGAATTAAAAAAAAACACTATTTTTTCATGATTACTCGCTATAATATTTAATATTTTAAATCATTCATGGCATCCTATTATAAAATTAAAAAAAAATAATATAAGACAAATGGGACAAACGCGGAATTATTATTTTTAAAATATTATTTTCTATTGGCACTTCCGCTTGAATTAGGCTAATTACTGAATTGGACTGAGTACGTCAAAATATGCTGTTTTCATGATTTTTAAATGAATTTGATTATTTAAAAAGCGAGTTTTAGTTCAAAAATTCGCGACCTTCATCGATTTGTATTTATACTATCCTCTAACAAAAAAAGCGGACACAATTAAACGTTGCTCATAATCAATTAAATTATGCACATGAGAATCTATTAATTTCCCATTTAGAACTAGAATTATATACAACCAAATTCCATGAAATATCTATAATTCTATTTGGAGCCAGACAAATCCTAGGGGAAACCAAACATAAGACCAAAATTATCTACATTTGAATATATAATAATCGAGAAACCCGAAAGGCACTTCCGAACTTAACCGCAGATTCAAGGAGTATAAGCGAAAATTAGTAGAGAAATATGTGGGGAGCACACAAAGGCCCCTGCCTGTAATAACCCTTTCAGTTTCGCCGTATTATATCGATTTAATTATTATTGTTAAAGACAACGGTAATTCTTCAAACACACGAAGAGATTTATTGTTTGGTCAAGAATTAGTTAGACGAAAAGCGCTCTTAAACCTCGAGGCAGGGGACGACGACAGTTAAATTGCATTTTCGATTAATTAACAGTATGGCACGTAGCTGACAGCTCTTAACTAACGTTTACGTGATTGGAATCGAGCATAAGTTTTAGTTGTTGGGATTATCGATGCTTTTCTTGGGCTGTCTTCGAGATTGACGGGTCTGTTTTTGTTTGGGAAATAACCTCCTTGGTCTTTATTTTTGTTTTCCGTGTTAAAAAAGAACCAAGGCAAAGTGCAAAATGCAAAATGCTCTAAAAACGTGGTTCTAACTGAAAAACAAGTATCTATAAAAAAAATTTCTAATGCAATTATTCCACAGGGTGTTTCCAAGTTAAAGTAAAGAAACGACTCTTTGACTAACTTTTTATTAAGTCAAATAAAAAAAAAATACAATACTTTATACTTGACTAAAAAAAAAATTATAAAAACATTAAAAGCAGAACCCCTAATGCCACTTTAACCCGAAATATTAATGAAAATTGATTGCTCGATAGTATCGAAGGCTAGCTACATCAAACAATACGCCAGGTCTTTTTTATCGATGTTTTTGTAAATATTACAGGTTAAGTAATAAATTTCGTCATCTGTTGAGAAGCCTTCACTAATTTAAGGGTTTTAGTTTAAAAACCCGCAATCCTTATATCTTTGAATAATTTTTTTATTTGAATAATAATAGCATAAAATTAAAAATATATAAATGTAGTTACATTTATTACAGGAATTTAAATGAAATACCTTGCGGATATTAAAGAAAAGTATCAGAATAAATTTAGGACTAAAACGAGGTAAATGTGAATGCAGAACATTTGTTTCAGCTTAGAATGTCCCACCTAGAAAACCTTAAATAAAAAATTTATTATTACAGGAATTTAATATGAATATTGATAATGTTACAGGAGTGTTTTGGCATTATTTTAAATTAAAAAAGGAGTAAATTAATATGTTAGAACCAGAGTTACTGACCAGGAAACCTAAAATATCTTTCTTATTTGAGTTAGTTTAATTAAAGTTTTTGTACTTTAATAGAAACTGTATTTTTTGAAGCATTTGAATGAAACTTTAAACAAGTATTAAGGATAGTTCCAGGAATAACTTGACATAAAAACATAATTAAATTGCGTGTTAGAACCAGAGTTATGGACCAGGAAACTTGAGTTAAAAGTATCATTCAGTTCAGAATGCTATACTTGAGAGTTTGTAGTAAGAAATTATGTATATATTTCCCCTATAAAAACCCAATTCACATGAAAACCCATGAAGGATCGTAATGAAATTATATTCATTTTCTTCAAAGAGTGAAAGTATGTAAGAAAAATTGAATTTTAAAAATATTCAAGATGTAGTTGGACTATGAATTGCAATAGAAATTCAAAAATTTAGAAAAAAGGAAAATCGAAGTTTTGCCATTTTTTCAGTTTAAAAACTCATTTCACATTCGAGGCGTATGTTTTTTTTATGTGATTAGTTTTTGAGTTATTGTCAGGTTTCTCTAAAGAGTCTATGGGTTAAAATAATTATTCAGTAGATTGAGTTTAAAAAGTTTCCTATTTTTTTCCAACGAAACTAGCTAAGCTAGAGTTTCCAAACTCGGACAGTGGCGTGCGCTCAAGTGTCCTTTACTAGAAATTTCAAAAGTTTTAAAAATATTTTTGATTAGTTTTTGAGTTATTATCAGGTTTCTCTGAAGAGTCTATGAGTTAAAATAATTAATCATGAATATGAAAATTTTTTGTTAAGCTATGAGTAGTAGTACAATTATGACACACCAAAGTTCTTTTAACATTTTTCTTTTTCTCCTATGGGATCAGTTTAAAATTGTACTAAATGCGATTTATGGTTGTTTTCAGTACAATTTTTAATAATTCCAAAGTCCATGAGCATTTTGTAATTTTACCACGCATAAACACAATTGCAAATTGTACTGAACACCCCCCTTAGAGAGCCTTAAGCAAATAATTTCAACCAGCTTTTTTGGCATTTGAACGAACAAACTTAAACACCTAATACCAACAATCCAACGCTTCCTACCCTATCACATTTAAACTCACCCTCAAATTAAATTACCTGTAAATTCCAGAAATGATTTGCTACCTCTTTAGTCCGAAATCCTATCGAAAATGACCCGCTATAATCACTCAATGGAAATTTAAATTATTTGATTGATTTTCCCGAAACTGGTGAGTGTTTTTAACTGATAAAACTGTCCCCACTCACATTTTCACGATTCACGGAACCAATAGAAGAGCGATTACCCTTTACCGGGTCGTAACCCATAAATAGAATCTACTCACTTTTTCATTCGAAACAATTCCCTTGTTCGGAAAATTTCACATTGAAAAAAACTTTAATTAAAACATTTTCCCGGTAATAATGACGTTCTTAGCGTCAGTCCAGTGCGTGGAAAAATCCACCCTTTCAGTAACTCTTAGGCAAAGCTTCTAAAAAGGGTCGTAGACGTATTCCCGAAGGGTTCGTAGTCCTCTATTGGGTCTTAAAATAAATCCCTAAACTCCCTAAGGGGACGCCATAAGGTAAAGTATAAAAATATATATTTTCCTTCTTAAACGACAGACGTATTAAAGCAATTAAAATCAACAATAAAAAATAATACTCCCGGTAATAATTTCCCCATAAATGAGGACAAAGGGCTCCTTGTAATTATGTAAATAACCCTTATAACGTTGTAGGGTACAAATTGCTTGCCACGTGATGAAATCGCATTACAATTACTTTAAATGCGGTTTCGAGGCTCGATTCACTTGCCGTTATCGAAAATGACATCAACCTCCATTTTAATATTCGATATAGGGATAAAGTGGATTTTGTTTTTCCATTTTTTTTAATTTAATGAAAATTTTAGTCGAGAGAAAGTGCCTAAATTTCATTAGACTGATGAGACCTAAAGTGGTGAAACCTCGTATGGATTTCATGCCAAATTAAGCTTTAAAGCACGATAATATTTTTATGTTTTAGGGGTTTTGAAGAAAAATGGTAAAATGCACGTCGTGTCCATTTAAGTTATGCTTTTTTAGTTAAACTAGGGTAGCTAGAGCTTTTAAACTCAGACAGTGGCGTGCGCTCAAGTGTCCCTTATAAGAAACTCCAAGAATTTTCAAAATATTTTTGATTAATTTTTGAGTTATGGTAAGGTTTCTTCAAAGGGTCTGTGCTATAGTCGTTAAAATAACTAAATAAATGAGTAGGCTGACTTCAAAAAGTTTCCGTGTTTTTTCCAATAAAACTAGTTGAGCTAGAGTTTCCAAACTTGGACAGTGGTGTGCGCTCAGATGTTTCCTATAAGAAACTTCAAGAGTTTCCAAAATATTTTGGTTAGTTTTTGAATTATGGTAGGGTTTCTCCAAAGAGTCTATGTTATAGTCGTTAAAATAATAAAATTAATGATACGGCTGACTTCAAAAAGTTTCCGTGTTTTTTCCAATGAAACTAGTTGAGCTAGAGTTTGCAAACTTGGACAGTGGTGTACGCTCAGATGTCTCCTATAAGAAACTTTAAGAGTTTCCGAAATATTTTGGTTAGTTTTTGAGTTATGGTAGGGTTTCTCCAAAGAGTCTATGTTATAGTAGTTAAAATTAATTAATTAATCAGTAGAATGACTTTTAAAAGTTTGTTAGTTTATTTTAATTAAACTAGCTGATCTAGAGTTTTTAAACTTGGACAGTGGCGTGCGCTCAATTATTCCCTTTAAGAAACTTCAAAAGTTTTCAAAATATTTTGGTTATTTTTTGAGTTATGGTCGGGTTGCTCCAAAGAGTCTATGTTATACTAGTTACAATAATTAAATTAATCAATAGACTGACTTTCAAAATTTTATTTCTTTATTCCAATTAAACTAGCTAATTTAGAGTTTTTTAACTGGGACAGTGGCGTGCGCTCAAGTATTCCCTACAAGAAACTTTCAAAAATTTTCAAAATATTTTTGGTTAGTTTTTGAGTTATGGTCATGTTTCTCCAAAAAGTCTGTAGTATAGTCGTTAAAATACCTCAATTTTATCAGACTGTTTTTTCCTCTTAACTGCCTAGACAGAAATTTAGGAAAAATTGTGAGTACTAAAGAAATAATTCAGTTGCCTAAAGGAAATTTGTAAAAAATACCTCAAAAATTAAAATAAATTTTTCTAGGCTCTGTTGATTATATAAATTAATAATTTCTTCCAGGAAATTGAAATTATTACGCTTTTTTTCTTAATTCCAATAATAAATCCAGGAAATAGCCTGGAATATAAAAAAAATTGAAACAAATAAGTCATTTGCATAAGGTATATCAATCGTCAAATACTAATTTTTTCCAGGAAATCGGAAAAGTCCAATAGAATAAATTATTCCTTAAAATTCATTATAGAATAAATACTTAAATACAAAAATTCTTGCAGGCAGTTGAGGTTAGTTTTTGTTCCATACAGGCAGTTATATTTAATTCTTTTAAAGTAACCATTTTTTAAAATTTCTTTAAAAGTGGGATTTGTCTTAAATAAATCCAGAAAATGGTCTCAACTACCTGGAAAAATTAAGCAAATTTAAGCTTTAAAGCATAAAAATATCTTGAGACTTCGACGTTTTAAGCAAATAATACGTACCGAATGTCGTATCCATTTAAGTTATGCATAAAATATAAATTTTTCTTCATTTAATTGCTTAATAGTATGGACCTATACCAGTAAAAAGTGAAAAAGGTAAATTGGGATTTACGTAATCTATAAATTACTATTAAATTGTTTTATATAATAAAGATTTAATTTTAATTAATATATAAAAAGTTTTAATTAATTTTTTTTACTCAGTTAAGTCGTGATGTCTATACTGACATTAAAGTTTAATTAAAACTAACCTGTAACTGCCTGAAATAATTAACTAGGTCATAATTAAAATTGTTTTTACAATTCCAGGCAGGATTGTTCTAATTAAGGAACTTGAGCATTAAAAATTTCAACAATATAAATAACTAATTTATTTATAATTAATATTTAAATAATTTTTTTTTTACAAATTAAGAACTCGTTAAAATTAACAGAAGCCAATTTTTAATTACTATTTTCTAAGACATTCGCTGTTTCGAGAGTTATAGTACGAATTCAAATTAATTTATATTATAAGTCAACGGAACTATGTTCTACACTAAAAAAAAATATTTGGCATCAATAATTTAAGTAAAACATTTTTATAAGTCTTGATTAATGTCTGTATTTTAGACAGTTAAATTGTAATTGTCTAAAAGTTTCAGGCAGTTTAATTAAAACCAAACTTTAACTGCTTGGAATAATTAATTAATTTTTAATTAACATTTAGATTAAATTTTATTTACTATTCCAGGCAGTCCAGGCATGATTCTTCTATTTTAGACGGTCGAGCATTAAATAAATTAATGTTTTAGTCAATTTAATGACTTATGAATAACTATGAATAATATAATTTTTTTTACAATTCTAGGCATTCGAACTGTAGTTCTTTAAATTATTCGGACAATTTAATTAAGACTTAGTCTTAACTGCCTAAAATAATTAATTAATTTGTAATTAATATTTAGATTACAATTGTTTTACAATTCCAGGCAGTCCAGGTATCATTTTGCTACTGGGAAGTTGATTATAACTAATTTATTAATATTGTTTAAATTAATTTTTTTACAGTTCTTAGTTAAACAGTTCAAGGCACTTGAACTGTTTTACTGCCTAGAATAATTAATTAATTTAAAATTAACATGATTCTTCTATTTTAGCAAGTTAAGCATAAAATATTTTGACAGTTTAAGCAATTTAATTTAAATTATGCTTTAGTTAAATACGAAAAATTAATAAATTTATTAATAGGTTTTCTAAATGTATTTTTTTTTTTCATTTTTAGGCAGTTTAAATAAAACTAAGCCTTAACTGCCTAGAATAATTAATTAATTTGTAATTAATATTTAGATTAAAATTGTTTTATAATTCCAGGCAGTCGAGGCATCATTTTGCTATTGGAAAGTTGAACACAACTAATTTATTAATATTGTTTGAATTAATTTTTTTACAATTCTAGGCTCTTGAACTTTTTTTTTTAAATATTTAGGAAATTTAATTTAAACTCGGCCTTAGCTGCCTAAAATAATTAGTAAACAGTAAAATTGTTTTAAATAATTTTTTTTACAATTCCAGGCACTTGAACTGTAGTTCTTTAAAATAATCGGACAATTTAATTAAAATTTAGCTTTTACTGCCTGGAATAATTAATTAATTTCTAATTAACATTTAGATTAAAATTGCTTTATAATTCCAGGTAGTCGAGGCATCATTGTCCTATTAGAAATTTGAACATAACTAATTTATTAATATTGTTTTAATTAATTTTTGTTTACAATTCTAGGCACTCGAACTGTAGTTCTTTAAAATATTTGAGCAATTTAATTAAAACTCATCCTTAACTGCCTGGAATAATTAATTAATTTGTAGTTTGCTATTGGAAAGTTGAATATAACTAATTTATTAATATTGTTTTAATTAAATTTTTTTACAATTCCAGGCACTTGAACTATAGTTCTTTAAAATATTCGGACAATTTAACTAAAACTTAGCCTTAACTGCCTAGAATAATTAATTAATTTATTAATAATTTTTCTAAAATTATTTTTTTACAATTTTAGGTAATTTAAATAAAATCAAGCCTTAAATACCTAAAATATTTAATTAGATCATAATAATTAACAATTAAATTAAAATTGTTTTAAAATTTCAGGCAATCGGGGTAAGATTCTTCTATATTAGGAAGTTGAACATAAAAAATGTTACCATTTTAGGCAATTTAATTAAAATTATGAATAATTAATTAATTTATTAATAATGCTTTTTTTTTCTTAAAAATGTTATGCAATTTAATTGAAACTTAGCCTTCATTTCCTGGAATAAATAATTAATTTATAATTAACTCATATTAAAAATGGTTTTATAATTCTAAGCAGTTAAGGCATGATTCCTCAATTTAAGGAATTGAATATAAAAAATTTTAATTTTATAGGCAATTTAATTAAAATTATGAATAATTTCAATGAATAAATTGTTTTGTTAAAAAATATTTTAATTAATTTTTTTTCACAATTCCAGGCACTTGAACTGTAGTTCCTTTAAATATTTAGGCAATTTAATTAAAATTATGAATAATTAATTAATTTATTAATAATGCTTTTTTTTTCTTAAAAATGTTATGCAATTTAATTGAAACTTAGCCTTCATTTCCTGGAATAAATAATTAATTTATAATTAACTCATATTAAAAATGGTTTTATAATTCTAAGCAGTTAAGGCATGATTCCTCAATTTAAGGAATTGAATATAAAAAATTTTAATTTTATAGGCAATTTAATTAAAATTATGAATAATTTCAATGAATAAATTGTTTTGTTAAAAAATATTTTAATTAATTTTTCTTCACAATTCCAGGCACTTGAACTGTAGTTCCTTTAAATATTTAGGCAATTTAATTAAAATTCAGCCTTAACTGCCTGGAATAATTAATTAATTTGTAATTAACATTTAGATTAAAATTGTTTTACAATTCCAGGCAGTCGAGGCATCATTTTGCTATTGGGAACTTGAATATAACTAATTTATTAACATTGTGTCAATTAATTTTTTTTACAATTCCAGGCACTTGAACTGTTTAACTGCCTAGAATAATTAATTAATTTAAAGTTAACATCCAAATGAAGATTGTTTTATAATTCCAGACAGTCCAGGTATGATTCTTCTATTTTAGCAAGTTAAGCATAAAATATTTTGACAGTTTAAGCAATTTAATTTAAATTATGCCTTAGTTAAACACGAAAAATTAATAAATTTATTAATAAGTTTTATAAATTAATTTTTTTTCAATTTTAGACACTTTAAATAAAACTAAGCCTTAACTGCCTAGAATAATTAATTAATTTGTAATTAACATTTAGATTAAAATTGTTTTACAATTCCAGGCAGTCGAGGCATCATTTTGCTATTGGGAACTTGAATATAACTAATTTATTAATATTGTTTTAATTATTTTTTTTTCCAATTCCAGGCACTCGAACTATAGTTCTTTAAAATATTTGCGCAATTTATTTGAAACACTACCTTAACTGCCTGGAATAATTAATTAATTTGTAATTAGCATTTAGATTATAATTGTTTTACAATTGCAGATAGTCGAGGCATTATTTTGCTATTGGAAAGTTAAACATAACTAATTTATTTATATTGATTTAATTAATTTTTTTTACAATTCTAGGCACTCGAACTGTAGTTCTTTAAAATATTTGAGCAATTTAATTAAAACTCAGCCTTAACTGCCTGGAATAATTAATTAATTTGTAATTAACATTTAGATTAAAATTGTTTTACAATTCCAGGCAGTCGAGGCATCATTTTGCTATTGGGAACTTGAATATAACTAATTTATTAACATTGTGTCAATTAATTTTTTTTACAATTCCAGGCACTTGAACTGTTTAACTGCCTAGAATAATTAATTAATTTAAAATTAACATCCAAATGAAGATTGTTTTATAATTTCAGACAGTCCAGGTATGATTCTTCTATTTTAGCAAGTTAAGCATAAAATATTTTGACAGTTTAAGCAATTTAATTCAAATTATGCCTTAGTTAAACACGAAAAATTAATAAATTTATTAATAAGTTTTATAAATTAATTTTTTTTTCAATTTTAGACACTTTAAATAAAACTAAGCCTTAACTGCCTAGAATAATTAATTAATTTGTAATTAACATTTAGATTAAAATTGTTTTACAATTCCAGGCAGTCGAGGCATCATTTTGCTATTGGGAACTTGAATATAACTAATTTATTAATATTGTTTTAATTATTTTTTTTTCCAATTCCAGGCACTCGAACTATAGTTCTTTAAAATATTTGCGCAATTTATTTGAAACACTACCTTAACTGCCTGGAATAATTAATTAATTTGTAATTAGCATTTAGATTATAATTGTTTTACAATTGCAGATAGTCGAGGCATTATTTTGCTATTGGGAAGTTAAACATAACTAATTTATTTATATTGATTTAATTAATTTTTTTTACAATTCTAGGCACTCGAACTGTAGTTCTTTAAAATATTTGAGCAATTTAATTAAAACTCAGCCTTAACTGCCTGGAATAATTAATTAATTTGTAATTAATATTTAGATTAAAATTGTTTTACAATTTCAGGCAGTCGAGGCATCATTTTGCTATTGGGAACTTGAATATAACTAATTATTTTGGAAAGTTGAACATAACTAGTATGATTTTCTATTTTAGCAAGTTAAGCATAAAATATTTTAACAGTTTAGGCAATTTAATTAAAATGATGCCTTAGTGAACACGAAAATTTATTAGCAAGTTTTTTAAATTAATTTTTTTTACAATTTTAGGCAGTTTAAATAAAAATAAGCCTTAAATGCCTGGAATATTTAGTTCATAATAATTAACAATTACATTAAAATTGTTTGAAAATTGCGGGCAATCGAGGTACTTTGAAGTAATCGACTCTTCTATTGAGGCAGTTGAACATTAAAAATTTTAACATTTTAGGCAATTTAATTAAAATTTTAAATAATTAATTAAGTTTTTAATACTGCATTTTTTTTTAACAATTTTAGGCAATTTAATTGAAGCTTAGCCTTAATTACCTGGAATAAATAATTAGTTTATATTTAACAAATAATTTGAAAATTAATTTATAATTCCAAACAGTTAAGACATGATTCTGCAATTTAAGGAAGTTAAATAATAAAAATTTTAATTTTATAGGCACTTAAATAATTAAAATTATGAATAATTAATTGTTTTATAAAAAATATTTTAATTAATTTTTTTTCAACAATTTTGTGGCAGTTGAGGCTTTAAAAACTTTAGGAAATTTATTGTTTTAGCACTACACACCTGAACTGCCTGGAATAGTTAATTAATTCATAATTAACATTTTCTTATTAATGCATAGCTTCTGGGTACAAATAAATCATATTTAGTACAATTTTAGATAGTATAAGCTCTTTGGCGACAAAAATTAAATAATGTTGATATAAATTTGATTTAAAAAAATTGTACTAAAAACACTTTGTGCCTGGACATTGGCCTTGCATCACTAAGTAATTCTTCTAATAAACACACTTTTCTTACTTGAATGTAGACACTTAAGATTGGTAGATACACTCCCATCTTAGTACAATTTTATAATAGTAGAAAATAAAAAATTATGATGACTTAGGCTTTGTACAAAAATTTGTACTAAAAAGGCCTTATGTATTTTCAGTGTCCTTACATTATTACGGAAAAATTTCCATAGTCACAATTATTGTACTAGATAGGACTATACGTTTGTAACAAGAATTGGTACTGCATTATTGACTTGACATTATAACCTTGATTAAATTATGCTACTGAAATCGTGAATCTTCAAAGTTCAACTCAGTAAAGAAAACAATAAAACGAACCCATTAATAAACTGGAAAATTTGTGTAAATAACGAGAAAATAAACGTCCATTAAACCAAACATAAATTCCCTCATAAAACTCGCCGCATAAAACTAGAAAAACAAATCAAATCACATTAAGTTCCTCGACAATAAAAAAAAAAACCAAACAAACCCTCAATCCGCTCGCACGTATATATTTTACCCGAAAAACTTCCCTAGTCAAAAACTTTATTTATTTCCATTTTATTGCGCTTTAAATCTGATGAAATGGATTTTTTAACGATATTTCTTTTCCGTTCACTTTTATTTTTATTCGCTTGTTGTTTTCGCAGCCCTCTCCGCGATCTACGAGATAACGTAGACGGGGGGGCAGGGGGATGATAGGGTTTTTTAATTCTGCTAATGGCATTTCCACTTTCCACAACAAGTGTCGGAAAAGTTTATTTGAGTGCTTTTTAAATATTAGAATCCCGAGCAACACATCGTATATTATTATCGTTAAATATATGTTTATTCAACGATTTTTTTTTAGTCAATTTTTGGTTTTGGTATATTTATTAAAGGGACAACATTTCTCCAGATTTACATATCTAGTTTTTAAGACGTCGCACAATTTTTTTTTTCGTTGAACTTTCTGCATGTTCTTGCTACAATTTTGTGATGTTGAATAATAAATAGATTCATCAAAACTTCATTTGAATAACTATTTCTTTCCATTTCAATTAATTTCTAGGTTACTATTTAAAGGAACACTCACGTGTATTACTAATATTGATCAACTAAATGTAACTGTCAAACGTTATTAGCATAACATTGTCAGTTTCCTTTTAGAATATGCTATAATATACCAGGTTTACCATAAAAAAAATGCATTTTTCACAATTTTTGTATCTAGCGGTAAAATCACTAATTTTGACCAACACTGTATATAATAACCCAATTGTACTTTGTAATACCATCACTATGTAATTCTTTTATAAATGTACTTTTATTACTTGAAGACTTTGATATAAAATCTCTTTTAAGTACAATTTTTTGATGACAAAAAGTACAAAGCTACGATAACTATGGCTTTGAAAAAAAATTGTACTAAGAGGTCACACGCATTAACACTCTGTTTTTATATTTCCTTATTTATTTCATGTAATATTTCCCCGCAATTTTTTAAAATACGATTTTCGCAGATAAAAACAGGTAAAAACTTTTTTTTTTCCATCAAATTCAATCTCAAATTGGGCCTAATCCGTTTACAAGTCTCAATTTATATCTAAAACGGTTCGACACGGGGCAAACGGATTATGCAATAATTCGGTTATTTACATCCCTTGTACCCCAATTTCATTTTTTATTTCGCGCTGTCAAGCCCGAGCGACCCTAGTGCTGAATTTTGTGTTAAATTTGCCTTTTTTTTTTCCTTGTTTTTCTTTTTAAACCTTGCAGTATAAAAAATATATTTATTTTTTTATTAATATATCCATGATTAATTTTTAAGTTTAGCCTAGGGAGGAAAATACAAGAAAACGCGTCCCTCTGTTGACTAAAATAGACATTTTGTAAAATGCTAAATTTTTGCCTGTAGATCAGAAAATGCATTTTTTATTTATGAAATCTTGTGCTAAAAAGTAATTTTCCAAGGATTTTGTTACTGCTATATCAAATATTCCAAAAAAAAGTGCATCACGTCCATTTTGGATTATTATGCATAACATACTAAATAAAAATAAATCTCTCAATAATTGGGGATTATTTGCTTTATATGATATACCATACCCAAAAATGCAATTTATACTTCAACTTCTACAAATTGCCAGATATACCTAAAAGTCAAGACTCTACTGCCTAAAATTCAAATAACTTAAAAATTATCAATAAATTAAATAGTTAAGGAACAATATTAATTTAATTGCCTAAAATGTTAAATTTTTTAATGCTCAACTTCCTAAAATAGTAGAATCATGGCTGGAGTGCCTCGAATTGTAAATAAAATTTAAATTAAAAACGAATTAATTCATCCACGCAGTTAAGGCTTAGTTTTAAAGCCTTAACCGCATTTAAAATTGTAAATAAATAATAATATAGACATCATTAACAAATTTATTGAATACTCGTAATAAACTGAGGCATGATTTTAATTAAATTGCCTAAAATGTAAATTTTTTTCTTAAATTAGAAAAATCGTGCCCCGAAATCCTGGAAGTATCAATTAACTTTAATTTAAATGTTAATTATCGATATATGTAAATACTGTTGTCTTGCACCTTGATTGATTTGTTGCTAGTACGTCACTGGCAGCATGGTGACGAGTACTGCGGGTTGTCTTATTGTTGATGGTGTGGTTTTGCAGGATGTTAAATGAGACACAACGTGATCGTTAATGCTAATTTTATTAATTTCACCTAGCGTATTTATAGTAAATACAATATGCTGACTGGAAGGTTCATTGATAATAATTTAGGTATTTTATATACTATGCGAAGCAATATATTGTACATATATAAGATTTTAATAAAATTAAAACTAATGGCCGTTAGTCAATATATCTTTGCATATTTGTCGACTTAGTAAAAGCATTCGATACGGTCCGTCATAGAAGACTTTAAAAAAAATTAGATCAAGAGAATCGGCATCATAGGTAGTGCATATAATTTGCTTAAAAATTATTTAAAAGATTGAATCCGGTATATATGTGTGACATTTAGTAGTTTCCTCAAGTTCGGAGTTGAGATTTTTTATTAAATGAATTTGAATTTTTCCGCCTTAATTTGGCCACGTCTTTCTACCATTTTGATTGGTCCAATTAAGTACGTCCAACTGTCAAGTTAGTTACAATAGTTTCCGTTGCCAAGCGAGAGGACGCTAGCAGATTCTGCAACCACCATTTCTCTATATATTTGTGTTTTATGCCCTTACGATCATCGGATGAGCTGGTGCGTGATTTTTTAGACAAAACCAATTTTGAGTAATAATCACTGACAAAGTCTTGTCGAATTTGCCCTACTCTCCCCTAATAATGCAATTAAGTTGGCTTAAGTACAATTTAAAAAAAAACAAATAACAGTAGTAGTTTAACCGTGATTTTAATTACTTTTGCACGGATCCGTTCCACGAAAATCGTCATCGAAATCAAGCGGGATTAAGCGTTCGCTATACTAATAATTCATAACCGAAATTCGGTTGTCGCCAAAGACAAATGGCAACGCCAAGAATATTATTAAAATCAATGCGAAATACGAATTACGCTAATGAACTCTCGGCTCCGTGATTTATCACACGGGAAACGAACGAGCAGAAGAAGACGCATTATTTTGATGGCGGCGAATTCAATTCTGATGCTGCTGCTTTCCCGTGTAGAAATGATTCATTACCGACCCAATCCATTACGCCTGTCAATTAGTTGCTACACTCCCGGTTTTATATTATGGATTTCGGCCCTCAAGATTGAATGATCCCGGTAATGTGTGATTTGTTTTTTCTTCGTTTCTTCGCTAGACCTTTAGAAAATCACGATAAAGTCTCCTGTATATTCGAAGGTCACTACGAAATTCTGAAAATGTAAAATTTATGATAGTGGAAAAGTGTGCGGTGGTAAGTTTTGATACAGTTTTAAACGCTCACTCATCTACTGCAAAAAAATTGCACCAAACACACTTTTAAAATCTTGTAGATTCGAAAATTAAATTCAAATATAACGTCATATAATTTAGTTTATAAATAAAATTATATAAGAATAAACAAAATTGCCTGATAAGACTTAACGCTTTACCATTTAAGTCTTATCAAACAATTTAATTAAAATTATTTTTCTCTAATAAATTTATTATCAATGTTTAGGTAGTTCAGTTTTTGTCTGCATTTTAAATAATTGATTTCTAGATCTTTATTAATTTCGGGCATTATAATTAAAACTATGCACAATAATTTGCCATTGAACATCAAGTCCATCACATCTCTGTTCCTACTTTCCGTAAGGCATTAAAGTCATTCCTACTGGAGAGAGCCTTTTACTCGGTAAACGATTTTTTTAATACTTAATTTTAACTTCACATACACAGACTGATTTATTGTTTTTATATGTACTGTTTTATGTACCTATATCTGTATCTTACTTTTCTTATATACTTTTTTAATGAACACTTTTGTATATTTTTATATATATACTTTTTTGCTTTTTTAGGTTTCCCTTTTTTTTTCTTTTTTTGACATTGTATACATGCAATTGTATATTTTTTGATTTTTTTTTTAATTTTTAATATTTAATTGTGTTTTGACCACATACAATTATTGATTTGTATAAGTTTGTATATTTGTTTTACTAGTTTTATTTAATTTTTTTGTGTTTTATTTGTTTTTATGTCTATTTTAATTATCCGCTTTGTCTACAAATTGTAAAATTTTTTGACAATAAAGCGATTGATTGATTGCCCTAACTAAGTATTTTATTATCAAATTTAAATTAAAATTGTTTTACAATAACAGGCAGACGATGCTTAATTCTTCTAGTTTAGGAAGTTGAACATTAAAAATGTTAACATTTTAGGACGTTTAATTAAATATGAATAATTAATAAATTCGTTTCGATTTTAGGCAGTTCAGTGTTGATGTCTGTATTTTAGGCTGAAGATCTTTGAAAACGTTAGACACTTTAATTAAAATTAGGCCTTACCTGCCTAGAATAATTAATTAAAATTGTTTCGTAATTCCAGGCAGTCGAGGCATAATTTGAGAAGTTGAGCATTAAAATATTAAAATTTTAGGCAATTTAATTAAAGTTAAGCCGCATTTAATAATGAATAATTAATTATTTTATTATCAGGGTTTTCATTATTTTTTTTTACAATGTTAGGTAGTAGTTTTAATTTATATATGGCAGACCGTTGATCTATAGATCTTTAAAAATTTTAGGCAGTTTAAACAAAACTAAGCTTTAAGTATTTTGAACCTTTGGCACAGGAATCACAATCGACTCCTTCCAGGCCTCAGGAAAAATCCCACTTGAAAGTGATGCATTTACAATATTCAACAAACGATTTTCAACAACATCACAAACATCGCACAACACCCATTTTGAGATCCCATTCTCACCACCCCCCACATTTTTTAAATTCTTTAAATCAATTAAAGATATTTCTTTGAAAAATGAAAACTTATAGTAAGTTTCTGGTCAACAGTGGCATCCATCTCATCTGCAAAAAAAGAATTCCCTGGAGTGGTATTTACAATTTCCTCAATACGATTTATGAAATATTTGTTAAATTCTGTAGCTATTGTTAATTCGTTAGATATTAATTGATTGTCGAATTTAATCTCTTGAGGCAATGAAGAGTTTTTTCCTGGAAGTAATGTTTTTAGATTTTTTCATATTTCGCGGGGATTGTTTTTGTTCCCATCAATAATTTCTCTATAAAACTTATCCTTTTCTCGCTTAATTAGACCAACCACAGAGTTTCGTAGTTTCTTGTATTCCCTCCAGATGACATCATTATTCTCCCTGACGGCTCTAACATACAGTTTGTCCCTTTGATCCATCTTTTCCCTAATATTTTCAGTTATCCACCCCTTATGCAAATATTTCTGTTTTTTAATAGACTTTCGTTTAGGACACATTTTATTTAAAATATTAGTAATGTCGTTTACAAAAATATTTGCTAACACATTTACATCCCCGCTGTCATTCGTCCATTCAGTCCCAAAAACATAATTTTGTAACCTATCTGTACTATATTCTTTTATAGATCTATGGTAAATGACTATATCATAATTTTCATTAAATTTTTGTTCGGGATAAATGGACAATATACAATGGTCACTAATTTTAGGCGTTAAGTGTACCTTATAAGATATATGCTTATCATTCGTGACAATATAATCAATTAGGGTTCTGCTACTATCAGTACTGCGTGTGGGAGTATCAACAATTTGATTAAAACCATTTGCATAGATTTGGGATATAATTTTTTCACCATAACATGAAGGCTTCAGTAAATCTAAATTAAAATCTCCCATTATTATGTTGATACCCTCAAACACAGTGACCTGATCGAGGTAACTACCGAAATAATCCAAAAATTTTGCATTTTCTTTTTGAAGAGAATGATACATAACAGTACACAGATATTTAACTTTAATTAATTTTCACCAAGTTTCGACTGAATTTGTGACTGTACATTAGTGATCTCTTTTTCGTTGCCACAATTTAAAATCAAACCGCCTTTTTTTGTTACTCGTCCCATAGTTACCCCAATTCCGATGTCACTGGGATCCACTTTAGTTTTCAAATCATTTTTTATTTTGTTCAAATTTAAATTAAAATTGTTTTATAATTCCAGGCAATCAAGCCATGATTACTCAATTTTAGGAGGTTGAACAATAAAAATTTAAATATCTTAGATAACTTAATTAAAAATATGCTTAAATTAATTTATTATTAATACTAAAATTAATTTTTTTGGCAATTTTAAAAAGTTGAATTTTAATGTATGTATTTTAGGTAATTAAACTGTAAACTTTAGGCAATTTAAGCCTTAACTGCCTGGAATAGTTAATTATTTTGTATTTAATTAAAATGTAATTAATTAGTATTTTGTAATTAACATCTTTGAAAACGGTTGGCACTTTAATTAAAATTAGGCCTTAACTGCCTGGAATAATTATTTAAAATTGTTTCGTAATTCCAGGCAGTCAAATAATTATTTAAAATTGTTTCGTAATTCCAGGCAGTCAAGGCATAATTTAGGAAGTTGAGGGTTTAAATTAAACCTCATTAAAAATATTAAAATTTTAGTTAATTTAACTAAAGTTAAGCTGCATTTAATAATGCACAATTAATTATTTTATTATCAGGGTTTTAATTTATTTTTTTTTACAATGTTAGGCAATAAAGTTCTAATGTATATATTGTAGACCGTTGATCTATAAATTTTTAAAAATTTTAGGCAGTTTAAATAATACTAAGCTTTTAGTGAATCTTTTGTTTAAATTTAAATTAAAATTGCTTTACAATTCCAGGCAATCAAGGCATGATTACTCTATCTTAAGAGGTTGAACAATAAAAATTTTAATATCTTAGATAACTTAATTAAAAATATGCTTAAATTAATTTATAATTAATTTATTATTAATGCTGAAATTAATTTTTTTGCAATTTTAAAAAGTTAAATTTTAATGTATGTATTTTAGGTAATTAAACTATAAACTTTAGGCACTTTAAGGCTTAACTGCCTGGAATAATTAATTATTTTGTAAATAATTAATATTTAATTAATTACTATTTTGTAATTAACTTTTGCATATTCGAAGGTCACTACGAAATTCTGAAAATGTAAAATTTATGATAGTGGAAAAGTGTGCGGTGGTGAGTTTGGAGACAGTTTGTAACGCTCACTCATCTACTGTAAAAAATTGCACCAAACACACTTTTAAAATCTTGTAGATTCAAAAATTAAATTCAAATATAATGTCATATAATTTAGTTTATACATCAGTTATCGTGTGACTAAAATTGTATTAGAATAAACAAAATTGCCGGATAAGACTCAACGCTGTACCATTTAAGTCTTATCAGACAATTTAAATAAAATTAATTTTCTCTAATAAATTTATTATTAATTGATGTCTGCATTTTAGGTAATCAATTTGTAGATCTTTTTTAATTTTGGGCACTATAATTAAAACTAAGCCTTAACTAAGTATTTTATTATTAAATTTAAATTAATTTTTTTTTACAATACCAGGCAGACGATGCTTAATTCTTCTAGTTTAGGAAGTTGAACATTAAAAATGTTAACATTTTAGGATGTTTAATTAAATATGAATAATTAATTAATTCGTTTCGTTTTTAGGCAGTTCAGTGTTGATGTCTGTATTTTAGGCTGAAGATCTTTGAAAATGTTAGGCACTTTAATTAAAATTAGGCCTTAACTGCCTGGAATAATTAATTTAAATTGTTTCGTAATTGCAGACAGTCGAGGCATAATTTAGGAAGCTGAGCATTAAAAATTTTTTAATTTTAGGCAATTTCATTAAAATTATGCCGCATTTAATAATGAATAATTAATTATTTTATTATCAGTGTTTTAATTAATTTTTTTTACAATGTTAGGCAGTAAAGTTTCAATGTATATATTATAGACCGTTGATCTATAGATCCGATAGAACCGTTTAAATAAAACTAAGCTTTTAGTGAATCTTTTGTTCAAATTTAAATTAAAATTGTTTTACAATTCCAGGCAATCAAGCCACGATTATTCTATTTTAGGAGGTTGAACAATAAAAATTTTAATATCTTAGACAACTTAATTAAAAATATGCTTAAATTAATTTATTATTAACGTTGAAATTTATTTTTTTTGCAATTTTAGAAAGTTGAATGTTAATGTATTGATGTCTGTATTTTAGGCTGAAGATCTTTAAAAACGTTAGACAGTTTAATTAAAATTAGGCCTTAACTGCCTGGAATAATTAATTAAAATTGTTTCATCATTCCAGACAGTCGAGGCATAATTTAGGAAGTTGAGCATTAAAAATATTAAAATTTTAGGCAATTTAAATAAAATTAAGCCGCATTTAATAATGAACAATTAATTATTTTATTATCGGGGTTTTAATTATTTTTTTTTACAATGTTAGGCAGTATTTTTAATGTATATATTGTAGACCGTTGATCTATAAATCTTTAAAAGTTTTAGGCAGTTAAAATAAAACAAAGCTTTTAGTGAATCCTTTGTTTAAATTAAAATTAAAATTGTATTACAATTCCAGGCAAACAAGCCACGATTACTCTATTTTAGGAGGTTGAACAATAAAATTTTAGAAAGTTGAATTTTAATGTATGTATTTTAGGTAATTAAACTGTAAACTTTAGGCAATTTAAGCCTCAATTGCCTGGAACAATTAATTATTTTGTAATTAATTAATATTTAATTAGGTACTATTTTGTAATTAACTTTTGTATATTCGAAGGTCACTACGAAATTCTGAAAATGTAAAATTTATGATAGTGGAAAAGTGTGCGGTGGTGAGTTTGGAGACAGTTTGTAACGCTCACTCATCTACTATAAAAAAAAATTGCACCAAACACACTTTTAAGATCTTGTAGATTCGAAAATGACTTACTAAAAATTACTAAACTGTAAACTTTAGGCAATTTAAGCCTTAACTGCCTGGAATAATTAATTATTTTGTTACTGATTAATAAAAGTGTGCGGTGGTGAGTTTCAATACAGTTTGTATCGCTCACTACAGTAGATGTAAAAAAATTGCAACCAAAAACACTTTTAAAATCTTGTATTGATCCAGGCAATTAAGCCACGATTACTCTATTTTAGGAGGTTGAACAATAAAAATTTTAATATCTTAGACAACTTAATTAAAAATATGCTTAAATTAATTTATTATTAATGTTGAAATTTATTTTTTTTTGCAATTTTAGAAAGTTGAATTTCGATGTATGTATTTTAGGTAATTAAACTGTAAACTTTAGGCAATTTAAGCCTTAATTGCCTGGAATAATTAATTATTTTGTTGTTAATTAATAAAAGTGTGCGCTGATAAGTTTCAATACAGTTTGTAATGCTCACTCATCTACTGTAAAAAAATTACACCAAAAACACTTTTAAAATCTTGTAGATTCGGAAATTAAATTTAAATATAACGTCATATAATTAAGTTTATAAATAGGTTATCGGGTGACTAAAATTGTATTAGAATAAACAAAATTGCTCGATAAGACTTAACGCTTTACCATTTAAGTCTTATCAGACAATTTAAATAAAATTATTTTTCTCTAATAAATTTATTATTAATTTAGGCATTTTAGTTTTGATGCCTGAATTTTAGGTAATTAATTTGTAGATCTTTTTTAATTTCCGGCATTATCATTAAAACTATGCCTTAACTGAGTATTTTATTATCGAATTTAATTATAAATTGTTTTACAATACCAGGCAGACGATGTTTATTTTTTCTAGTTTAGGAAGTTGAACATTAAAAATGTAACATTTTAGGAAGTTTAATTAAATATGAATAATTAATTAATTTGTTTCAATTTTCAATTTTAGGCAGTTCAGTGTTGATGTCTGTATTTTAGTACAATGCTAGGCACTTTAATTAAAGTTAGGCCTTAACTGCCTGAAATAATTAATTAAAATTGTTTCGTAATTCCAGGCAGTCGAGGCATAATTTGGGAAGTTGAGCATTAAAAATTTTAAAATTTTAGGCAATTTAATTAAATTTATGCCGCATTCAATAATGAATAATTAATTATTTTACTATCAGGGTTTTAATTAATTTTTTTTACAAAGTTAGGCAATAAAGTTTCAATGTATATATTGTAGACCGTTGATATATAGATCTTTAAAAATTTTAGGCAGTTTAAATAAAACTAAGCTTTTAGTGAATCTTTTACAATTCCAGGCAATCAAGCCATGATTACTCTGTCTTAGAAGGTTGAACAATAAAAATTTAAATATCTTAAATAACTTAATTAAAAATATGGTTAAATTAATTTATTATTAATGTTGAAATTTATTTTTTTTACAATTTTAGAAAGTTGAATTTTAATGTATGTATTTTAGGTAATTAAACCGTAAACTTCAGGCACTTTAAGGCTTAACTGCCTGGAATAATTAATTATCTTGTAATTAACATTTAAATTAAAATTATTTTACAATTCCAGGCAGTCGAGGCATGATTCTTTTATTTTAGAAAGTTGAGTATTGAAAATCTTAACATTTTAGGCAATTTAACTAAAATTATTCCCTGTTTAACTAATTTATTAAAATTGTTTTTATTAATTTTTGTTTTTAATTTCAGGCAATTATAATGTAGATCTTTTAAAATTTCAAGTCATTTAATTAAAAATAAGCACTAATTGTTTGGAATATTTAATTTGTTCATAATAAACGTTCAAATTCAAATTATTTTATAATTTTAGACAGTCGAGGCATGGCTCATCTATTTAAGCATAAAATATTTCAATATTATAGGCAATTTAATTAAAATTATGCCTTATTTCATTATGAACAACCAAAGTATTTTTTATTAATGTTTTAATTTGGTTTTCTTTTACAATTTTAGAAAGTTGAACTGTAGAGCTTTAAAACTTTTAAAAAGTTTAATTAGGACATAAATGCCTGGAATAATTAATGAATAATTAACATTGTTTTACAGTTCCAGACAGTCAAGTCACGATTCTTCTATTTAAACAATTTTAACAATAAAAATTTTCAGACGTTAGATAACTTAATTTACTATCTAATTAAATAGTAGACAGTCGATCTTTTAAAATTTCAGGCCTTAAATATTTAATTGCTTTACAATTAATATTTAGGTTAATGTTGATTGTCAATTGTCAAGCAGTTGAGGTATGATTTTTTCACTTTTAGGAAATTGAGCATTACAAATTCTAACCTTCCAAAGAATTTAATGAAAATTACACCTTAGTTAATTATATATTTAGCATATTTATATAATAAAAATTGCCGTTTCTTGATTCTGTATTATTTTACTCCAAAGAACTGAGAAAAAGATAAGCTTATCCAACGTATACCGTCTTATAGCAGTAACCACTACCACCCTTATCTATATCCAATAAAGTTTTCTACTAATTTCAGAAGTTTCCATTCATGAATGAAAACTAATTCTGAATTAAAAACTGGAACAAAATTTTTCCATTATCTAATAAACTGAAAGTGGCCGCTCCAGTTAAAAATTCATTAAACTCCGCTGCGATCGGAATAATCGAAATCTAATTAAGCGACTTAAAGCTTGTCATTTTTTTTAATTGACGTATTAAATAATTCATAATTTTTTCCCTGGAATTACGTCTGATGCAGTGGCGGAAAAACTTTCCGAATTAATTTTAGATAGAGAGAAGGTCTCGTATTTTAAAGTTGTTTTCAATATTTACCGATTCACTGTGTTTTTGCCCAAATTAGTCAGGGGTATTTTGATCAAAACGATCCTTTTACGTCAAAAAGGGCCTTAAACAAGTCCCTAATCATTTGGTGATTAATAGGAATTTCCTTTGAGCCCTTTGATGGAGAATATTGAAACTTTCCTTTGATTCAAAATGAATTTTTGCCGTTAAAAGCAGTTTCTATATTTCCACTCCCTCACCACTCTTTCCACGTTTAATTCCCGACCTATTTTTTCAAATTTATCATCCCCGTCATATTCGAAATGAAGAAATAACAGTGAAAGGGAAAGCGGTGCGGGCAATAATGGATTTTAAAGTTAACATCTGTTTTCGAATACAATTTTCGGTGATATATGGGCCCTTATGGTTAGATTTATGGCACTGGAAGGGTCTTAAGGGAAAAACAAAAAAAAATTTAGGTTGTCATGGCTTTAAGCGATTTTTAGACGAGAACGTTCTTATTGTTATTCTTTTATTCTTTATAAGGCAAATAAAAATTCATTTTTTCAAGGTTTACTAAAATAATGTTTGAACTATTTTTGGAAAAAAATTCATAATTTACAAAATAATTGACCAATTAACTAACGATTTTCTACCATCGATTAGCAATAAAATTTGTTATATCTATAAGAAGCTTCAAGTAAATTTCCCTAGATTTGAATTATTTACGAGTTTTTAAAGTTAGACTAAAATTATTTTTGGACTATTTTTGAAAAAAAAAACATTATTAAAAGAGTACTATATTAATTAACTTACAACCTTCTCTCGTCGATAAGTAATATATCTCTTTATAATGACAAACAGTTTTAAGTTAATTGGCCTTGATTTAAATTTGTATAAATTTTCAAAATTTTACTAAAATATTTTTTTAACAATTTTTGGAAAAAAATTCATAATTTACAAAATAATTGACCAATTAGCTAATGATCTTCTACCGTCGATTAGCAATAAACTTTGTTATATCCATAAGCAGCTTCAAGTAAATTGCTCTAGATTTGAATTGCTTACGAATTTTTAAAGTTAGACTAAAATTATTTTTGGACTATTATTGAAAAAAAATCATTTTTAAAAGAGTACTGTATTAATTAACTTAGAACCTTCTCTCGTCGATCTGCAATGTATCTCTTTATAACGACAAAAAGTTTTAAGTTAATTGGCCTTATTTTAAATTATTTATAATTTTTTAAAGTTTTACTAAAATATTTTTTAACTATTTTTGGAAAAAAAATCATAATTCACAAAATAATTCACCAATTAACTAACAATTTTCTACCATTTATTAGCAATAAAATTTGTTATATTTATAAGAAGCTTCAAGTAAATTGCCCTAGATTTGAATTGTTTACGAATTTCGAAAGTTAGACTAAAATTATTTTTGGACTATTTTTGAAAAAAAAATCATAACTATGAAAGAACTTTATTAATTAACTTACAATCTTCTCTCGTCGATCAGCAATGTATCTCTTTATAATGACAAAAAAATTTAAGTTAATTGGCCTTGATTTAAATTATTTATAAATTTTCAAAATTTCACTAAAATATTTTTTTAACAATTTTTGGAAAAAAATTCATAATTTACAAAATATTTGACCAATTAACTAACGATTTTCTACCATGGACTAGCAATAAAATTTGTTATATTTATAAGAAGTTTTAAGTAAATTGCCCTACATTTGAACTGTTTACGAATTTTTAAATTTATAAGACTAGACTATATATAGACTACTAGATATAGACTAAAATTATTTTTGGACTATTTTTGAAAAAAAATTATAACTAAAAAAGTGCTATACTAATTAACTTACATCCTTCTCTCATCGATAAGCAATGTATCTCTTTATAACGACAAGAAGTTTTAAGTTAATTGGCTTTGATTTAAATTATTTATAATTTTTTAAAGTTTTATTAAAATATTTTTTAACTATTTTTGGAAAAAAATTCATAATTCACAAAATAATTAACCAATTAACTAACGATCTTCTACCATCGATTAGCAATAAACTTTGTTATATCCATAAGCAGCTTCAAGTAAATTGCCCTAGATTTGAATTGTTTACGAATTTTTAAAGTTAGACTAAAATTATTTTTGAACCATTTTTGAAAAAAAGTCATTATTAAAAAAGTACTATAATAATTAACTTACAACCTTTTCTCGTCGATAAGCAATATATCTCTTTATAATGACAAAAAGTTTTAAGTTAATTGGCCTTGATTTAAATTATTTTTAATTTTTTAAAATTTTACTAAAATATTTTTTAACTATTTTTGGAAAAAAAATTCATAATTTACAAAATAATTGACCAATTAACTAACGATTTTCTACCATCAATTAGCAATAAAATTTGTTATATCTGTAAGAAGCTTCAAGTAAATTGCCCTAGATTTGAATTATTTACGAATTTTTAAAGTTAGACTAAATTTATCTTTGGACTATTTTTGAAAAAAAATCATAACTAAAAAAGTACTTAATTAATTAACTTACAACCTTCTCTGGTCGATAAGCAATGTATCTCTTTATAATGACAAGAAGTTTTAAGTTAATTGGCCTTGATTTAAATTATTTATAAATTTTCAAAATTATACTATAATATTTTTTTAACTATTCTTGGAAAAAAAATCATAACTAAAAAAATAATTAACCAATTTACCTACAACCTTCTTCTATCAACTAGCAATAAGCCTTTTCATAATTGCAAGAAGCTCCAAGTAAACAGCACTTAATTTATATTGTTTATAAATTTTTTAAATTTGAAGTAGAATAAATTTTTGATTTTTCTTGGAAAAAAAATCATAACTTAAAAAATATTAGACCAATTAACCAAAGGTCTTCTTTCGTCGATAAAAAATAAATCTCTTTATAACGGTAAGAAGTTTCAAGTAAATTGGTTGTGATTTAAATTTTTTATGAATTTTTAAAGTTGGACTAAAATTTATTATAAACTTGAACAATTTTTGAAAAAAAAATCATAACTAATAGAGTACTATATCAATTAACTTACAACCTTCTATCATTGATAAAAAATTACCATCTGAATAATGACAAAAAGTTTCAAGTAAATTGGTCTTAATTTAAATTTTTGATAAATTTTTTAATTTGGACTATAATAATTTATAATGCATCCAATTTTCTTTCATCAACCTTCTCCCATTGATAAAAAATTAACATTTAAGTAATGACAAAAAGTTTCAAGTTAATTAGTCTTAATTTAAATTTTTGATAAATTTTTCAATTTGGACTTTAATAATTTATAATGCATGCAATTTTCTTCTATCAATTAGCAACATATTGTTTTTTTAGTCACGAGAAGCTTCAAGTCAATTGCACTTAATCTGAATTTTCTATAAATTTTTATGATTGGACTAAAATAATTTTTTGACTTTTTTTGGAAAAAAAACCATTACTTAAAAAATAATAGACCAGTTAACTTACGACATTTTTTTATCAATTAGCAATAAAACTTCTAATAATTAAAAAAGGTTTTCAAGTAAATTGCACCTAATTTGAATTTTTTATGATTTTTTTAAAGTAGCACTAAAATAAATTTTGGATGTTGTTTGGGAAAAAAATTCATAACTTAAAAAATATTGGACCAATTAACCTAAGGTCTTCTTTCGTCGATAAAAAATAAGTCTCTTTAAAATGTCAAGAAGTTTCAAGTAAATTGGTTGTGATTTCGTTGATAGAAAATTAACATCTGAATAATAACAAAAAGTTTCAAGTAAATTGGTCTTAAATTAAATTTTTGATAAATTTTTCAATTTGGACTATATTAATTTATAATGCATGCAACTTTTTTCTATCAATTAGCAACATATTTTTTTTTCAATCACGACAAGCTTCAAGTCAACTGCACTTAATCTGAATTTTCTATAAATTTTTATGATTGGACTAAAATAATTTTTTGACTTTTTTTGGAAAAAAAACCATTACTTAAAAAATAATAGGCCAGTTAACTTACGACATTCTTTTATCATTTAGGTTTTCAAGTAAATTGCACCTAATTTGAATTTTTTATGATTTTTTTAAAGTTGCACTAAAATAAATTTTGGATGTTGTTTGGGAAAAAAATCATAACATAAAAAATATTGGACCAATTAACCTGAGGTCTTCTTTCGTCGATAAAAAATAAATCTCTTTAAAATGGTGAGAAGTTTCAAGTAAATTGGTTGTGATATAAATTTTTTATGAATTTTTAAAGTTGGACTATAATAATTTATAATGCATGCAACTTTCTTCTATCAGTTAGCAACATATCAACATATTTTTTTTAATCACGAGAAGCTTCAAGTCAACTGCACTTAATCTGAAAAAATCATTACTTAAAAAATAATAAACCAGTTAACTTACGACATTCTTTTATCAATTAGCAATAAATCTTCTAATTAGATAAAGGTTTTCAAGTAAATTGCACCTAATTTGAATTTTTTGTGATTTTTTTAAAGTTGAACTAAAATAATTTTTGGATGTTTTTTGGGAAAAAAATCATAACTTAAAAAATATTGGAGATAAAGGTTTTCAAGTAAATTGCACCTAATTTGAATTTTTTGTGATTTTTTTGAAGTTGAACTAAAATAATTTTTGGATGTTTTTTGGGAAAAAAAATCATAACTTAAAAAATATTGGACCAATTAACCTGAGGTCTTCTTTCGTCGATAAAAAATAAATCTCTTTAAAAGGGTAAGAAGTTTCAAGTAAATTGGTTGTGGTTTGAATTTTTTTTTTAAAAATTAGAAAAGGTTTCAAGTAAATTGCACTTAATTTGAATTTTTAATGATTTTTTTAAAGTTGAACTAAAATAATTTTTGGATGTTGTTTGGGAAAAAAACTCATAACTTAAAAAATATTGGACCAATTAACCTAAGGTCTTCTTTCGTCGATAAAAAATAAATCTCTTTAAAAGGGTAAGAAGTTTCAAGTAAATTGGTTGTGATTTAAATTTTTTATGAATTTTTAAAGTTGGACTAAAATAATTTTTGGATGTTTTTCTTGGAAAAAAAAATCATCAAACTTCAAAAATATTGGACCAATTAACCTGAGGTCTTCTTTCGATAAAAAATAAATCTCTTTAAAATGGGAAGAAGTTTCAAGTAAATTGGTTGTGATTTAAATTTTTTATGAATTTTTAAAGTTGGACTAAAATAATTTTTGGATGTTTTTTTGGGAAAAAAAATCATAACTTCAGAAATATTAGACCAATTAACTTATAATCTTCTTTCGTCGATAAAAAATAAATCTCTTTAAAATGGGAAGAAGTTTCAAGTAAATTGGTTGTGGTTTGAATTTTTTTTTAAAAATTAGAAAAGGTTTCAAGTAAATTGCACCTAATTTGAATTTTTAATTTTTTTTAAATGAAAATAAAATAATTTTTGGATGTTTTTTGGGAAAAAAAATCATAACTTAAAAAATATTGGACCAATTAACCTGAGGTCTTCTTTCGTCGATAAAAAATAAATTTCTTTAAAATGGCAAGAAGTTTCAAGTAAATTGGTTGTGATTTAAATTTTTTATGAATTTTTAAAGTTGGACTAATATAAATTCTGAACTTTTCTTGGAAAAAATTTAATTCTGATAAAAAATCTTAACTTAAAAAAAAATTTAATAGCCCAAAAGCGTACAAAAAACCTCATTACAATTGCAAGAAGTTTTAAGTAAATTGGTCTTGACGTGAATTTTGTATCAATTTTTAAAATTGGATTAACAAAATTTTCGCACTTTTTTAGAAAAAAAACTAATAACTTAAGAAATAATTGACCAATTAACTTATATTCTTCTTTCAACGACTAGAAATAGATCTCTTCATAATAACGTGAAGTGTCAAGTGATTTGGTCTTGATTTGAATTTTTTGTGCATTTTCAAAATTGGACTACAATAACTTTTGGACTATTTTTGGAAAAATCATAACTAACAAAAGCAATATACCAATTAATTTATAACCTTCTTCCGTTGATAAGCACTATATTTCTTAATAATAACAAGAAGGTTCAAGTAAATTGCAGCAAATTTGAATGTTTTATGAGTTTTTTAAATTGGATTACTATAACTTTTGGACCTTAATTGGAAAAAAATCACAACTAGAAAAAGTATCATACCAAATAACTTATAACCTTCTTTCATTGATAAACAATATATCTCTTGATAATTACAAGAAGTTTCAAGTAAATTGCACCTAATTTGAATGTTTTATGAATTTTTAAAATTGAGACTTTTTTTGAGACTTAAAAAATAGCACCTAACTTACTATTATTTATTATTCTTCTGCCATCAATTGGCTCTAACTTTGTTTATATTTATAAAAAGTTTTAAGTAAATTGATCTTGATTTAAGCTTCTTGTGAAGTTTTACTATTAATATTATTTCTACAAAAAAAATTTCAACCTTCTTTACTCCACTAGCAATAGATCTTTAAATTACTATAAGAGGTGTTGAGTAAATTGCACATAATTCAATTTTTTTATGAATTTCTAAATTAGACTATATTAATTTTTGAACTATTTTTGAAAAAAAAATTATAACCTTAAAATTAAAAGACCAATGAACTCATAAATTCTTCCGTCGATAATCAATGGATCTTTTTATAATTATAAGAAGTTTTAAGTAAATTCCTCTTAATATGAGTTTCTTATGAATTTTTAATTGTAACGGGAAAGATCGCCAGCGTTAGAAACTAGGATGCGAGAAACAAGTTATATATGGTATAACTTAACGTTTCATACAAATCTGATGATGGCAAATAGGCGAAACACGTGTAATCTCTTTAAATTTTTTAGCGCTAAATAATATATCTAAAATAAAAAAACCGTATGACTTCTTTAAATGCCTGGAAGGATTTAAAATTGACTTTTAATGCCTGATAAATTTTTATCAAAAGCCTAGAAGGTGTGTTTATTTTTTCCAGGCAATTTAATGCATTGTTCTTGAATTCCAGACATATAAAGAAATGTTTTATATTTTCAGGCAGTTGAAACTGATGCCTGAAATACCTGAAAGAATTTAAAAAGGCCCAGAGGCTTATAAGAGCTGTATCAATTCACTGCATTAAAAAACAATTTTGATATAAATTAGTTCACACTCTCGTATTATAGATTTTGGTTGAAGATAGCAATATTACCTTTTTTCCCTTCGTCGGGTCCCAAGAATGGAAACAACAAAGTTTCCTTACGCCCTCCATAAAAGAAAAAAAAAGAATATCAGGAAAAGGCCATAAAAACATTTTTCCGGTATCTCATCGAGAGTAAGGGTGTGTAGTAAGTATATTTTCCGATAAATATATATTTTTTTTTATATAGCAGGACGTACAGCCGTTTAGGTTTTCGGGAAACTCGACAAATGGAAACTCCCTCCCTCCTCCTAGCCCCCGTTTAGTCGCGATAAGAGAGATGAAGACAGAGAGATACGGTGAAACTTTTATGAAAAATCGAAAATATTTTCACTCGCCCGGAAAAGTGAAGTCGTTGCTCCGACGTGTTTTTGTTTTTCCTACGGGCGCCAGGTAACTTCCCTTGAAGTGCCCTTTTCCCCCTCGTGTTATTTCCTGAACTTGTTCCCGAATTTATTCGGTTATTTTCCCGGATGACGTGTAATTTCCTAATGGAAGCGAAAAGGAGACGGAGACTGTCTGTCGGTGAATTGTTACGGCCAGAATTCGGATTTAAGTAACGTGTCACTGAGAGAAGTTAGTAAGTAGTAAAGACAATTCGCATCTTATCACTTGTACAACTTAAATACGTATTAGAAAATAATGAAGAAAAATCTTCAATACATTTTTCAGATAAAAAAAAAGGTCCAAAGTGTCCAGGTGTTTTGTTAAGCCCTTAAGGCCATTTCCCAATATAAAACGACAACGTGTATTCCTCTCGCCCTCTTTACCCCCTCGGCACGTTTGACGTCGTCGATTTATCACGATCCAATCGTATAACAGAGTTTAACCGATCCGGTCGGTTCTATTCAAAGGGAAGTTAACGAAGCGTGGCTTTGCTTAAAAACGACTACGGAAGGACCGACCGGTCAGTCAGTCAATTTTGGTCGAGAAAGTGACGCCGAGCGATTCTCGAAATCCGATCAATCAAGTCGAGGGGGGCGTAAAGAAAAACGCTAAAAAGTGACTGGAAATGGGGTTGATGAGAAATTAGTTCTTGTCCCCATACAAATGGGTTTTGTGAGGATTTAAAGGAGTTTTGGGAATTTAGACGTTTGCCTTTTTTAAGCTCGAAACTGGCACTTAATTTGACTAAAAAATCATAACATACAAAATATTAGACGAATTAACTAATAGTCTTTTTTCGTCGATAAAAAATAAATCTCTTTAAAGTGGCAAGAAGTTTCAAGTAAATTGGTTGTGATTTGAATTTTTTTTAAGACTAATATCAATATTGAACTTTTTTTTGGAAAAAAAAATCATAACTAAAAAAATAGTAAACCAATTTACTTACAAGCTTCTTCTATCAACTAGCAATGAACCTTTTTATAATTTCAAGAAGGTTCAAGTAAACTGCACTTAATTTACATTGTTTATGAATTTTTTTAATTTGGAATAAAATAATATTTGGACTATTTTTGGAAAAAAAATCATAACTGAAAAAATAATAAACCAGTTAACTTGCAACTTTCTTCTATCAATTAGCAACAGATCTTTTTATAATCACGAAAAACTACAAGTCAACTGCGCTTAATTTGAATTTTTTATGAATTTTTATATTTGAACTAAAATAATTATTTGGCTTTTTTGGAAAAAAAAACCATAACTTAAAAAATATTAAACCAATTAACTTACGATATTCTTTTATCAATTGGCAATAAATCTTCTAATAAATGGAAAAGCGTTCAAGTAAATTACACTTAATCTGAATTTTTTATGATTTTTTAAATTTGGACTAAAATCATTGTTGAAAGTTATTTGAAAAAAAAACATAACATAAAAAATATTAGTCCAATTAACTTATAGTCTTTTTTCTTCGATAAAAAATAAATCTCTTTAAAATGGTAAAAAGTTTCAAGTAAATTGGTTGTGATTTGAATTTTTTGTGAATATTTAAATTTGAACTAATATAAATATTGAACTTTTTTTTGTAAAAAAATCATAGGTTTAAAATGTTAGATCAATTAACGTATAATCTTCTTCCGTTGATTAGTAATAATTCTCTGTATAATTACAAGAAGTTTCAAGTAAATTGCTCTTGATTTGAAATTTTTATGAACTTTTAAATTTGTACTAAAATAATTTTTGGAATATCTCTGAAAAAAAAATCATAACTTAAAAATTAATTAACCAAAAGCGTATAATCTTTTACCATCGATTAGCAAAAAAACCTCTTTATAATTGCAAGAAGTTTTAAGTAAATTGGTCTTGATGTTAATTTTTTATCATTTTTCAAAAATGGATTAAGATAATTTTTGCACTTTTTTAGAAGAAACTAATACCTTAAGAAATATTAGACCAATTAACTTATAAACTTCTTTCATTGATACACTGAAATAGATCTCTTCATAATAACGTGATGTATCAAGCAAATTGGTCTTGATTTAATTTTTTTGTGAATTTTCAAAATCGGACTGCAATAATTTTTGGAAAAAAAAACATAAATAACAAAAGTATTATACCAAATAACTTATAACCTTCTTCCGTTGATAAGCAATATATCTCTTTATAATTACAAGAAGTTTTAAGTAAATTGCACCTAATTTGAGTGTTTTATTAATTTTTAAAATTAAACTACAATAATTTTTAACTATTTCTGAAATAAAATTAAAAATTATTATAACTGAAGAAGTTTTAAGTAAATTGGTTGTGATTTCATTTTTTTGTAAGTATTTAAAATTGGACTTGTATAAATATTGAACTTTTTTTTGGAAAAAAAATCATAACTTTAAAAATGTTAGATCAATTAACGTATAATCTTCTTCCATTGCTTAGTAATAATTCTCTTTATGATTAAAAAAAGTTTCAAGAAAATTGCTCTTGATTTGAATTTTTTATGAATTTTTAAATTTGTAATAAAATAATTTTTGGAATATTTCTGAAAAAAAAATCATAACTTAAAAATAAATAGACCAAAAGTATACAATCTTGCACCATCGATTAGCCAAGAACCTCTTTATAATTGCAAGAAGTTTTAAGTAAATTGGCCTTGATGTTAATTTTTTATCAATTTTCAAAAATGGATTAAAATAATTTTTGCACTTTTTTAGAAGAAACTAATACCTTAAGAAATATTAGACCAATTAACTTATAAACTTCTTTCATTGATACACTGAAATAGATCTCTTCATAATAACGTGATGTATCAAGCAAATTGGTCTTGATTTGATTTTTTTGTGAATTTTCAAAATCGGACTGCAATAATTTTTGGAAAAAAAAAATCATAAATAACAAAAGTATTATACCAAATAACTTATAACCTTCTTCCGTTGATAAGCAATATATCTCTTTATAATTACAAGAAGTTTTAAGTAAATTGCACCTAATTTGAGTGTTTTATGAATTTTTAAAATTGAACTACAATAATTTTTGGCTATTTCTGAGATAAAATTAAAAATTTTCATAACTGCAAGAAGTTTCAAGTAAATTGCTCTTGATTTGAATTTTTTATGAATTTTTAAATTTGTACTAAAATAATTCTTGGAATATTTCTAAAAAAAAATTATAACTTCAAAATTAATAAACCCAAAGCGTATAATCTTTACCATCGATTAGCAAAAAAACCTCTTTATAATTGCAGGAAATTTTAAGTATATTGGTCTTGATGTTAATTTTTTATCAATTTTTAAAAATGGATTAAAATAATTTTTGCACTTTTTTATGAAGAAACTAATAACTTTAGAAATAATAGACCAATTAACTTATCAATTTCTTTCATTGATTCACCGAAATAGATCTCTTCATAATAACGTGATGTATCAAGTAAATTGGTCTTGATTTGATTTTTTTATGATTTTTTAAAGTGGGACTAAAGAATCATAACATACAAAATATTAGACCAATTAACTAATAGTCTTTTTTCGTCGATAAAAAATAAATCTCTTTAAAGTGGCAAGAAGTTTCAAGTAAATTGGTTGTGATTTGAATTTTTTGTGAATATTTAAAATTGGACTAATTTACATAATTTTGAACTTTTTTTGAAAAAAAAATCATAACTAAAAAAAATAATAAACCAATTTACTTACAAACTTCTTCTATCAACTAGCAATGAACCTTTTTATAATTTCAAGAAGGTTCAAGTAAACTGCACTTAATTTCCATTGTTTATGAATTTTTTTAATTTGGAATAAAATAATATTTGGAATATTTTTGGAAAAAAAATCATAACTGAAAAAATAATAAACCAGTTAACTTGCAACTTTCTTCTATCAATTAGCAACAGATATTTTTATAATCACGAGAAACTACAAGTCAACTGCGCTTAATTTGAGTTTTTTATAAATTTTTATATTTGAACTAAAATAATTTTTTGGCTTTTTTGGAAAAAAAAAACCATAACTTAAAAAATATTAAACCAATTAACTTACGATATTCTTTTATTAATTGGCAATAAATCTTCTATTAAATGAAAAAGCCTTCAAGTAAATTGCACTTAATCTGATTTTTTTATGATTTTTTAAAGTTGGACTAAAATAATTTTTGGATGTTTTTTGGAAAAAAAAATCGTAACTTAAAAAATATTAGACCAATTAACTTATAGTCTTCTTTCGTCGATAAAAAATAAGTAAATTGGTTGTGATTTGAATTTTTTAAGAATATTTAAAATTAGAATTATATGAATTTTGAACGTTTTTTGAAAAAAAAATTAAAACTAAAAAAACAATACACCACGTTACCTACGAGCTCCTTCTATCAACTAGCAATAGACCTTTTTATAATTGCAAGAAGGTTTAAGTAAACTGCACTTAATTTACATTAAAAAAAAAATTAAGTTGGAATAAAATAATTTTTGGACTATTTTTGGAAAACAATCACCTTGCCCAGTAAAGCACTTTTATTCTTAAGCTCATCACAGGCTTTTGAGTAAGATTGTGACAAGACTACTTTATGTATCGAAGTGAAATATTCAGTAGGTTATTAAAAAAACTATTGTCTAATAACTTTGTTAAGCACTCATTATTAATTAATAAACCTGTCTTGCGTTATTGAGGTTCAAAATCCAGTCTGAATTCTCCAAAAACTGTTTTGTATTGTATTTGACATTTCCAGTAAATCATTAAGTAAATTACTGTCAATTAAATATTAAAAATCCAACTTAATTTATTATAGTGAAGATCCTGAAAAGGACGTTTTGATTTTGAAACCCATCGATTTGATGCTGCTTATTCGACCATCTAAGAAAGTAAAATTACTAGGAGTACGTAAAAAAATATCTAGGGGTACGTGGAATTGAAGAGAAAAATAAGAGTTTTTGAATTATGTGGTTTTATAGTTAAAGCACTCTTTTGAGCTGGTTTTAGAGGCGAATTTTGCGAAAACTTATTTTTTGGAAAACATTCCTCTACAGGCCTTATCAATGACTTAAGCAACAAATACGAAATTATTTAAGCAACATTTTTTAAATTATTGAGGTTTAAAATCCAGCTTGCTCAGTCAAGCACATTCATCCTTAAGCTTATCACTTGGCTTTTGAGTAAGACTCAATGTAACTCAGACTTTATGTATCGAAGTGAAACTTTGTTAAAAGTTTAAGATTATTTATTAACCACGTCATGAGTTATTGAGGTTCAAAATTAACCTGTTAAATTTTAACCAAATTAACCTATTAACCAAATTAACCTGCCCAGTCAAGGTCAGGTTAATTTTGGATTTTGAGTAGAATTTTGAAAAAAACGCTTATGTGTATCTGAGTGAAACTTTTAGTAAATCATTAAGAAAACTATTGACACTTAAATGGCAAAAATTCTATTAAATTTATTATCGTGCAAGAGAATAAGTAAGATAACTAGGAGATAGTAAAAAAATATCTGGGGGTACGTGGAACATGATAATAGAAACTGAAGGTGAAAAATATAAGAACTTTTAAGTTATTTGGTAATATAGGCAAAGCATTCTTTTAAGGTAATTACTGGTGAAAACTTCTGGACTGGACTGGACTTTCTAGCTACAGGGTGGTCCAAAAAAACTATTTTTTGTCCATAAATTTAATACCTAAAAGGTTTTCTTGCATTCGTACAAAAAAAAAAGTGCTCAGTCTGTACCGTACAACAGACGAAATTAAATTCCAAATAAATACTCCATTAAGAAGTCAAAAACGGGACAATACACTGCAAAAAAAACCCAAACCAAAAAAAAAGTGTGAGATAATAAAAAAATAAAACAGCATCGGACAATTTAATTTCGCAATTTTTTTTCAATAAAACGACCCCTCGGTCGCCCTCCCCCCTTTGCCCAATTTGGTCCTCGTTTAATATTAACTTAATCAAATGACCCAGATCAAAGGGCGAAACCCGACGATGAATAGGGGTCTATCACACACACACACACAATAATTAAATTTTCACGGGATTTGAACACCGGACCGGTCGGTTATCACTTTTATCGGGGATCGCGTTAAAGTCGTTATAGCGAACGTATTTTTTTTTTTTTTAATTTTTGAGGCGCGTGCATTTCGCGATAGATACACACAGACACACAAATTTTTAATTAGTTTTTTAGGGTCATAAAGGGTCGTATATTATAGGGGGTAAAATAAGCTGCATAAAGCTGCTATTTAGGTTAATCAATGGTTGTTATTTTTTCTGCTTTAGAGACAACAGACACGATCAGTGTAAAATTATTACGAGGGTGTGAATAAGAAACTATGCGATAAAATGAAGCAGCTTGATAAGAAACTGAGTCAATTTATTATTTATTTATTTATTTATGAAGACAATTTAAAAATTCATTACCGGGACAGGGTATTTAATTAGCTTATTCATATCTGCCAAAAACATCTCATATATTTTTACTTCAATAGATATCCAAGGTTATAACTTTTTATCTTCTATAATATGTGCTTGAGACATTTAATTTCGTCGAAAAAATATACAAAATTATTATTGTAGTTCCTGCCTAGTCTGATTGCTTTTTTCTCAACCTTTTAATGTCTTATATATAACGAAAAACTGTTTATTAGACTTAGATCATCTGTAAAAGTAGACTATTTAAGAATGCCGGAGGCTTTACTAATTTAGAAGTCAACCAAGGCCATTCCCGTTTATCACATATTAAGAAATCAGGACCAAACCACGAAACATCGTCGCATTAATTTAATTTGTAGAGCTTGTATTCGCGGAATTATGGTTATTGTACGTGATATTTTTACATAGTTCTGGAATGTTGTTTTTATAATACAATGAAGTTTTCCTAATATTCTGAGGGAAGTTTAAGTAATTTCAGACAATTTTTTAGGGAGTCATAAACGTTTTTGTGGCTAAGGTTCAAGAAACTTGAAACATTGTTTTCATCATCTTTGAATCCCTGGAAAAAGATTTTTATTAAGAAAATTGCCTTGAAATATAATTTTTGTGAAATACTGAAGTTTTTTTTAACAATTTGGTCGAAGTTTAAGCAACTTTGGAGAATTTTTAAATGAGTTATAGGCATTTTTGTAGTTAATGTCCAAAAAAATTAAAAAATTGTTACCATCATTTCTGACTTCCTGAAAACAATTTTTTATTAAGAAAGTTACCTTGAAGTATCATTTTTATAAGAAAGTCAAGTTTTCTTATTAAAAAATTGTTACCATCTACTTCGAATACCTAAAAAAAATTTCTTATCAAAAAAATTGACTACAAATATCGTTTTTGTAAAAAAGTGAATTTTTTTTAATAATTTGGTCAAAATGTAAGCAATTTTGGAAAATTTTTAAATGAGTTATAGGCATTTTTGTAGGTAAGGTCCAAAAAACTTAAAAAATTGTTACCATAATCTTTGAATCCCTGTAAAAAAATTTCTTTTCAAGAAAATCGTCTTGAAATTTCATTTTTATAATAAGAGTGTTTTCTTAGCAATTCGGAGACAGTTTAGGCAATTTTGGACAATTTTTGAGGGAGTCATGGGGGTTTTTGTTTTAAGGGTTTTTTCATTTCATTTAATTAAAATAATAACTATATGCAGTATGAAATAAAAGTCACAGAGGTTGTAAAATCTAATGCATATTTTTGTTAAGGAGTGAGGTATCACCTAACCTAACATTTCAAAAATAATATATAAAGTGCAAAAATGAAATATATTATATTCGATTAAATGTTGACACTACCCTCCACAAATAAAAATTTGAAAATTATTTACACTTTACTCAAAATTTTAAAAAAGTTTCAATTATCTTAAATAAATTATGTTCCTGGAATATTTTACAGATATGGAAATTGAATATTCTCTGCATTCTGCCTTTGGATATACGATATTTGGTATATTTGTGGGATATTCTAGGCATACCGCAAGATATTTTATCAAATGAGATATCAATAGTAATTTCCACGGATATTGGGTGGTGCCTAAAGGATACAAAAAATACATAAAGTGCCTTAAAAAAATAAAAAATACTTCCCATAAAACATCTAAAAGATAGATAATTTAATTGGATAAAAATTAATTTCCTAGTTGCTAGGGTTTCCAAATATCCAGGAATTTAAAATAATTTTTATTTCATTCCAGGCATTGGTCGTGAGTTTCCGGATTCTCTATTTGAATTAATTACACACTAAATTTTAGCGTCTCTCACAAAAAAATGAAAATTTGGAAAAAACAAAATTTTTTAGGATAATTTTATTTTATGAAAATTCCAAAAACCTTCCATAACTCAAAAACTACTTTACTTACACACTTGAAAATTCGTATATAGATTCTCCATTTAATTTGATTCGACACCTATTTCAGCGTTTTTCAAAAAATATTCAAAATTTTGAAAAAAAAAAATTCTTATTCTATGATGATTTTATTTCATGAAAATTCCAAAAACTGTCCATAACTCAAAAACTACTCAACTTAAACACTTGAAAATTCGTAAACAGATTCTCCATTTAAATTGATTGGACACCTATTTCAGCGTTTTTTAAAAAATATTCAAAATTTTGACAAAACAAATTCTTATTCTATGACGATTTTATTTCATGAAAATTCCAAAATTTTATTTCATGAAAATTCCAAAAACTGTCCATAATTCAAAAACTGCCCAACTTACACACTTGAAAATTCGTGTACAGATTCTTCATTTAAATCGATTGGACACCTATTTCAGCGTTTTTCAAAAAATGTTCAAAATTTTGAAAGAAAAAATTCTAATTCCATGATGATTTTATTTCATGAAAATTCCAAAAACTGTCCATAACTCAAAAACTACTCAACCTACATTCTTGAAAATTTGTATACAGATTCTCCATTTAAATCGATTGGACACCTATTTTAGCATTTTTCAAAAAATAGTCAAAATTTTGAAAAAAAAAAATTTATTCCAGGATGATTTTATTTCATGAAAATTCCAAAAACTATCCATAACTCAAAAACTACCCAACTTACACACTTGAAAATTCGTATACAAATTCTCCATTTAAATCGATTGGACACCTATTTCAGCGTTTTTCAAAAAACATTCAAAATTTTGGAAAAAAAAAAATTTTATTGTATGATGATTTTATTTTATGAAAATTCCAAAAACTGTTTATAACTCAAAAACTACTCAACCTACATACTTGAAAATTTGTATACAGATTCTCCGTTTAAATCGATTGGACACCTATTTTAGCGTTTTTCAAAAAACATTTAAAATTTTGAAAAAAAAAATCTTATTCTAAGATGATTTTAATTCATGAAAATTCCAAAAACTGTCCATAACTCAAAAACTACCCAACTTACACACTTGAAAATTCGTATACAAATTCTCCATTTAAATCAATTGAATACCTATTTCAGCGTTTTTCAAAAAATATGCAAAATTTTGAAAAAAAAAATCTTATTCTATGATGATTTTAATTCATGAAAATTCCAAAAACTGTCCATAACTCAAAAATTACCCAACTTACACACTTGAAAATTCGTATATAGATTCTCCATTTAAATCGATTGGACACCTGTTTCAGCGTTTTTCAAAAAATATTCAAAATTTTGGAAAAAAAAAATCTTATTCTATGATGATTTTAATTCATGAAAATTCCAAAAACTGTCCATAACTCAAAAATTACCCAACTTACACACTTGAAAATTCGTATACAAATTCTCAATTTAAATCGATTGGACACCTATTTCAGCGTTTTTCAAAAAATAGTCAAAATTTTGAAAAAAAAAATTTCATTTCAAGATAATTTTTATTCATAAAAATCCAAAAAACTGTTTATAACTCAAAAACTACTCAACTTGCACACTTGAAAATTCCTACACGGATTCTCCATTTAAATTTATTGGATACCAATTTCAGTATTTTACGTTTTTCGAAGTTTTATTTTGTACACATGTCTTGTTGTCTCCAAGTATTTTAGGGTGATTTTTTACGTTTTCCAGGTTGTTTCAGAATTTAAAATAAATATATAAATAATAAATATTTTTCCAGAATTTAAAATAAATATTCTTTAAATCCCTGAAAGAAACATAAAAATGACTTCAATTACCCTAAAAGAATAACGGAATAACGACAAATTCCTAAAGGCAAAAACTACTTTTTCCAAAAAACCAAAATTGCCAAAAAAATATTAAATAAATTAACATTCGAAAAGTAAAAATTTTTTTTCCAGAAAATCCAAATATTTTTCTAATTTATTTTTATTTGGTATCCATTATATTATTAATACACAGAAATTTATATATAACAAATTTGCTAAATAAAAAAATCATTATTATTATTATTATTATGATAATTTTTCTGCCCTAGGGTTAATATCAAAGCTTGCGTCGATAAGGCAATTTTTATTCTTTAGACTCAACAGGTTGGCAAATGAAGTGGACATTTCTCCATCATAAAAAATTCACAAAAATGGCCGAGGGCCAATAAAAGGGTGTTTTTATTTCTCTTTTTTTTTTGTAGGGGATTATTGGACCCTTTGGCACGTTTACCGATTTTCTTACTCGCTCAAGGGACATAAACGAAAAGCGCAAATTTGGGGCATTTTGAATCTGATTATTCTTAAAAAAAAAAAAAATTTCCACGATTAAATTTTAATAAATTTTATGTATCAAAAACGTTTGCGAACAATATAAATAAGGAATTCTCTCTCTCTTATACGAACGCAATTCCAGGCACTTTACGACCCATAAAAATATCTTCTCTCCATCGCTCCACCCCATAAATTTGCCATCAATCGTAACATTAAATTTTTTATTTTTTCGATAAGTAATGCCGAACCTGTTTTATGAATTTTTAATATATTTTTTTTAATTCCGTATGCGTGTAAGGAATATTAAATTTTTATATATTTTATTTTAAATTAATTAAAAGAATTCAAATATAATGCTTCTCTTCCAGGTAGTTAATGAAAGCAATAATGCTTTATTATGTTTCATTTGATATCAGGCATTTGAACGTAATTTGTTCCTATCGACTGCCTGGAATAACAATATAATGCTTCTCTTCCAAGCAGTTGAAGAAAGAAATAATATTTGATTATGCTTCTATGATATTACACACTTGAACATATTTTATTTCTATTTTTAAGTATGATTAAATAAAACGTGAAATAAGTAGAAATTCATGGTAATTAAATTACGATGTTCGCTTGCCTAAAAAGTGGCTTTACTTATAATAAGAATAATCATTGATTCAAAATCGTCAAATCCAAGCAACACGTCATATATTATTATCGTTAAATATATATTTATTCAACGATTTTTTAATAAATTTTTGGTATATTTATCAACCGTGTATGTTTAAGGAATATTTAGTACACTGTACAATATATGTATACCATATACAATTCTGTTTACAAAAGGGAGAAAATTTCGGCATTTAAAACAATTAATGCTGAATTTACATATTTAGTGTTTAAACATGATTACTACACCCCAAATATTTGATGAAATTTTTTTGAAAAATCACTAATTTTCGTGTATATTATCCAATCTAATAACGCTGTTTTTATACTAAATACTTGTATGTAAAAATATATCAATATTAAATACACATTAAAACATTGTCATTAAATTAAATATTGAATATAAGTTTTCTGTAAAAATATTGTTTTTCATCAACATAACCTTTACCCCCCCACCCACCCCAAACATTTGTCCAGTAAGATTTTTTTTTTTTAAATCACTGTTTTTCGTCCATAAAAACCAATCTAATAGCACTGTTTTCGTATTAAATATTTATTAATAAATATATATATAATTATATCAAAATAAAATAAACAAACTATGTTACTAAACTAGATATTAACGACGAAACCAGCTGTTATTCATGCGTATTAATTTGGAAAACAATGATTTTTGAAAAAACATTTTAACTGGTAAGTTGTGTGGGGTGGGTGGGGGGCTAAGAGTCGGCTTAATAAAAAACGTTTTTTTTGCAGAAAATATTTGACTGAAAAAACAAATGCTTTTTAAAAAAATTATAGTAAGTCAATCGTAACAATCATTCTTTGACTACCTAAAAGATAATATAAGGAATCTTCAACTGCCTAGAATAAATTAAACATTCATCCCTTTTCTCTTAAAAATATATCCCTAGTTCCAAGCATTTCCAATAGAAAAATCCATTTATTTAATTCTTCCTGGCATCTAACACTGACTTCCTGAAAGATACATTAACAAACCAATCAACTCCCTGACAATCTCATAACACGTAAAAAAAAACAATAAACATCATAATAATAAACAAAATCAAAAATCTTCCCATATATTAATCATATGCACCCTATCAATAAACGACTTATACGTATCTGACGTTGCGGGCTAACAACGCGGCTGCGACCCCAATTCGAAGAGGAAAACCTCCCCCGTATCCTTTATGTATTATGTATTAGACTCTCCGGAAATTCACCTGGAAACTCGCCGACATGGGAAGTTTGTTTGGCCGAAGCCGGGGCCCAAATAGGCGGAAATAAACTCCGTCCATACAACAACAACATACGAGAGCGAAAGTTTTCCGATGCCCTAAACCAGTTTTCACCCTCCCTCTTCTAAAGGTACTTAAATGATCGGATTTGGGGTGTTTTTATGTGGTATTTATTGGGAAGATTAAGAAGGCCATAAGCCTTGGAAGTAGGGTCGTTTAGACCAGTTGTTTACGTTGACTTACATATATCAGGTTTAGAAGTAGCTTTCTTGGCAGAATGGTGAATGCGCCTATTTATGATTGATTAAGCTTCTGTATAAAATGGTGAAAATGGGTTGGTTTTCTGTACAGAATGGCGAATGCGCTTCAGCTAGTTATATTGCTTTGGACGTTATTGCCTCAAAAGGATGATATTTCCAAGAATTTTTTTGGGTAATTTTGATTATTCAATACATTTGATAAAGAATAGTTTTATGAGCATCATACTTTTAGTTTTATACAAATAGCATTAATGGTTCCTAAAATTTTGATTTTTGATGTGAGTAGTAGTTAAAAAAGACCATATTTCCAATAATTATTTTTCAATTACTGTATACTATAAATAAAATTTGTAAAAATTACTTTTTTAAATATCATTAGCTTTTTATTTTTTTATAAAGGTCCTGGTGGTTCTTGAGATTTTGATTTTTAAGTAAATCATTACCCAAGAGGTTAAATTATTTTTGAACCCAACGGACTAAACGGGCTGATGTTTCCAAAAATTATAATTGCGCTACCTTGCACTCTGAATAAAACATCATCATGATATCATCCTTTTTAGTTCATTAGAATAGTCTTGGTAGTTTTTTACATATTGGCGTTTGAAGTTGACCAAACTATGTCCTTGGAGTTTACTATCTACAAGGATCGATATTTCCAAGAATATTTGTTGGATTCGGCTTAGAACTATTAACTATGTTCCTAGACAATACTTTTATGAATATGAGGCTTTTTACAGAAAGGCTCATATACCAGGTTTTCTCTTTTTATTAAGAATATTAATAAGGCCATAAGCCTCTAAAGTAGGGTCGTTTACGTTGACTTACATAAATCGGGTTTAGAGGAAGCTCTCTTGACAGAATGGTGAATGCGCCTCCACATGATTAATTGAGCTTCTGTATAAAATGGTGGAAATGGCATAAATGGGTTGATTTTCTGTGCAGAATGGCGAAGGCGCCTCAGTTAGTTTTATTGCATTTAAGAGGATCATATTTGCAAGCATTTTTATGGGTAATTTTATTTATTCATTAAATTTTGTAAAGATTAGTTTTCTGAACATCATACTTTAAGTTTTATTAATTTTTATTATTTTATTAATAATTATTTTTCAATTACTGTGTACTATAAATAAAATTTGTAGAAAATACATTTTTAAATATCATCAGCTTTTTATATTTTGATAATCATCCTAATGGTTCCTGAGACTTTGATTTTTTAATTAAGTCATTACCCAAGAGGTTAAATTATTTTTGAACCCAACGGACTAAACGGCCTGATGTTTCCAAAAATTATAATTGCACTACCTTGCACCCTAAATGAAACTTCTAAAGAACACTTTTCTGCATATCATCCATTTTAGTTCATTAGAATAGTCTCGGTAGTTTTTTGGATATTGGCTTTTGAAGTGAGTGGTCACCTAGAAGATCAAACTATGTCCTTGGACTTTACTAGCTACAAGAAACAATATTTCCAAAAATATTTATTCGATTTGGCTTAAAACTATTTCCTATGATCCTAGACAATACTTTTCTGAATATCAGGCTTTTTACTTTATGACAAAAAGGTCTCATATACCAGGTTTTCTCCTTTTAGTGAGAAGATTAAGAATGCCATAAGCCTCAAAAGAAGGGTTGTTTAGACCAGTTGTTTACGTTGACTTACATATATCAAGCTTAGAGGTAGCTTTCTTGACAGAATGGTGAATGCGCTTCAGTTAGTTATATTGCATTGGATGTTACTGCCTTAAGAAGATGATATTTGTTAATTCAATAATTATCCAAGCATTTTTTTGGATAATTTTGGTTAATTTTTTGGGTAATAACAAAGAAATAAATACCGTCTTATTGCATGCCACTGGACAAAATTGGATTATTAATTTTTGCTAAAAAAAACACAGGTGCCTTGGAAGACAAAAAATCATTTTTGCATTTGACATTGACAAGTGGCAGTTCTAGAAAAATGAATATTAATAATAAAAAAATAATATTTTTAAAAAAATATGTCACCTTGTATCTTGAAAACTGTGCATTTCCGGACCCATATTTATAAAAACTTTTTCTCATATTCGTTTACAACGAATTACCCATTGAAATATCTCCATCTATTTTTCGAACACCCTGTATATTAGGCTTAAAGATAGCTTTCTTGACAGAATGGTGAATGCGCCTCTTTATAATTGATTAAGCTTCTGTATAAAATGGTGAAAATGGCTTAAATGGGTTGGTTTTCTGTACAGAATGGCGAATGCGCCCCAGTTAGTTATATTGCTTTGGACATTACCGGCTCTAGAGGATGATATTTTAAAGCATTTTTTTGGTAATTTTGATTATTTCAATATATTTTGTAACGAATAATTTTCTAAGCATCATACTTTTAGCTTTATAAAAATGGTTCCTAAAATTTTGATTTTTGATGTGACTGGTCACCTGGTCGTCACTAGTAGTTAATAAAGACCATATTTCTAATAATTACTTTTTAATTACTGTATACTAAAAATAAATTTTGTAGAAAATACTTTTTTGTATATCATCAGCTATGTATTTTTTAATAATGGTCCTAGTAGTTCCTGAGATTTTGATTTTTTAAGTAAATTATTACTTAAGAGTTTAAACTATTTTGAACCTAACGAATTAAACGGGCTGATGTTTTCAAAAATTATAATTGCCCTACCTTGCACCCTGAATGAAACTTCTAAAGTATACTTTTCTAGATATCATTCTTTTTAGTTCATTAGAATAGTCTTAGTGGTTTCTTGGATATTGACTTTTGAAGTGAGTGGTCACCTAGAAGATCAAATTATGTTCTTGGACTTTACTATCTACAAGCAACCATAATTCCGAAAATATTTGTTCGATTTGGCTTAAAACTATTATTATATTAGCTTAAACACTTTTCTGAATATCAGGCTTTTTATTTCATAACAAAAATGTCTTATGTACCCGGTTTTCTCCTTTTAAGAAGCTTTCTGGACAAAATGGTGAATGCGCCTCTGCTTTTTAAATAAATTTTTGTCTAAAATGGCGAAGGTGCAATATATGGGTTGACTTTTAGCATGACTTCAGTACAAAATGGCGAGTTGAAGAGGAATTTATGGAAAGTTAGTTATATTTTGGAGATTACTGCCTTAAAAGTCCGATATTTCTAAAAAATGCTGCCGTATAATTTTAAATCTTTAAACAAATTTTGTAATGATTTTTTTTTGAAGTCATACTTTTGTTCTCTTATAGGATTATTGATTCGTGAGATTTTAGTTGTTGAAGTGATTGGTCACCTGATAGATCAGAGTTTGGTTTTTGAACTTTAAGGCCTAAAAATTAAGATATTTCCAAAAATATTTGTTAGGTACTTTAGACTATTGACAAAATTTTTAGACAATACCTTTCTGAATATCGTGCTTTTTATTTCTTAAAAATAGTCCCAGTGGTTCCTGAGATTTTGACTTTTAAAGTGAAGATAACACTTTACTGTCTCAAAAGACTCTTTCTCCAGGATTAATCCGAAATTTCCATTACATTACTTTAAGCCCTGATTAAAATTTAAAAAAAAAATACTTTTCCAGAATTCACACCATTTATTTCATCAGAATAGTATTGGTAGTTTTTAAGATTTTGGACTTTAAAATGGGCGGTTACCTAACAGATCAAACTTTTTCGTTGGACCTTACTGTCTACAAAAAAAAAACGATATTTCAAAGGTTTGTTGAACTACTTTGGGCTATAAATAACATTTTTAGAAAATACTTTCCTGAATATAATGTTTTTTTTTCATGAGAAATTGGTAATACATATGATTTCATCCATTTAATGAATTTTGTGGACGAAATGATGAATGCGCCCCTGTTTCGTTGATTCTCACCAACGTTCTGTACAAAATGGCGAATGCACACGAGTTAGTTATGCCTTAAAAGGACAATATTTCCAGAAATATTTATTGTACAATTTTAAATCTTAAATATATTTTGTAAAAAATGTTTTTGATTATCCTGCTTTTAGTTTTATTAAAATAGTGCTATAAAAAATATTTCTAGACAATAATTTCCCGAATATCATGCTTTACATAATATATCAAAATTTATACAGTTGAGGAGTTTTCTGGATAATATGGTGAAGGCGCCCATGGTTCGCTGAAAAAACTTCTAATAAAACTTCTGTATAAAATGGCGAAGGTGCTTCGTATGAATTGGCTTTTAGCATATTTTGTTGATAGTATCGCGCACCGAGTAAGTTATATTGAATTGGACATTACTACCTTAAAAGGACGATATTTCCAGAAATATTTGTTGAATAATTTTGAGTATTAGACAAATTTTGTGAAGTATATTTTTCTGAAAATTTTACTTTTAGTTTCATGGGAATAGTGTTAATGGTTCCTGGGATTTTAGCTTTTGAAGTGAGTGAGCACCCGGTAGATCAAACTTTGTATTTGGACTTTAGTGATTAAAAATTACGATATTTAAAAAAAAAAAGATTTTAATATTATAAACTATAAATGAAATTTCTAAACAATACTTTTCTGATTATCGTGTTTTTTATTTTTTGAGAATGTTTCTGGTGGTTCCTGAGTAGATCAAAATGTCTTCCTGGACTTCAAAGGGCCGATATTTGCGAAAATATCCAATAGACTAATTTGAACTTTAAATGACATTTCTAAAGAATATTTTCCTGGATATTATCCTTTTTGGTTCATTAGAATAATCTTGGCAGTTCTTTGGATATTGACTGTTGAAATGAGTTTGAATAAAAATTACGATATTTCCAAAAAATTTTATTGGAACTTTGAATATAGTTTCTAGACAATACTTTATAAATATTATGAATCGTCCTAGTGGTTCTTGAGATATTAGCCTTTGAAGTGAGTTTATCCTTTGACTTTACCATCTAAAAAAAACGATAAATCAAAATACTTCTTGAATTCCTTTGAAATATAAATAAAATATCTAGACATTACTTTTCTGAACCTAATGCTTCTTGTTTCATGAAAAAATGGTTACATACATCATGGTTTTATCCTTTTGAAAAAATTTCCGGATAAAATGGCGAATGCGCCTTTACTTGGTTGATGGAGTTCTTACTAAGTTTCTGTATAAAATGGTGAAGGTGCTTCATATGGGTGGGCTCTAACCTGATAGATCAGATTTTGTCCCTTGAATTTACTGTCTAAAAAAAAAACGATAAATAAAAATAATTTTGAAAATACTTCTTGAACTATAAGTAAAATTTCAATTTCAAATACTTTCTGAACCTGATGCTTTTCGTTTAATGAAAATGGTTACATTTCAGAATTTCAGGACAAAATGGCGAATGCGCCTTTGCTTGGTTAAAGGAGTTCTTACTAAATTTCCGTATAAAATGGTGAAAGTGCCTCATGTAGACTCTGGAAGTGAGTGGTCACCTTGACTTCGTCCTTTGACTTTACTGTCTAAAAAAAACGATAAATAAGAAATATTTTAATAGTACTTCTTGTAAGCTATTAATAGAATGTCTAGACAATAATTTTCTGAAATGTGTCTTGTTTCATGTGAAAATGGTTACATATATCAGGTTTTGTTTTTGCGAAAAATCTTCCGGATAAAATGGCGAATGCACCTTGGCTTGATAAAAGGACATCTTATTAAGTTTCTGTATAAAATGGTGAAAGTGCCTCAGGTTTTCGCTGTTGTGAAATGAGTGGTCACCTGGTAGATCAGATTTTGCCTTTGGACTTTGGTACCTTAAATAAAACGATAATTCCTAAACTATTTGTTGAACTACTATGAGTTATTAATAAAATTTCTAGGCAATACTTATGCTTTTCATTTCATTAAAATAGTTCTGGTAGTTCCTCGAATTTTGGACTTTGAAGTGGGTGGTCACCGAGCAGATCAGACTTGATCTGTTACTACCTAAAAAAGACGATATTTCCAAAAATATTTCTTGCATAACTATGAACTAAAGACAAAATTTATAAACAACACATTTTTAAATGTCATACATTTCATGTCATGAAAATCGGCCAAACGGTTCCTGAGATTTTGAAATTGAAAATGAATGATACAACCATTCAAATTTCTCTTCAAAATGGCGAAGGCGCATCATCTTGTTGCAACTGGACCTCTTCAGATATTAACACAAACGTTTATGTAGTAAAATAATCGTGGATGTCATCGTGAGAACAAACAGATTTTTTGGAAGGGGAAAGAGGAGGAGGAGGAGAAGGAGACGAAGAGCGAAAAAACAACACAAGTACCGCGGAAGTTTGTCCGCATTAAAAGTAAAGTTGAGCCGAAACTCCCGCAAACAAAGCTAATGGAATCCTTGGGTCGGTAACGAGAGAAAAAAGCAAATAGACTTTTATTTACATACACTTTACATAGACGCCGGATGACTCGTCTATAAAAAAGGAAAAAAATTCGGGTTTTGGCCATTTCACCGCTCCTTTTATTAAAAAGAAATGGAGTTTTCCAGTAACAGTCCTTATTAAGCAAAAAAATAGATATTTTTAATACATCCTGTATTCTGCTCTAAAACAAAACTCTATATAAATACAAAAAAAATTAGATGAACTTTCATATATACAAACTCACTAATTAGGCAACAACTTTCCTGCAAACAGCAAAAATCCCTGCCGATCTGGACCTGCACGTAAAATAATGAGAAACGCGCTTAACAGATTTCGGCTCGTTATAAAGTTTCATAATAATATTATAGAGCGACGTATGTTTTGACCGAAAGAGAGAAAGAGCTACACGTGAATCTCCGTGTAGAAATATGAGAACAATTCTGGCAGTAATTAAATTAACCGAGGGGAGGAGCAACAGAGATGCTGCATTATGTTTTTCCGGCTTATGCTGCTCGTAGGTCCGGCCAGTATATGGGAGCATAAGGAAGAAATTAGGTTATCTTTTAAATAATCCCAGAAAACATAACTACACTCTGGTTAATCTCTCTCTCTCTCTGGTTTTTAGAGAGCATTAGCAGAATTGCTATGCAGGGTTTATAGGGAGGTATTACGGAAAATTACGCTAAAATTCCCTTAAGTTTGTCTTAAGAGACATAGAGAATAGTTTTTTGAATATCATGCTTTCTGTTTCATCAGAAAAGTGTAAGTGGTTCTTTGGATATTGGACTTTGAAGTAGATGGTGAAGTTTGAAGATAGGGATACCTTGAAAAGCCATTTTTTTTTTAATATTTAATTAAACTAATTTTATTTTATTTGTTATAAAAATTAAATTTAAAATTTATTTTTTACTTAATTAATTTTATATTTAATTAACAAATAATACGCTTTTTATTTCATGACAACAGCTGTACTAGATTCTTGAATATTGGACTTGAAGATCAGAAAATTTGTTATTAATTTACTGCGTATCATATCGCATTAATATTATTACTGATACTACTATTATTATTATTATCTCAATTAGTTTTCCAGATTTTAAAATGAGTGCTCAGCTTAATTTAATAAGGGTCGTACAGCGTTTCTGCTCATTGGCTTCTTCAAGACAACTAAGAAAAATAATGCTTTTCCTACTCGTACTAAAGAAGAAAGTATTGTAAAACATCTAACAAAACTCCTTAGGATATAGCAAAAATATACTTAATTGTAGTATACTTAAATACCTCATGGCTTATTATATGACATCTGACATGTCTAGTATATGAGACATGTCGGTGCCTAATATAGAAAAAATATTGTAAAAATATTACGTGACAAGAATAATAAAAGAACACAATATCCAAATGTTGCATTTGCACATTTTAGTCAATACCTCTATAACTTCTTACAAGTTACAGACCTAAATATAAACAAATAGTAAATATGTTGAGTTTTATTTGCCTTATCCATATAGTCCATTATATTTTACTTACTAGTCCTTCGAATCGGATTAAAATTATTGGATGCAAATCCGGCTCAAAGGACCAGTATGTAGAATATCCACTCTAACACACACAAGTAAATTAAAGGTAGAAGAAGGCATGTGAATTGTTCTAGGTTTTTAATAAAATATGTTTAAAAAATAATCAATAAGTAAGTGCTTCATAGTGTGCAAAATCACGAGTTTGCTAATCAATTGCCTGGAATAGGAAGAATGTGAATCAATAATCAACTGCCTGAAATTAATGAAACTATGAATCAGAGTGAAATAAATAGATTAAATTGAACTCCTCAAGTTCAACTTTTTGAATTGATTCATCAATTCATTCATGCCTGAAATACAAAACTCAAGAACTTATGACTAATAATTTATTATTAAAGAAAGAATCAAGATTTGAAGTTGATCAACTGTTTGAAATTCCAAAAAATTCGGTTTTTTAAATCAATTATTTGGATTATGATAAATAAAAATCAATAATTAACTGTCATTTATTTACGTGCGAACTGTTTTGAATAAAAAAATCATTGATCAAGTTTGTGACAGTGCACAAATTTAAGGGTTTGCACATCAATTTCCTAAAATCAATTATATGATTCTATGCTCTTGTTTTAAATAGGAAAAAAGAGAATCAATAATCAACTGCCTGGAATTATTTACACTATGAATAAGAGCTATAAGATATAGAATTAACAGGTTCAATTATATGAACTACTAAAAGAGTTACAACTGCTTCACTTCATGAATGTGAATGAAGTCATTAAACCTTGTCAAAATACAAAATTTGAGAATTAATAATCAATTGTTAAATATTGAAATAGGAATCAAGATTTGAAAACCAACGGTCTGGAATTGACGATATTAAACCCCAGAAGTTAATTGCATGGAATAGGAGCAATACAAATCAATCAATAATTACTTAAAATTAATAAAATTGTTAATTTATACACGAACTGTCTAAAATCAAAAAGTCATTAAATCTCTGAAAAGGTAGCTGAAATTATGCAAAATAACTGATTTGCACATTAGAGAAAAGAATCATATAATTAGGAATCTATGCTCAATTTTCTAGAATAGGAAAAAGGGGAATCGATAATCAATCACCTGAAATAAAAGAATTATAATTTCTTAAGTTCAACTCGTTAACTTGATGCATAAAATCAGGACACAGCATTAATAATCAATTATTAAGTATTGAAGAAGGAATCAAAAATCACGAAAATCAACTGCTTGGAATTAAAGAAAATAAGCGTATTTGAAGTCAATTACCTGAAATAAAAAATTAATTAATCAACTATTTGACAATGCGTAAAATCATGGATTAGCACATTAATTGCCAAAAATTGTGTAATTAAGATTCTATGCTCAACTGCCTGGAAGTTGAAAGAAAAAAGTTAATCAATATTCAACTGCCTAAAATTAATGAAACTATAAATCAGAGTAGAATTAACAGATTCTATCACCTGAAATATAAAAATAACAACTCCTTGACTTGATAAATAAATTCATTACACAGTGGCAGATATACAAGACTCAAAAATTAGATTAAATCAATAAATAACACAAATCATTCATACATGAAGAAGTATTAATCAAGTGCCTGACAATATGCAAAATTATGAGTTTGCATGCAAAAAAAAGTAATCAATTATCAATAACCTGGAATAAGAGAATAACAAGCATTCTAGTTCAACTCCTTGATTCGAGGCGAAATTTCATGACACATTGCCTAAACTATAAAACTCAAGAATGAATGATCAATTGTTTATTATTGAAAGAAAATCAAGAATTGATGATCAGCTGCCCGAAATAATAAAAAATAAAGGTTTTCAAAGTCAATTTGCTGGAATAAAAAAATTAATAATCAAGGGCACAAATTGATGGGTTTGTCTATGAATTGCCTAGAATCATAAAGTAAAGATAATATACTCGATCATTGCCTTTAAGTAATAAAATAATGAACCAGAGTTTTAAGAACTCCTGAAATTCAGCTGCTTGATTTGATGCCTAAATTCATAACAAACTGCCTGAAATATTAAAAATAATAATCAATAATTATCTGCATGAAATTGATAAAATTACTAATTCATACGCGAACTGCGTGTAATAAAAAAATTAATAATCAAGTGCCTAGAATCATATAATTCAGAACCTATGCTCATTGGTCATAAATACAAAAAAAAATAGAAATCAATAATCAATCACCTGGAATAAGAGAATCACAAGTCAATATTTCAATATTTGAACTCTTTGATTTGAGGCAAAATATAAAAATTCATAGCACTTTACCTAAACTATAAAACTCAAGAATGAATAATCAATTGTTTAATATTGAGAAAAAAATCAAGAATTGATGATCAGCTGCCTGAAATTTAAAAAAACTAAGGGTTTTCAAAGTCAATTGCCTGGAATAAAATAAATCAATAATAAAATGCACAAATTGATGGCTTTGTATATCAATTGTCTAGAATCGTATAATAAGATACTATGCTCAATCATTGCCTGAATTAATGAGACAATAAACCAGATTTTTAAAATATGGAGTTAACAGATTCAATTACCTGGAATAGGAAAAATATGAATTAATAATTAACTGCATGAAATTATTATTTTATATTCGAACTGCCTGTAATAAAAAAAATCAATACTCAAGTGCCTGACATTGCCCAAAATCATAAAGTTGCACATCAATTGCCTAGAATCATATAACTGAGATTTTATGCTTATTCGTCTTAAATAGAAAAGACATAGTAATCAATAATCGATTACATAAAATAAAAGAATTACAAGTCCTCTAGTTCACTCCTTTCTTTGAAATCAATTGCCTAAAATAAAAGAAAATCACTACCCAAATGTCTGAGAGTGCAAGTCTGAATCAATTGCAACCAAATTTGTAATAAATGCTTGTATATTAATTGCCTGGAATCATATAATAAAGATTCTATAATCAATTGCCTAATATAGAAAATAAGTGAATCAAAAACTAACTAGCTGAAATTAACGAAACTATGAATCAAAGCTAAAAGATGTGAAATAAACAGATTCAATCACTGAAAATAATAAAAAAATAAAATAAAATAAAACTCCTTGACTTGATGTATAAATTCATGACATACTGCCTGAAATACGAAACTTAAGCATTATTGATCAATTGTTTAATATTGAAAAAAGGATTATGATTTGATGTTCAACTGCCTAAAATTATAAAAATTGATTGATTTTTAAAATCAATTGCCTGTAATAGGATAAATATGAATCAATAAGTAACTGTCTTAAATTGATCAAATTTATAATTCATACGCGAAATGCCTGATCTACAAAATTGTACGTAAAATCATAGGTTTGCATATCAATAACCTAGAATCTATGCTCAATTATTGTGATGTCATTAATTATTAATTTCTTCCAGTAAAACGAAAAAGTCCAATAGAATAACTTATTCCTTAAGATTCGTTATAAAATAAATACACATTCACAATAATAATTCTTGCAGGCAGTTGAGGTTAGTTTTTATTCTATACAAGCAGTTATATTTACTACTTATTGCTTTTAAATTCCCATAAAAGGCGGATTTATTTGCATGAATTAAATCCAGAAGATGGTCTCAACTGCCTGGAAGAATTAAGCAAATTTAAGCTTTAGAGCATAACAAATTATTAAGATTTAGACGTTTTAAGCAAATAATGCGTAACGAATGTCGTATCCATTTAAGTTATGCATAAAATATGCATCCCTTTTAATTGCCATTTAATTGTAATAGTATGGACCTATACCAGTAGAAGGTGAGAAAAGTAAATGGAGATTTAGGTAATTGTACTATTAATTTTTTTATATATTAAAGATTTAATGTTAGTTAATAATTTAATTTTTTTTTACGCAGTGAATTCTTGATGTCTATATTGACAATAAAGTTTAATTAAAACTAACCTGTAACTGCCTGAAATAATTAACTAGTTCATAATTAACGTTTAAATTAAAATTGCTTTACAATTCCAGGCAGTCGAGGCAGGATTTGTCTATTTAAGGAACTTGAGCATTAAAAATGTCAACAATATAAATAACTAATTTATTTATTATTAATATTTAAATTATATCTTTTTACAAATTAGGAGCTCCTTGAAATTACCAAAAGCCAATTTTTGAACAATATTTTCTAAATAGTATGATTTTATTATAATTTACTACACTAAAAAAAAATTAAGTATCAGTATGTCAAATAACACATTTTTTAGAGCTCATCAAAGTCTACAAAAACACGTTTTTAAACATTATTTATTTAAAAAATCCGTATTTTATAAGTTATAGTACAATTTCACTCTTATTTCCAATGTAATTTAATGGCACTATCTATACTAATAAAAATATTTGGCAACAATACTTTGTCTTCATTGATGTCTGTATTTTATACAATTAAATTGTAAATGTCTAAAAATCATAGGCAGTTTAATTAAAACTAATCTTTAACTGCCTGGAATAATTAATTAATTTTTAGTTAACATTTAGATTAAAATTGTTTTACAATTCTAGGCACTCGAACTGTAGTTCTTTAAAATAATCGGACAATTTACTTAAAACTGAGCATTAACTGCCTAGAATGATTAATTAATTTGTATTTAACATTTAGATTAAAATTGTTTTATAATTCCAGGCAGTCGAGGCATCATTTTTCTATTGGAAAGTTGCATACATTGTCCAAAATACCCACGACTATTATTATTAGTTATTTATATTGATTCACGTTTTTCAAAAATATACAGGATTTTAAGAAACAGAACATTTTTCTACATAGGATCAGCATAGCGGTTCCATCTGTAATTGACAATTTATTTCTCAAAAAATCAAATTTAAAAAAATATGTTTGAAACGATCATGCCCTAAATTGATCCCTTCTTTAACTACCAATGAAAGTTGCATGCACTTTTGTGAGTAAATAACAAAAATATGATTTTTTTTTTAAAACCACTTAAAATGATACTATTTAACGTAATTCTGAAGTAAAAAAATGCTCATAGTTTTCTTGTAATCGAATGTCAAATTTTAAAAAAATTTTCAAACAAATTCTTTTAAACATAACAATATATTAAAAAAAAATACATTTATAAAACCGTATTATTAACAATACGAATCCGGCATCAAAAAACCATAATTTAATTTAATTTAAATTATGCTCGACGGTATACAATAATATTCGACGCACTAGCCGTATAAATTAAAATCACCATCTGGACGGTTTATTATTCAGAGGAGATACACCATTTATATACGTACATACGTACGTATATTATTTATTGATTAACAAAAGCCATAATTTCTAAACGAAATTAACGATAATAAATAATCATTTTATATTTTAGTGGAATTTTTGGGCGGTTGGAACGAGTATTATTATTATTATAATACATTTTGGTTATTGATTTTTTTTTTAATATCAGGACAGTCTAAAAATTTATTAAAAAGTGAAATTTCGAGGATCGACGAGGAAAGACCAAAGGAGGTACGAGAAAATTAAAAATCCTTAATCGGTTAAGACTAACTGCTTCTAATTGAAAAGTATATGATGTAGTGAAAAATGGAATTTACCTATAAACTTTACACTGCAGTAAACCACCGAATGTTGTAATGGAAAAAAAATATACATTACAACAAGAATACTTTTAGAGCGTACGTTCAATTGTCATCCAAAATAGGCCAAAAAAAAATAGAGAATATAAAAGAGAAAAAATAAGTGGGGTAAATATTAATTAATTTCCCATTTAGGGCCATTATTACGGGAGAAAAGCACTAATTATAATTATAATTCGACCGTTTTAATAATTACGAATGCGTGAACGCAAAGCAGATCCGCCGTTGCGAGATAATATGCCGTCCGTATGGCACGATAATTTATAATTGTCAAATTGCATACGGAAACAAATTATTTAACGCAACGACATATTAGTAATTTTCATACGAGATGTGCATTGTTTATACGAATTAATTTTGAATGCGGTGTTAAAATATTTAAATAATTGTATGTACAGTATGGAGTTTAGTTTAAAAAAATCTATATATCATAATATAATCATAATAAAATCATATAATCATAAGGTGATTTTAAGAAGAAAAATTAAAGTTTTAAGCTACAAAGTTTTGTGGTGGCCAATTTCACTAGCTAATCTAAACTACTTTCATTTTTGTTACAACTACTTGACTTAATAGATAAATTCATTATGACACACTGCCGGAAATACTGATTCTTCATTTTCGGAGAAAGTTTGGTGCAAGTATACATGATGTGGTTTGTGTTTATGAAGTTTAAATTCTTAGTTCGTAGTTCTGAACAATGAAAGGTGAATAATTCTTAGATGAAGCGAACTTTCTTTTGTGCCTAAATACGGTAGAGCCTTAATTTAATTTTCAATTTAATCTCTTTTTTAATTCGCGTACTAATGGAAAAAATATTTTTTTAAAGTACTTATATTTCAGGTTCAAATTGAACCAAATCGAATAAGTCTTTTATTAAAATAATGAAAAATATTCCAAGGCTTCAAATTATGTTAAAAAAAGGCACCTAAATTTCACCTGATATTTTCTATCGAAAATTAGAATTGAATTATTAACCTTTTAATTACGCCTCTAGTGGCCAAATTTTAAACTTAAAAATAATTTCCAGCAATATAGTAAAACACCCTATATATACTGAATTACGCCAATTGAACGCTGTAATTGACTAGCAGTTTACGCTAACTACTGGACTTTCCTGATAACCTGTATTTATTTATTCGATAAATAATATAAAGCTAAATTTAACGTTTAAGCACCAAACGAACTCCCTCTATTTACCCCCTCCCTTAAAGTTTTTCTACCTACTCTGCTCTATTTTCTCTATATATAGCAATGGCCAGTAATGCATTGCAAAAAGTAGTGTATTAGGGTCAGTCCCTCACTTTAAAATTATGTTTTATCTCTACGATTAAGGGGATTTGTGTAGGCCGAACCCTCTAGGATTTACCTTTTATGTATAATTACATATATATATATATATGTGCGAGAGGGTAAATTACCATAAAGGAAAATATCAGTTTTACCGCTCCTAAAATGAAAACTAATGGCGCAGCAAATGGGCCCCAGATACGATAAAGATTAACGGAAGTTTTTAGTGAGGATTTCTAATTATAAGAAAATTAAATTTTTAATGAGAAATAATATAAGTGACCCAAAAATTGACTTCACTCTCTTCTTCCAGCACTTCGCAAATAAAAATCCTTCAAAGTCATTTCTCTCTTTCCAGGTGTCAGTCAATTCAACTAGAGGGACTAGAAACAGCATTCATGTGGATTCTTTAATATTTCTTACCTTCAAGATTCCTCATGTTGTTTATAAAATAATGCTACAGTATAAGGAATCACGAGAACTTTAGTTACCAGATAGTGAAAATGTCCGCTAATCAAATCAGAGGATTCCAAAGGGCTTTTCCAGAATACTGGGAATACAAAATTATCTGGAAACGTGTATAGATGAACATTTTTGGGGATTTTAGAAACAAGTTATGTTCTGCTCACTGGAAAGCACTGTCCTACTCATCCAGATCAGAATATTTTCAGGAATAGAATTGTCCTACCACATGTCGCTCTAATGGTCTGAAGGTGACCCAAATACAGACACGCCTTATATTTTTAAAATTTTTAGGCTAATTTTGAAAAAAAAAGAGAAATAGTTATTGGTTGTTTTCTATTGGAAATTACAATTTTCTTATAACTAAACATTATTTTCTTCTAATTAACTAAGACCAAAAATAGGCGTTTTCTTCCAGGCAGTTGAGTACATTTAGAAAAAAAAATTGGAATTTATGGTAAAAGGTTTCTACTTATTATATGTATGTAAATATAAAAATCGATAAAAAACCCTTTTTATGTATATCTAATTTTTTTTTCCAATTTATTGGAAACGTAAAAATTACAAACCAAAAAAATGTGCAAAATTAATTCCTTTTTTTTGGGAAAAAGGAAGACATAAAAAAGGACCAAAGCCTCAAAAATAAAAAAAATTATTAAACTAAATATTTATCACACATCAAGAATTAAAACAAAAATTAAATTAACAATACAAAATATAACAAAAAAATTGGAGACCAGTTCGGACGTTCCGCTACTAAGACGCTCCGTCATATCCTTGTTTCGCACATAGCAAAAGAGGAACGGCGAAGTAGCCTATGGAGAGTTGACGCGTGCCAACTGTTCCCGAATCAAAGCCATCGATAAAATTGGATTAGAAAAAATTAGAAAATTGCTAAAATTAATGTCAGAATATAAAAGACAATTTTTGATTAATTTATCGACAAACAGTAATAATTAGATTATTGAAATAACTATTTTTGTCTACACACTTAATTAATTTTATTTTACTTTAACAACTTAGGTTTATTACAAATAAATATAAATTGATTTTATTTAGACTGAATCAATTTTTATTTCTTCAGTTCCTTTTGTCTTTTTAGTACGTTTTTTAATATTTGCTTCGTGTTGTCATTTTTGGTAAATACATAAATAATATAATTTTTTTTTAATATTTCTTGAAAAAGGATTTTTTTTATAAATAGCGCTCAATAAAAATTAATACAAATAATGTTGAAATTAAATTATCCTTTATCTTAATATTTGTAACATTTGGATATATTATTGGTTGTTTTCTGTTGGAAATCACAATTTTCTTATAACTAAACATGATTTTCTACTAATTAACTAAGACCAAAAATAGGTGTTTTCTTCCAGGCAGTTGAGTAAATTTAGAAAAAAAAATTGGTATTTATGTTAAACGCTTTGTACTTATTATGTGTATATAAGTATAAAAATCGATAAAAAACCTTTTTATGGCATTAAATAACGTTTAGACATTTTTCGTTAATATTTTCTCGAATAAAGTAGGGTTAAAACAGCTGTAACCCTTTGTAGGAAAAAAATTGAGAACACCGATACTTTGAACATTTGTAATGTTTTTAAAGTCTGTTCTTTGGCTATTATCCTTTGACTTTTGAATAATATTTAAATATTTTAGGATTTCTTATTATAAGAAAATTAAATTTTAAATGAGCAACAATACAACTGACCTAAAAATTGACTTCACTCTCTTCTTTCAGCACTTCGCAAATTAATAAAAAATTTAAAAAATAAAATTCCTTCAAAGTCATTTCTCTTTTTCCAGGTGTCAGTCAATTCAACTAGAGGGACTAGAAACAGCATTCATGTGGATTCTTTAATATTTCTTACCTTCAAGATTCCTCATGTTGTTTATAAAAGATTGCGGAAAGTTGATGTGATCAACAACTATCGTGGACTAATGAAAGTGGCAGTATACAGAATGAAGTTTATGAAGTGTTTCTAGAAGAAAATTGAATGCTACAGTGTAAGGAATCACGAGAAGTTTGGTTACCAGATAGTGAAAATGTCCGCTAATCAAATCAGAGGATTCCAAAGGGCTTTTCCAGAATACTGGGAATACAAAATTATCTGGAAACGTGTATAGATGAACATTTTTGGGGGTTTTAGAAACAAGTTATGTTCTGCTCACTGGAAAGCACTGTCCTACTCATCCAGATCAGAATATTTTCTGGAATAGAATTGTCCTACCAGATGTCGCTCTAATGGTCTGAAGGCGACCCAGATACAGACACGCCTTATATTTTTAACATTTTTAGGCTAATTTTGGAAAAAAAAAGAGAAATAGTTATTGGTTGTTTTCTATTGGACATTACAATTTTCTTATAACTAAACATTATTTTCTACTAATTAACTAAGACCAAAAATAGGCGTTTACTTCCAGGCAGTTGAGTACATTTAGAAAAAAAAATTGGAATTTATGGTAAAAGGTTTCTACTTATTATATGTATGTAAATATAAAAATCGATAAAAAACCCTTTTTATGTATATCTAATTTTTTTTTCCAATTTATTGGTAACGTAAAAATTACAAACCAAAAAAATGTGCAAAATTAATTCCTTTTTTTTGGGAAAAAGGAAGACATAAAAAAGGACCAAAGCCTCAAAAATAAAAAAAAATAATTAAACAAAATATTTATCACACGCCAAGAATTAAAACGGAAATTAAATTTTTCTAACAATACAAAATATAACAAAAAAAATGGAGACCAGTTCGGACGTTCCGCTACTAAGACGCTCCGTCATATCCTTGTTTCGCACAAAGCAAAAGAGGAACGGCGAAGTAGCCTATGGAGAGCTGACGCGTGCCAACTGTTCCCGAATCAAAGCCATCGATAAAATTGGATTAGAAAAAATTAGAAAATTGCTAAAATTAATGTCAGAATATAAAAGACAATTTTTGATTGATTTATCGATAAACGGTAGTAATTAGATTATTGAAATAATTATTTTTGTCTACACACTTAATTAATTTTATTTTACTATAACAACTTAGGTTTATTACAAATAAATATAAATTGATTTTATTTAGACTGAATTAATTTTTATTTCGTCAGTTCCTTTTGTCTTTTTAGTGCGATTTTTAATATTTGCTTCGTGTTGTCATTTTTGGTAAATACATAAATAATATAAGTTTTTTTTTATATTTCTTGAAAAAGGATTTTTTTTATAAATAGCGCTCAATAAAAATTAATACAAATAATGTTGAAATTAAATTATCATTTATCTTAATATTTGAAACATTTGGATATTTTAAGGCTAAATTTGAAAGAAGAAGAGAAAAAATTATTGGTGGTTTTCTGTTGGAAATCACAATTTTCTTATAACTAAACATGATTTTCTACTAATTAACTAAGACCAAAAATAGGTGTTTTCTTCCAGGCAGTTGAGTAAATTTAGAAAAAAAAATTGGTATTTATGTTAAACGCTTTGTACTTGTTATGTGTATATAAGTATAAAAATCGATAAAAAACCTTTTTATGGCATTAAATAATGTTTAAACATTTTTCGTTAATATTTTCTCGGATAAAGAAGAGTTAAAACAGCTGTAACCCTTTGTAGGAGAAAAATTGAGAACACCGATACTTTGAACATTTGTAAAATTTTTAAAGTCTGTTCTTTGGCTATTATCCATTGACTTTTGAATATTATTTAAATATTTAAGGATTTCTTATTATAAGAAAATTAAATTTTAAATGAGCAACTATAAATGTGACCTGAAAATTGACTTCACTCTCTTCTTCCAACACTTCGCAAATTAATAAATAATTAAATAATAAAATTCCTTCAAGGAAGGAGGATTCCAAAGGGCTTTTCCAGAATACTGGGAATACAAAATTATCTGGAAACGTGTATAGATGAACATTTTTGGGGGTTTTAGAAACAAGTTATGTTCTGCTCACTGGAAAGCACTGTCCTACTCATCCAGATCAGAATATTTTCTGGAATAGAATTGTCCTACCACATGTCGCTCTAACGGTCTGAAGGTGACCCAAATACAGACACGCCTTATATTTTTAACATTTTTAGGCTAATTTTGAAAAAAAAAAGAGAAATAGTTATTGGTTGTTTTCTATTGAAAATTACAATTTTCTTATAACTAAACATGATTTTCTACTAATTATATAAGACCAAAAATAGGTGTTTTCTTCCAGGCAGTTGAGTAAATTTAGAGAAAAAATATTGGATTTTATGGTAAAAGGATTGTACAATGGCGATGAATCCGGGTTTCAGATTTGCCCAGAAACTGGCAAAGTTTTTGCTAGAGAAGGCGCAAAAAATGTTTATTCTGTGGAAAAAGGATTATCTAAGGAAAGCATCACTATCATGTTTTCGTTTTCTGCTTCTGGATTAACTTGTCCGCCAATGATAGTGTATCCTTACAAGCGAGTTCCAGAAAAAATAAGTCAGACTGTCAAAGATCCTGATTGGGGCATTGGAAGATCCGACAATGGGTGGATGACGGCAGATACGTTCTATGATTATGTGAAAAATATATTTCATCCGTTTTTGGTGAATAATAATATACAATTCCCTGTAATATATTTTTGGATGGGCATAAGTCCCATTTAAGTTATGACTTGAGCCTACTTTGTAATGAGTTAAACATTGAAGTTATAGCCTTATATCCAAATGCAACCAGAGTTCTCCAACCATGCGATGTTGCAGTGTTCCGGCCCATAAAAATGGGATGGAAAAAGGCAGGAGAAGTGCTAAATAAAATGGCATTTGCTCCTCTACTGGAGAGCGAAGTCGTGGCGAATAATATTAAAAGGGACACTTTAATCAATGGATTTCGTGTATGTACTTTATTCCCTTTTAACGCAGATGCTGTTGATTACACTAAGTGTTTGGGAGGAAATCAGCGTGTTGAGGTAATATTATAAAAACTTTTTTATTTACCTATTATAATTTAAATTATCACCTTACCACATTTTTAGGTAAAAATGCCGCCCCCACGTATGGACTACAGATCATTTGTTACTTTGACTGGTGAAGATGTAATTAAAAGATGTAAGTTATTCGATGATCTTTTGGTTAAGGAAGGTATTACCGAAGAATTTTTGGCTTTGTACAAAATATGGAGTTATTTTGAAAAACCTGATTCATTGACACAATACATGTTAAAAAAAAGACTTTGACGTAAGAGACATATCAGAATCGTTTGCTACTAAGGTGTTTTACTCGACTGAGGCTAAACCTGAACTAGATCCATCTGAAAACCAACCTTCAAGTGAACCAGAAATTAAAAAAATAAATTTGGATTCTAAAGTCAATTCATTTCAGATTCAACTTACAAAGAAATCACAAATTAATGTAACACAAAATATTGTCATAAAACCTAGTAAGGACACTTGTAGCTTGCCGTCAACAAGTAAGAATATAGGTGACTATCTAGAAGTGCCAGAACAACCAACAAGAAAAAATAAACGCAATATCGAAAGAGTCTCCTTTGCTATAACATCAAGAGAGTACCAGGAAAGTTTTGAGAAAAAGCGTGCCTTAATGTTAGAATTAGAAAATAATAAATTAGAGAGAAAGCGAAAAAGAGAAGAGAGTGCAGCAGCAAAAGCATTAAAAAAGACTATACGAGATATTGACAAAAGTAATGCAAAGTTCGTACAATCAAAAATAATTACCTCACATGTGATAGCTGCAAGAAAACAATTCACCGACGATGTATTTCGAAGAAATATAACGAACATGTTCCTGAAGAAGATGATGACGATTTATTCATGTGTCACTTATACTATGGAAAGCGATGATGATGATGTTATTTCAGAAATAGAAAGTGAAGGAGATATTGAAAGATGTGACCGCAAGGAATCGAACCTCAAAGAAATAGACAGCAATGAATGTAACACCGATCAACAATTAAAAGAATATTGCGTTAAGAAAGATAATGAAATAAATACACAGAAAAAAAAAATGGCAACGAACCAAAACAACTAGGAAGTTGCGAGGAGTATGAAGTAGATGAGAACGGTCAAGTCAATAGCAAAATTTACGAAAACCCAGGAGAAATGGAAAGTGAGGAAGAAATTGAAATAGACGATCTTGAACACTGTAGGAAAAAAGTGGACCAGATGTCAGAAAATAATTCAAATGACGACATGGACGTCGAAGAACTTTTTAATACATTCCAACTTGAAATGAAAAAATATAAGTGAAAATAGTTCAATAAAAGTTTTTTTACACTAAGTAGGTAATTTCAAGTTTTTATTTGCTTTTACTAATTGCTTTGCCTGTGTCCAATAACTGAACATTTTGTGTCCAGTAATTGAATTTTTTGTCTAATAACTAGATTTTCGGAGTCGTTTCAGGACCTTTCACATTTTCTAAAAGACCTATAATATTAAGGATATTTCAAACTCGTTGGCATAAAATAGGATATATGTACTAATATCAGGCATAGGCAAAAAAATATCGGTTAAAAAATACTCCAGTGGCAGCAATTTGAAATTCCAAAAAAGCTTAATTGTCCAGTAACTGGTAGTTTCACCCTAACGACAAATAGGAACATTAAAGAAAAAAAATAAAAAGTCACGGCACACGATAATTATTGAATGATGCCAACAACGCGGGTTTTACGTTTATAACTTGCTAATTTCCAGTTTATTTATAACTAATAATGAAATTTGTAAAATATACACATATTTTTTTTTTTTTACACTTTTTTGCATAAAATAACTATTATATAATGCTTCACAAAAATAACAATCTCGAAGAAAAAAAAAACATAATTATATCTTGCTTTTAATCAATATGTTATCTCAACCAAATCCAAATTACGAAATTCACAAACCAACATTTATATTTATTAGAGAACAATATTTACACTATGCCACTAATTTATCACATATATTATAACTAGGTAAAACTTGAATATTATTTAACAAGTAAGCGTAAAATTGGTTGAAACAAAATTGTAAACGGCTAAAATTAAACTACTAAAAATTTTATATAAGAAAAACATATTCCATAGAGTTAAAATTCCTTAATACCGCAATTGTGGAAGTATAAGTATTACCTTATAAATAGCAAGTGTGGGGACGTGATTTACTACAAACATTAATTGAGCCGCTCAGAGAAAAAGTGGTATATGTCAGTATTTTTTAATTTTTGAGATATACCATTAATTATGTTTCTACTGGTCTAATATATTCAGTCGAAAACTGGTATAAGTCAAAATTTTAACTTAGCTAAGATAAGAGCTTCCTAACGTTATTCCTCTCAACATAATGGATTCGTTCGCTGGAATAGTGGCATAAGTCAAGGCACCACGCTATTTCGATGTCGCGCCAGGTCCTATTAAACTCGCTTTTTCTTGTTTAGTCAGGTTTTTTTAGTGTTATGGTACGTAGTGTGTAGATCAGTTACTGTAGCTAAGAAAAAAGATATGATAGAACTTCTTCAGTGGATTCTCCCGATATTTAGCATCAGTTCTTCCTGGACTTACTGACAAAAGAAGATGCTGTTGACAGTGGTCCATTATCCGATTCTGATGAAGATTAATTTGTTTAATAACTTGTTCTTACTCTCCTTACTGTAAGTTTAGTAGTAGTAATGTTTTGCTCTTCAAGCTCTTTATTTTTTGAACACTTTTATCAGTAATAGATATCATAGTAAACATTTGGAAATTTGGTTAACTCTTACGAGGAAAAGTGATATAACTCTCCAAGTTATACCACTTTTTCGCTATGTTTTTGAAAAAAACTTACTGGAAGAATGACATTGGGCGGCAAGAATGTAATTAATGGGCGCAATCAGTAAAAATGTTTACCATATGAAATTTTAGTGCAGGGTTATTATAAATATGTACAAAAAAGTAAAGAATATGTTACTGTGATTTTTTAATTCATCCAGATGCAAAATATCAATTTTCTAAATTTCTACTTACTTCTAGGGAGTTAGACCACTTTGCCGCTGAACGGCTCAATTACACATCAAGTAAATTAATAATAACCCAAAAGTATACAGGTAAATAATGCACTTTTGGCCTCATCACTATTCACGCAATAAATTATTAAAAAAAAAAAAATCCAACGGTCAATTTGTCTTATCTATACATATATAACGTAACGTTAAAAGACAAGGCATTACCGTGAAAAATGTTTATAAAATTATAAATGGGAACCCCGGGGAGGTAAAATGGACTTAAATATTTACAGAATGTGACCGCGCGTGCTAAGTCCCGCTAAACTCCTCTCTCCAATAATTCATACCCCAAATTTATTTAGCAAATGTAATCCCCTTTTAAACTCGCGCCGCATTATGGTAAATTTAAATCTTCCTGGTGGTGTTGAAGGGATAGGGGGAGGGAGTAAAGAGAAAGCTCCTGTTGTCTTTCCGATCACCGTGGATGGGGTTAACGTGACGTCACCTCGGTGGATTATTTAAATCTGCGAAAAGGGAGATTAGGTGTTTAATTAATTTCGAGGGGTTTGCTCTTTACTAAATATTTAGAGGCTTCGCTTATTTATTTGTGTTATGTAGGTCAGATCTTGGATATACGCTGCTGAATTACTAGTATGCGAGGAATGGTGGGATATTTTAAAAGTCGACATCTGGGATTTTTAGAGGGCATTTTTACTTGGGCCTAAAAATAGCGTCAAAAAATTCTTATCAAATTTTTTTCTAAGTTCCATAATAACTCGAAAAATGTCCCTGTAGCAAATGGTTTGAGGGGATAAAATGAGTTGAAATTTTAATAAATAAGTTTTTTGAACCAAAAAAAAAAAACAAATTTGAAAGAATCGATATTTGGGTCAAAACTTCCGGGGTAATTCAGAGAAATTCTCTAAAAAATGGTTTTAATTTTTTTTTTGGAAAACCTATAAGGCTAAGAGAAAAATCGTTTTTATAAAAGTTAGAGGACTACCATTTGCAGAATATTTTACAATTCTATGTCAGGCCATTTTTGAAAAAATTGAAGAATACCGATTTTTATATTTTTCTTATTTTCTCTAAACCTGTGAGGAAAATTAGTGATTTTATTTTTGCATTAAGTTTTATTCAAGAATGCCCAAAAATAAAACTTTTTTGCCCTAAATTACATATTAAGGAAATTACGAAGGGTTTTTGAAAAACCGCTCAATTTTTAAGGCCAAAAAGTCGAAAAATTGAAATCTTTAGAACATTAAAAAACGAAATTACCGCATGATAGAGCGTTGAATATTTGTCGAATAATATCGAATAATTCATATTTCCAGAAAATCAAAAAAGAATATTATTACATGATAGAGCGTAAAACTAGCGTCAAAAAATTTAACTCCAAAAATGTCCCTGTAGCAAATGGTTTGTGGGAGAAAATGAGTTGAAATTGTAATAAGTTTTTTGAACCAAAAAAAAAAACAAATTTGAAAAATCGATATTAGGCTCAAAATTTCTAAGGTAATTCAGGAACGTTCTCGAAAAAAAAGGTTTTAATTTTTTGTTTGGAAAATCTATAAGGCTAAGAGAAAAATCGTTTTTATAAAATTTAGAGGACTACCATTTGCAGAATATTTTACAATTCTATGTCAGGCCATTTTCGAAAAAATTGAAGAATACCGATTATTATATTTTTCTTATTTTCTCTAAACCTGTCAGGAAAATTAGTGTTTTTATTTTTGCATTAAGTTCTATGCAAGAATGCCCAAAAAAAAAAAACAAAAATACTTCTTTGCCCTAAATTACATATTAAATAGCAAAAATCCAACTTAATTTATTATAGTGAAGATCCTGAAAAGGACGTTTTAATTTTAAAACCCGTCGGTTTGATGCTGCTTATCCGACCACCTGACAAAATAAAATAACTAGGAATTCGTAAAAAAATATCTGAGGGTACGTGGACTTAATTAACAAATTAAATTAAACCTACATCAAAATATTGAAAAAAATATTAACAATTAATATCAATCTACACGTAAAGAAGTAAAATTTCAAATAATTTATTTCTGGACTTTTGTATGAAAAGTGTAGAAATGGTTTAAATCGATGATTTTACATTAATAAAATGAATATTAAAAAAAACAACAAATAAACTATTATCAAAAATTATGATAACAATTCACTTACAAAGAATACATGACATATAAATAAATATATATTAAGATGATTGAATGCTGGTATTTTTCTCAAGGGCTCGCATAAATCCAAAAATTGGTGTATTACTCCATGTGAAAAAATTGCTAAAATATGCCGACATTCTGCCATTTATTTCAGCACCTTCACAACTCATCCAAGCCACATTTTTAAATAAAACATAACTTTACTCCAAAATGATTTTCTTGTAAATATCAATTTTTTTTGGTTAAAAATAATCTGCGAATTCAACTGTTTGCCATAATATAAAACCGATTCGAGTATTCAGAAATAAATTGAGCAGAAACCGAAGATAAAGAGCCCATCAACTCGGAATTATCCAAATTCCTGACTGCTGCTGCCGAATAGGCACTCGGCTTCTTATGACGTGTCAATTAGTAACTTAGGGTCAGTTAAAGGGTCTCCCGGATCCCTTTTAATTGATTTATGTTTCGCTGCTTTAGGCACATCTTGAAATCCACGATTCGTGAAGAGAGATTCACCACCTCTCTCACCCCCCCCCCCCCCTTAACCCTTGGGAACTAATTAATTAAAGGATTCTGGCCATTCGACAAAATATACGTCTGCGTTTAGGGTTTTTGGTTAACCCTTTGGCGAAAAGAGAGATGTTATCTTTGCCCTCGGTAATTAGTTATTTCTAAAGGGTCGGTTTTGAGTAAGTCAACTTCAGGTGATGTTTACCGCTTCGAAATTATAATAAAGTGTCCTCGAATAAAAAAGAAAAACAAGAGTGGAAAATAAATGGCGCATCAATTTATATCGGTAATAAATTTGCGTGCGAGATATACTCGGGTATAAAATAATAATAAAACCGTCACACTTTGATCTATCTGTTCAATACAGCATTTATGAAATCGGATACCTTGGAACATAAATAATCCGTATTGCGCGGCGAGGTTCACGTTGCTCCGTTTTATTACTGTTTGAAAATTTTTCGGTTTTTGTTGAAACTAAAATTTAAAATATTTGCGTTCATATTCGGGTAGTTTATGTTATTTTAATAAAACCGGTTAATGAATGCTTTTACGGCAAGTTATGATGCTCTTTTGGGAAATGTGTTACCATTTCTTGAATATACCTTAGAATTAGGTTAAAATGATACTTTTCTGATTAGTAGTTGACCCCAGAATATAATTAAAGAAATTATCCCTGGAAGTTGAAGAATTTTTTCCTTAAAAATATTGAAATCCCTAGACACAAAACGCTTATATCTATAAAACTAATGAAGGTAGAGTTCCGAAAATTGGAATATAGCTTCTACTAATAAAATTATTAGACGCCTATTTTGGCATTTTTTCAGGTGTTTTTTTTTTATTGAAAAAATTCACTTATTTTTGGCCAACAAAATTTTCGCACCATGTTGGGCGCCAAATTTGCTACATATTGGACAATTCATTTAATTCATGTTCAAACGCATTGAATTTTTGAAATATGAGCACAATTTCAAAATGTATTTATCTATCAAATTCTTAGGTTCGACAATGAACGACAATCTGCTTAATCAAGGTATAAGTGATATTTCCAAGCTCTTAAAGGGATTTTACATATGCTTAAAATGGTTAAAAAATTTGGGTACTTTCTAATTTTTTTCTCAATTATTACCCAATATGTGTCGAGTTCCTGGATTAATTTTTTCTTCCAACTGAAGTGCTTTTTTTATGCGTTCAAGTTCTTTAATTAAATATTTATTTCTTCCAAGGAAGTTGGTTAATTTTTTATTTTCTAACTAAAAAACATATATTTTTTTATGCGAATTAGATAGAATTGTTTTAATAAAAGAATTTAAATAATTATTTAAGATACTTAGTAAGGGTGATAATATCCTCCTTAGCAGGATAATCGATTGTTGATAATTCGCTAATAAAATAAAAAGCTACGTATAAAAATTACGTCTTTTATGTAAATATTAATTATTTTATAAATGATGTGTACGTAGCACGTTTGCTAAATAAAATATAATTATTAATACACTTTTCATCTGCATAGAACCACATCCATCACCCTTGATGAATATTTTTTTAATGATGAGGATAAAGTAGATATATATGCATAAAACAAAAAAAGACACCCAGTAAGGCAGTTCTATATGTACAAGCGGATTCATGAATTGATTCATGTGCGGCTCTTAAAAAAATGTGAAAATGCAAAATAGTTTATGTAAGAAGTGTCTCAAATGATTTATTAATAAGAAATTAACTTCAAAATACTTTTTAGGCACTAGTGCGTAAAAAGTGAAACTTTATAAACCCTGAAAAGTGTGTTAACTAAGTATTTTATCCACGATAGTAGAAAAAATATAATTTGGCTCATTTTTACATATTTTTGCTATCTAAGGTACACAAATTCAAAACAGGAAGAATTCTAAAAAATTGCAAATAATCAAAAATTTTGTTTATTTCATGACCTTTGAAATCTCAGAAAAAATTTGATAGTTCTTTTTAATTTTAGCTCTCAACACTATAATAGCCATTGATTAAAAACAATTTCAATAAATATCTCTGACCAGACTCCATATTTATATACAAAAATATGAAAAGATCATATAATAATTCAAAACCCAGTCATATACTCTCGTACTAAGACCCCTCGTGTACCAAACAATATTCACGTACTCGCATAAGCAGAGATGCTCTTTGATTGTTTATTTGTCGTTAAATCCAGTTTAGGATCAAAATTACCCTTTCATATGAACAAGGAAACGACGAGAGGCACAGTTTGGCAAGTACTGATCAATCAACAGCATTCAATATGAAGTTCTTCATTGTTATTTCTAACCTGCTTGTTGCCGCTAATGCTGGAGGTAAGTTTTTCAATTTTCTTTTAATTATTTTTTACTATATTAAATTAATAATTTTGAGCAGCTTAAATTTGATCACTCTGAAAAGTTACTTAGCTTTTTTACCAACCCAACCCTTAAATTTTCAAGGCTTTATTTTTACTTTGTTATTTATAGTTATAACCCCAGTGGCAGTACCAGCCTGAGCAGTGGCAAGGGCAGTAGTTTCCCCAGCTATCCTAACAACTATCCCAGTTGGTGTCCAATCTAGTCAATACCATTCTCAGGATGCTGCCGGTCAATACTCTTACGGATACGCCAATGAACTATTTGCCAAAAACGAAATTAAATCCGCTGACGGACAGACTATCGGATCCTATTGTTACATGGATGCCGAAGGAAAAATTCAAAATGTCCAGTATATTCCTAGATAAAATGCAAATATTTCTGGAACAAGGAAAATTAAAAAACTCTGATAATGGGAATACAACTTTTCCTAATTAAAAATTTCAAATGATTGTATATAAAATTTTTGTCAAATTTCATATTTCATGATGAAAAATGTGAATATATATGTAGGTCTCACCTCTGTATTCTGTAGTATATTATTTTATTTTCATTAATTAGAAATATGTACTTTTATGACGTTAAGATGAAAGGACAGGATTTTAAATACGAATCATAAATACGAGAAAAATAGTGGATTTTGACCCTCTAATAGATCCGATGTGCCGTTTATTGATTTTTACATAAACCATCTTATACTGAATAATTGAAACATGAAAACAGTGGATAATTAATTATTAGAGTCATCTAATTTGAAGTCAGTGCATGAACATGTTTGCAAATTTGAGTTTAATTGAGCAGAAATCTCGAAATATTCTAATCATTAGATATTTTTTTAGCATTTGACATTTTCTTAAAAATATGGAAGTTTTTAGAAAGAAAATGCTCATATCTCTGGAACCAAAAGAGGTAGAACTCTGAAAATTGGAATACAGTTTCTTATAATAAAATTTTTGGATACCTATTTCAGCATTTTTCCAGATATTTTTTGATAATGAAGAATTTCCTTGGAAATTGAAGAACTAACAAAATTTTCCCACAACGTTGGTACTACACTTTGGACAATTTATTTCATTCATGTTTAAACGCATTAAATATTGAGAATATGAGCTTTATCATAAATAATATTATCAAATAGATTATTTAGACATCTGTTTCAGTATTTTTTTACTATCAATAAATTATCTCTGGTAGTTGATGAAATTTGTCCTTAAAAATATTCAAATTTCTAGAGATAAAATGCTCATATCTCTAAAATTAAGAAAGGTAGAGTTCTGAAAATTGGACTTTACTAATAAAATAACCTATTACACACCTATTACAGCATTTTTCTTAAAATTAAAAAATTGCACTTAGTTTATGCCCAACAAAATTTGTCCACAATGTTGGGCACCAAATGTACTACATATTGGACAATTACCTATGTTTTGGGTATCAGGAAATATTGAAAGGATTTTTGTCACGCATTATTAAAATAATGTATAGAATAAGTAATCGGCCAACATGTCGAGGCATTAAAAAAAAATAACGAATATTTAGGCTATATGGCCTTTACTTGCTAGAACATGTAATGTTTCTACATAAACCTAAAAACTCATTTACCGAAAATAATACAAATTTAACTTATGATATACGGACACAAACTTGTCTGTACATAGACTCTCTCTAACTGAACCAACTTCTACCTTTATCTGTATTAAAATATTGAATAAACTTCCAAATGACCTGAAAATAGGCACTTTGGTTGCCTGTAAGAGTCTTCTAAGTACTCAAAAGCTTCTTCCAGGCATTTAATGCTAATCTAAGTCTTTTCCAAGAATCTGAGGCACTTTTTTTGCCTGTAAGAGTCCTCTAAGTACTCAAAAGCTTCTTCCAGGTATTTCAGGTTAATTTAAAAGTCTTGTCCAAGAATCTTTTTTTCCAAGAATGCAAATTTTACTTGTGATACACGGACACAAACTATAAACTTGTCTATACATAGACTCTCTCTAACTGAACGAAATTCTGCTTCTATGCGTATTAAAATATTGAATAAACTTCCAAATGACCTAAAAATAGGCACTTTGGTTGCCTCTAAGAGTCCTCTAAGTACTCAAAAGCTTCTTCCAGGCATTTGAGGCTAATCTAAGTCTTTTCCAAGAATCTGAGGCACTTTTTTTGCCTGTAAGAGTCCTCTAAGTACTCAATAGCTTCTTCCAGGCATTTGAGGCTAATCTAAGTCTTTTCCAAGAATCTGAGGCACTTTTTTTGCCTGTAAGAGTCCTCTAATTACTCAAAAGCTTCTTCCAGGCATTTGAGGTCAATCTAAGTCTTTTCCCAGAATCTGAGGCACTTTTTTTGCCTGTAAGAGTCCTCTAAGTACTCAATAGTTTCTTCCAGGCATTTCAGGTTAATTTGAAAGTCTTGTCCAAGAATCTTTTTTTCCAAGAATGCAAATTTTACTTGTGATACACGGACACAAACTATAAACTTGCCTATACATAGACTCTCTCTAACTGAACGAAATTCTGCTTCTATGTGTATTAAAATATTGAATAAACTTCCAAATGACCTAAAAATAGGCACTTTGGTTGCCTGTAAGAGTCCTCTAAGTACTCAAAAGCTTCTTCCAGGCATTTGAGGCTAATCTAATTTTTTTCCAAGAATCTGAGGCACTTTTTTTGCCTGTAAGAGTCCTCTAACTACTCAAAAGCTTCTTCCAGGCATTTCAGGTTAATTTGAAAGTCTTGTCCAAGAATCTTTTTTTCCAAGAATGCAAATTTTACTTGTGATACACGGACACAAACTATAAACTTGTCTATACATAGACTCTCTCTAACTGAACGAAATTCTGCTTCTATGTGTATTAAAATATTGAATAAACTTCCAAGTGACCTAAAAATAGGCATTTTGGTTGCCTGTAAGAGTCCTCTAAGTACTCAAAAGCTTCTTCCAGGCATTTGAGGCTGATCTAATTTTTTTCCAAGAATCTGAGGCACTTTTTTTGCCTGTAAGAGTCCTCTAAGTACTCAATAGCTTCTTCCAGGCATTTGAGGCCAATCTAAGTCTTTTCCAAGAATCTGAGGCACTTTTTTTGCCTGTAAGAGTCCTCTAAGTACTCAATAGCTTCTTCCAGGCATTTGAGGCCAATCTAAGTCTTTTCCAAGAATCTGAGGCACTTTTTTTGCCTTTAAGAGTCTTCTTAGTACTCAATAGCTTCTTCCAGGCATTTGAGGTTAATTTGAAAGTCTTGTCCAAGAATCTTTTTTTCCAAGAATGCAAATTTTACTTGTGATACACGGACACAAACTATAAACTTGCCTATACATAGACTCTCTCTAACTGAACGAAATTCTGCTTCTATGTGTATTAATATATTGAATAAACTTTCAAATGACCTAAAAATAGGCACTTTGGTTGCCTGTAAGAGTTCTCTAAGTATTCAAAAGCTTCTTCCAGGCATTTGAGGCTAATCTAATTTTTTTCCAAGAATCTGAGGCACTTTTTTTGCCTGTAAGAGTCCTCTAACTACTCAAAAGCTTCTTCCAGGCATTTCAGGTTAATTTGAAAGTCTTGTCCAAGAATCTTTTTTTCCAAGAATGCAAATTTTACTTGTGATACACGGACACAAACTATAAACTTGTCTATACATAGACTCTCTCTAACTGAACGAAATTCTGCTTCTATGTGTATTAAAATATTGAATAAACTTCCAAGTGACCTAAAAATAGGCACTTTGGTTGCCTGTAAGAGTCCTCTAAGTACTCAAAAGCTTCTTCCAGGCATTTGAGGCCAATCAAAGCCTTTTCCAAGAATCTGAGGCACTTTTTTTGCCTGTAAGAGTCCTCTAAGTACTCAAAAGCTTCTTCCAGGCATTTGAGGTTAATTTGAAAGTCTTTTTTTCTAATTTTAAAACCGGAGTATCAAAACTACTTATTAATCTGGAACCTTATTTCATAAAGGATTATCTTGAGTCTTAATACTATATTATTATTATTAAGGTATTGTACAAATGGTATATTTCAAAAGGCATTATTATATTCATATAAGTATTTTTTTTTGACGTCATTCCACTTAAAATTTCTATTCTATTCTATCCCGGGAAGTTGAAGAAATTTGTCCTTAAAAATAGTGAAATTCCTAAAGACAAATTGCTCATATCTCTGGAACCAAAAGAGGTAGAACTATGAAAATTGAAATACAGCTTCTTATAATAAAATCTTTGAATACCTATTTCTCAATTTTTTTATATTAAAGACATTTTCCTTGAAAATTGAAGAAATCCACTTTATTTTGCCAATTTTAATAAAATTTTCATTGTATTACATATTGGACAATTTATTTAATTCATGTTTAAATGCATTAATAATTGAAAATATGAGGTTATGCCATAAAAATACCAAATAGATCTTTTAGAGTTTGCTTAACAAAATTTTTCCACAATGTTGGGCGCCAAAAGTACCACATATTGGAAAATTTATCTAATTCATGTTTAAATGCACTGAATATTAAAAATATGAAGTTATGTCTGAAAAATACCAAATAGATCTTTTGTATCTATTTCAGTATTTTTTTCTACAATTTCTTTCTCTGAAATTTGACGAAAAAATCCTTTAACATATTGACATTATTGCTTAAAACTTTGAAACCAAGAGAGCTAGAGCTCTGAAAATTGGAACACAGCTTCTCCTAATAAAATTATTGAAGACCTATTTAAGCATTTTTTTAAATGCAGAAATTATCCCTGTAAGTTAAAAAAATTCCCTGGCACAAAATATCCAATCGTTCACAATGTTGGGCGCCAAAAGTACCACATATTCCGTATGTAATATTCTGTTTCCGATTTTTTTTTATTAAATAAACAAAACGGTTAAATGAACTCTGAGGGCCTGACTGGTCAAATAAAAAAAAAAGTCAACATTTAATTTTCAAGTGCACTTTCGACCTAAAATACAATGTTTACCCGTCGTTTGTTGGACCGAACAATTTCCCCGTCATACCTCCATCCAGTGTTCGCTCTCCTAAAGGCCCTTATGCATACAGAACGAGCTAAAAAGTTTGCACAAAGGAGGATTTTATTTAGCGAAAAGTTCCGGTAAAAGCCCCCCGCCGAACAATAAAAGGAGAGACCGCCCCGGGCGATTTTTCCAGATTCGGATGGGAAGAATGGCTGCTACTAACTTATACCTTCTCGCCCGGTCGGTCTGACCTGTTTTGCATGTCTTTGGTGCGTCCACGTTGTTGTTACCTTCCTCCTCCTCCTCCTCACTTCTCTGTCCTCCTCACTTCGGGGGTTTTGCTTTAAATGCCAAATTATTTTCGGAAACTTTGTGCCATATTTAAAATTTAAATTGTGGACGCGTCGAGTAGAATCTGGTGGCCCCTTATAAAACAAAAACCCTTTCGGTACGGGAGTTTTATATTAAAATTGTCTAATGCCCCTTTGTTTCGAATATAATAAGGATTTAATTAAATATATTTATGTTTTTTTATTACTTTATTTTAATAATTTTTTCGTAACATGCCTCACTTCTTCGTTTCTCTTCTTATTTCCCCAGTAAGTCTAGTAGTGTCTTCTATAGAACTTTTCACACTAATATTAAAAAATTATAATTTTTTAAGTTGTTTTAATATTTAATGGTTTTTCAATTTTAACTCGAAATGCAAAAATCACATCCGATAAGATTTATGGAGGGAAATTCTCGGTTATTTGATAACTATTTTCTTGAATCGTCTGCACCTAATTTAACTACAACAGAAAAGTATCGTTTAATAGTGACTTAGAAAAAGAGTGCCGCATTTAATGGCAGAATGGCAAAGCACTAAAATCTTTTTAATTTCTTAGATTTAACCGGGGCCAAATAAAACCAGAAGCCTTTTACATTCTTCTATATGCTAACATCTCGGCCTGTATAAGGTCTTCTTTAGGGATCTCTAAAAAAACTAAAAACTATTAACTGGGTCACTAGAAAAACACATTAAATAAAATTACTCCTAGATCACACAGATTTTTGGAAGACATAAGGAGCAATTATAAACTTAAAACGCAAAAGTCAACACACACTTAGCAAAATTTAAAAATCACAAGAGATTTCTGTTAAGACAGTTTAAGAAGAATGAGAGCCCTGAAGAAGGCCTCATATAAGCCAAAACGTTGGCATAATTTTTTTTTAAAGGCCTCGAGTTTTATTTGGTCCTATATGCAACTAAATATAATAAACTAAAAATAATTAACTAAATTAACATATTATTGAATCAGGTGTTAAAATAACCAAGAAATTGTCAAATTTACTAAGCAATGAGTAAATTGCAACTTTTAGTTATTATTTCGCAAGTTTCTCAGCATGTTATTAATTAAATTGCCACTCAAAAAAACCTAAAAAAATTAAATAACTAATAAAAGAGAGTGCCGAGTTCAATGGCAGAATGGCAAATGGTACTAAAATCTGGTGAAAATTAGTTATTTCTTACAAATTGATCAAATAAGCCAAAATTACTGTAATTGTTTCGTTTACTGAGACATTCTGCCATTGATTTCAGCACCTTTAAAGCTTCTTCATTTCTCTTTTATTAGTTTTAAAATTCGTTTCTAAACTTGAGGCTTTCATAAATACATTCAAATTTAAAGAACTAATTAATTAATTAATTTACAAGAGCTGTTCAAATTAAAAATTCGGCAGCACTTTAGGAATTTTTTCAGCATATTAATGTTTAGTTAGATACTCGAGAAAATGTAAGAATTTTAGTGGTTGCGTTAAAAAAATCTCTTCATATAAACAGAGTGCCGAATTCAATGGCAGAATGGCAAACGGTACTCTTACTCTTGTAAAAATAACTAAGAAATTGTCAAAATTAGGTAAAAATAATTGAATTTCACATTACTAACATTTTTCGGCTATAGTTCAAATTTGGACATTCTGTCATTGATTTGAGCACATTCAAGGCTCACCCAACCATGACCTAATTTATTAATTTCCACATTTTGGAAAATCTTCGGACTACGAATATCTCATAGACACATTTGTAAAACGGGATTTAAACAAAATTTGCAAAAACCGTTAATTTCAAAAACTTACCAGCATTTAAAAAAAAATTTCAGCACTTTTATAATTAAATCAGCACTTAAGAAAATTAAATTAAAAAAAAAATATGATGACTAGTTAAAAGTTTTCCGTACAAATAGAGTGCCGAATTCAATAGCAGAATGGCAAATGGTACTCAATTCCTCGTAGAAATAACAAAGAAATTTTTAAAATTAAGAAGAAATATTTAAATCGTAAACTTTACTGAGATAATCCGGCTACAGTTCACATTTAGACATCCTGCCATTGATTTCAGCACCTTCAAAACTCACCCAAACATGACCTAATTTATTAGTTTAGAAATTTTAAAAAATGTTCGAATTTCCAGAATTTGATAAATATATTTTTAAAACAAGAATAATAAAAAATTTTCAAAAACCTTTAAAAAAAGCTTTAAATTAAAATTTAAAGTTCATTTAAATGTCTTTATAATTAACTAAAAAAATACGACAATCAAAGTTGAGTTCAATAAAAATAAAATTTCTTTCCATAAAAAAAGTGCCGAATTCAATGGCAGAATGCCAAATAGTATTCAAATTCTCAGGAAAATTTATGATTTTTCAAATATTGTTTAAATTAGCCAAAATTTCTTGAATTATTTTGTTTATTAAAATTTTCTGATTAAATTTGGGCATTCTGCCATTGATTTCAGCACTGGTAAGGCTCACCCAAACAAGACCTATTTTATGAATTTTAAAATTTCAGGATCTCATAGACCCATTCCTAACTTAAAAGAGAATTTCCAAACATCGTCAGACCTAGAATTTACCAGCATTTTAGGATTTTCTAACATTTTTATAATTAACTTGAACTTGTGAAAACTCAACAAATTGAAATGACCAGTTAAAAACAGTCCCTCCACCAGAATAGTGCCGAGTTCAATTGCAGAATGGCAAACAATATTTAAATCTCAATAAAACCTCTAAAAATAAGAGGAGAAGTAAAAACTCTAAGAAATTATCCTCTCTTAAAGTAGAATCAAATGATGATGTGAAAGTTGAAAGATGAAAACGTGGTACTAAAAAAATATGAAGCAATGGGTTCAATCTGAACGCCCTCTTGGACATTCTGCTATTGATTTCAGCACTTTTAAGGCTCACCCAAACATGACCTATTTTAAGATTACCATAAATTTCTCCAGGGTGAAGTACCATTATGCAATGCAAAATAGTAGACGAAGTTTAGAACTTCACAATCTTTATTTCAAGAATCCCAACGCGTTTCGGTCGTTAAACCATTGTCAAGGAAAAACTATGTAAGTGGAATATAAAAGGTTGTTATTAAACTAATAAATTAATTAAAAACATAGTTAAACTTAGATGATATTATTACAAAATGTTCATAAAAAACGGCACACACATAACATGACAATACATCAATCTAAAAACATGTCATCACACCGTATTTACAAACAATAACGGATTTTGGTTTTTCAAAAAAAATTTTTACATGGGTACTACATTATACACAGATATTTAATACTACTACTAATAGGGACGTCTAGGATTAAATGCGGTTAGCAGAACATTTTAAAAAACAGTAAATTCACAGAAATATGGAAACTACTTAAATAAATTTACAATTTTGGCCGCTTCTCGGTAGTGGGCGTTAATAGGTTCGTTCAGACAATTAACTTGTGTATTTATTTCTAGTTTTGCTATTTCTAGATTTTTTTATATATTTAATTTTTTGCTTATATTTAGGTTGTGCAAAACTTTGAAATTGTCGTCTGTATTAAATGAATGACCTGTTTCTCTTAGATGTAATTCAAAGCCAGATCTTTTATCATTAGGCGACTTCTGAGAATTTAAATATTCTTTAATTCTTAATTTGAAATTTCTGCCGATTTGACCAGCATATTTGGCTGGACAAGAGTCGCATGGGCTTACAGAGTCTTTTAATCTTGAACAAAGATTTCTTATATTTTGAAAGGGCTTATACACAATTTTTATATTTTTGTCTAAGGACTTAAGTAAATTACCTATTCTTAAAGAAATCGGACCAATAAAGGAAATCTTTACATATTTCGGAGGTTGGTAAGGTCGGATGGTTTGATCAAGGGGCTCACTAGAGAGGAACTAAACTAATATTTTATTGAACTTTTTTCTAATCAAATTATCTATTAAAGACTTTTTGTATTAAGCTGTTACTTATCCTATTAATAGTTAGATCTAAAAAATTTAATTAATTTATTATTGCACTCTATTTCGACGTCGGGATTCTTGAAATAAAGATTGCGAAGTAAACAGGACCCTTCGTCTATTATTTTGCTTTGCATGACCTATTTTATTAATTTCTACGTGCTTAAAAAAAAGTTTTAGATTTTGCAAAAACCGTCAACTTTTTTTTAACTTGACAAATTTTAACAGTTAACAAATTCTCTCTATAAAAAGAGTGTCGAATTCAATGGCTGAATGGCAAACAGCACTCAAATCCTGACAAAAATAATCAATAAATTAATGAAGAATCTGAAAAAAATTAACTGCTTTTCACGTTTGACAAAAAATCAACTTTTAAGCCATTTTTTGACATAAAAACCCAAAGTTAAAATTTTCTTTCTTTACCCTCTAAACCATTTAGTCTTTCCAATATTTTTTCTTCATATTTCATCCCTTTTATCCTTTTTTTTGGACAAAATCCAACACCAGATTAAATTAAATAATAATTTATACGAAAGGAAAGCAAAAAACGCAATCATCGTTACTGCGGACAAAAAAAGATAATTATAAATAAATACGCCAAGTAAATAACGTATTGAGCGGTAACCGAGTCAACAGCCTGAAATTGAGTCAATGAAAAAGTGCCCCGTAATTAATCATCATCCAAAGTTTTTTTTTAATTATAATTTTTTCGGAGATTTCAATGACACATCAATTTATTTTTCCACCCGTTTAGAAGGGGGGACAAAATCACACTTAAAACCTACAAGAATCATCAATTCTTAGACATTAAAACCTTATGACTAATACAAAATCACGCAAGTTTCAGTAGTAACACAAGCGATTCGAAACTGGAATATTCCCATAATAAAACGGGAAAAGTGGTGTTTGTATATTAAGGGCGACGGACACACCCTAATCAGTGACTAATAACCGCGTCGACGAGGGGTGAAATACATTTATTAAATGTTAATGGTGAGTCAGCTTTTCCCTTAAATTTTATGAAGTGTGTATGTATGTATATCATCGTTATATCGGGGCATGTTATCGAACACCCCCCCCCCTCGGGGAGTATTTTCGGGATCTTTTTAAATATTTATACATACGTTGGTTTGATAAGTTCAATTTTGATGGGTTTTCTAGGGAAATATTTATTATTGTAAATAAGGGTTTTATGGGATTTTTTTATGTATTATATGATTTTATAATAATAGTCAAGGGTATCGTATCTAAAAAAACTGTTAGTAAAGGTTTTATTGATGAAGTCCATTTTGCTAGGGGAGTGGAATAAGGTTGTTTTTTCTCTACAAAAGAAATATAAATAAATATTTTGTGAAAATATTTTTTTTTAAGAAACTATTTTCTTCATTATTCATTCACTTCACATTTAAATTCTTCAGTAAATAATAAATTGATACTAAAATACTCCAAATTTTGGCGGTTTTTGCGAATTTTCTATTAGTGTCCTTTAAAAAAATGTCTCTATAAAATCCTAACTTTTGATAATTTTTTAAATGTGCAGAAATTAATAAAAAAAAGTCACCCTTGGGTGAGCCTTGAAGGTGCCGAAATCAATGGCAGAATGTCCAAGTGTAAATGATGATCGAAATCCTTTAGCAAAGACAGCAATTTAAATATTTCTTCCTTTTAGCATACCAATTTGGATTTAGGTATTGTTTGCCATTCTGCCATTAAATTGAGCACTCTTTTCTTACGAAGAATATATTTTAACAGAAGCATTAAAATTTAAAATTCTCTCGAGTGTCGAGTTAAAATACTGAGAAATTTGTTAAAATGCTTCTAAAATTTTAACCTTTAACGTACAGTCTATTGGCTTTGTCTATTGTCAACTGAAAATTTTAATAAATATGACAATTCTTATGATTTTAGCTTAATTCATTCTTTCAATATTGGAGTCGATACTGGGAAGGTGTAAAAAAATCTAAATGAAGCTAATTGTCAAAAAAAAACTACTCCACAAACCACACATTTATTATTAGACACAGATTCTAAAATTATTGGCCAATTTGCCATTCTGTCATTGAATTCGGCACCTTTTTTTTTCAAATTGGACCAAAGGAGGATTTTTTTCACTGTACCAAACATTTTTTGTGTGTTTTCTTGGCGGTCTATTTGGTTGGCCATTCTGCCATTGCATTCAGCACTCTTCCAAATTCATAAAATTGCTTGAGCTTTTTAAATTTTGAAAATAACCAATTATTACTCTATTAAAATTTAACAAATCTCAATCGATATTACTGGCTTTTGACTCATTTCAATTAAATTTTTCTATATTTATGAACTTGAGCACAATTTGCCATTCTGCCATCGAATTCGGCACACACATTTCTTTAAAATCTCTATAAACACTTAATTAAAACTTCAATACGGCCTTTAAAGCGATTTGTTTTCGAATAAACGCCATTTAACCCTTAACGAACCCCTTTTCGCCTTCGAAGATTGTCGCCTATCGACCTGTTGATCTCCTACTGTCGCAGACCGAATGTGTCCAATTTTGTCTTGGCCGTGTCAATTAACCTCAACTTCTCGTAGCATTCGGTCTTATATCCTTCGATTTTCCTTAGATTTCCACCGTCCATCCCTACCTAACGGATGACAGTTTTTCCAGGGTTTTACGATCTTATATATATGAGATTTTAGAGACGAGAAATGTTTGAGACATGAGAAAATAAAAAAGGTGGGTTTTTCAAAGGTGCCGAAATCAATGGCAGAATGCTCACGTTTGAAAAATTAAGAGATGTTACTTTTTTGTTGATTAAACATTCTGTTGCTAGTTTCTTATTCAGATGAATTTTTTAACTGGAACAATTAAATTTTTTTAAGATTCTTGGGCGTCAAGTTGATATAAATATTTTTTCAAAAAACTAATATGTGGTTATTTTCAATTTCGTGTTTGTGACCCAATATCTTCAATATTGCGGGGGGTTGTTGGGTGGGGTCAGAAATAAAACAGAAACCTGTTTACCTAAATGTCGACGTTTCGACTTATATTAAGTCATCCTCAGGACACTGAAATTGATTCAAGTAATTACAGAGATAAAACAAAGTAATTTCAAGTACATAAAAAACACTATTAAAATAAATGTTCTTTAAGTTACAAAAATTAACAATTTTTGTAATTAACAACAAAAAACAAAAACCACGACACAGTTAAAATTACATTCAGGTACAATCCGTTAAAAGAAATTTAAAAAAAAAAACAGTATAAAATTATTTTTTTTTTTCTATTTTTCTTTTTTTTTTTTTTTATATATATTACACCTCTTACCTAAGTCTAGGTTTCTTAAGTTATAATTAAAATAGGAGCGTAGAGTTATTTTTAACATGAGTTAAATTGTAGGTGTTACTGTGGGCAAACTAGAATCAACAATAAGCCAAGAAACAAATGTTTTTATTCTTCCGAGCGTTTATTTATTTAATTTTTATGATTCAATGTTATGTTGATAAGTTAAGGATTAGTAGATAAGGAAGATGTATGTATCTATACGTTCAAAACCAGAAACTTAATTTGTTAATACACTGTGTGATCTAAATTTGGGACATACACTCTTTGACAAAAATAAATTTTATGTTTTAGTTTTATCTTTTTGGTAGTAAATTAATTAAATTATAGTAACTTGCATTTAGATCATCGGTGTCTTGTTTTTTATTTATGCTTTCTTTATACTTTTTTATATTAACCATTTCAAGTAAAATTCTTTTTTTATAATTTGATTCTCTGCCAATGATCCGAGTGCTGTTAAAATCAAATTGGTGTTGTTGATTGAAGGAGTGTTCTGCTAGAGCAGTCTTCCCAGATGCTGCGTAGTTCGTTGGTTTTACGCTTCTTTCGTGTTCGCTAATTCTGGTTTTTAAGTACCTGCCCGTTTGACCCACATACAGACCTTGACAATCAGAATAGGGTATTTTATAAACCACGCCACTTTGTAACTCATTTGGTGTTTTATCTTTTAGTTTTGAGAAGTATTTGTTGATGGTATTTTCATTTTTGAACGCTATTCTGACTTCATCATCAGAAACAACTCCTGATAGCCTTTCAGACAAACCTTTGACATAAGGAATTTTTGCAAATTTATGATTTTGGTTTTCTTTGACTTTAATAGGCTTTAATAGTTTATGAGGAAAATTGTTTTTTAGTAAAATATCTTTAATTTTGTTAACATTTTTTTTATGAAAACTGGAGTGAGATAAGGCTATTGCGCGGGATTTTAGGTTGCTAATTATGTTTAATTTTTGTTTAAATGAGTGATTTGATTGGTAGTTAAGAAATCTCTCAGAGAAAGTGGGTTTGTGATACCAATCAGTGATGATTGTATTATCTTCTGTTCTGATTAATAGAATGTCTAGAAATGGAAGTTTGTTATTTGTTTCACACTCTATAGTGAACTGTAATTTAGGGTGGAAACTGTTAAATGTACTTTTTATGTTTTCTATTTCAGTTTTTGGAATACACGTGGCAATGTCGTCAACGAATCTTTTAAAAAATGGTAACCTAAATTTTATTTTCCCCATACAATATTTCTGTAATTCTGACATAATCAGATCAGAACATATAGGTGATAGACAGTTACCCATTCCAAGACCATAGATTTGTTTGTAATATATATTATTGAAAGTAAAATAACTATTTTCAAATACAAACTCTAAAAGACTTAAAAATTCTTCTAAAGGGATATTACAGTGGTCTCTGATAAGGTGCCATTTATTTTGGACTATATTTTTAATTAAATCAGTTGGTATGTTGGTAAATAAAGATATTATATCTAATGATATTAGAATAAAGTTATTTGGAATTTTAAAATTTTGCAATTGCGTGACTACTTCAAAGGAATCTTTTGTGTAGAATTGATCTTTTTCAAATGCTAAGTTAAGTAAATTTGCTAAATATTTACTGAGATTATATATTGGAGAACCTACAAAACTTACAATTGGTCTTAGAGGAGTATTTTCTTTGTGTATTTTTGGTAAAAAATACATTTTTGGAGGCACTCCGTTATTGCATTTTAGTTTTTTTATTTGACCTTTTGAAAAGAAGTTTGATTTACATAAGTTGTCTAATAGTTTATTAAGTTTGTTCTGAATAGACGTAGTGGGGTCTTTGTTTAAAATTTGATAGGTATCTGTATTTGAAAGAAGAAGGTTTGATTTTTGTAGGTATTCTTCCTTATCTAACGCGACGGTGACATTGCCTTTATCAGCCCTAGTTATTAAGATATTATTATGTTTTTTTAAGAATTCTTTCGTTTCGTTACTGTATTTTAGGAGGGTTTTTTTAGATTTATTTAATTTATCCAGAATAGATGAGTTTATAAAATTAGTAATTATGTTAATAGATTGGTTTCTTTTTTGTATTTTTAACTCTTCATTATTGGAAAGGCCAATGGCATACTCTATATCGATTATAATCTGCTCAAGAGGAAAGTTATGATTATCATAAGGTAGATTAAATTTATTGCCCAAAGCTAAAGTTACTTCTACATTTTTTGGAAAGGTGTACTTTGTTAAATTTTTAAACCATTTTTTGTTTGTTGTTATACTGTCAATTCCAGTCTGCTCCAAAATAAGACTTTGTAATTTCTTTTCTTGCTTTTGTTTCTGTTCTTTAAAATGACAATTATAGTACGAAAATTGCGATTGCTCATAAGACAAAAATATGTTATTCGGTAAAGTATTTTTGACAGTTTGTTTAATAAATTTTAAATCATTTTCTAGTAGGGAAACTTTCCAGTGTGTGTACGCAATCTCTAAATTAAGCGATTTTTTTTGAAAGTCTCTAAACAGATTAAAACATTTGTTTTTTAATGGAGTTTCCTCTTCTAGTAAGTATTGCAAACAATTAATTGATCTACTAAGATGTAATGGAAGTACCTGGTTGGTTCTACATTGTAAAAGAAAACACTTGTGATTTCTGTAATTCGCAAGTTGTCTGCTGATGTTCGCCCATTTCTTCAAGTATTCATAGGTTTGTATTCCATGATAACGTTTTATATTTTCCAAAAATCCCATGTTGTTACGTTCCAGTCTATCGATGTTCCAAGTTTTGGTTATTTTCAATTTCGTGTTTGTGACCCAATATCTTCAATATTGATACATACATCTTCCTTATCTACTAATCCTTAACTTATCAACATAACATTGAATCATAAAAATTAAATAAATAAACGCTCGGAAGAATAAAAACATTTGTTTCTTGGCTTATTGTTGATTCTAGTTTGCCCACAGTAACACCTACAATTTAACTCATGTTAAAAATAACTCTACGCTCCTATTTTAATTATAACTTAAGAAACCTAGACTTAGGTAAGAGGTGTAATATATATAAAAAAAAAAGAAAAATAGAAAAAAAAAATTAATTTTATACTGTTTTTTTTTTTTAAATTTCTTTTAACGGATTGTACCTGAATGTAATTTTAACTGTGTCGTGGTTTTTGTTTTTTGTTGTTAATTACAAAAATTGTTAATTTTTGTAACTTAAAGAACATTTATTTTAATAGTGTTTTTTATGTACTTGAAATTACTTTGTTTTATCTCTGTAATTACTTGAATCCATTTCAGTGTCCTGAGGATGACTAAATATAAGTCGAAACGTCGACATTTAGGTAAACAGGTTTCTGTTTTATATCTGACCCCACCCAACAACCCTCCGCAAAACTAATATGTGTTTTTAAATGCGACATTCGGTGTTTCTTCAAGTATCGAGAATCGAAAGAAGTAATTATTTACGCTTTATATCAAAGAGTTTCCTTAGGTGCCGAATCCAATTGCAGAATGCCATTAATAAGCAAACGCGGAATGGAAATAACTATCCTATCGTGATCACTTGACAATAACGTTGAAATTAAAAATTCAACAAGTCAAACGAACGTCCAAGAACGAGGTTGAATTTTTCAGACGTCCTGTGACAGAAAACAAATCCCGCAACATCTGTTCCCGGTTTCCCGCGGTGTCTATCCGATGGAAAATCTCGCTCGCAATTTCCATTTTCGGGCAGGGTTTTATTGTTCGCTCGTACAAACGAAAATCGGTATAAAACTGGCCAAATGCGGGGTGTTAGAAACATGTATATATACGCCCATTGATCGCGTTTATTGCATCCGATTGTCTCTCGACAATAAGTGCGGTCGCTAACATTTTTTTGGATTTTCGCCCATTTTTTCCTTGTTTGACAGATTTTTGATTATCGTTTGTTCTACTTTGATATATCGCTAATGGGATCTCTGTGTGTGAAACTATAGGGCCCTATTGTTCAAATTATGTTTTTTTTTTCTTTTAAATGACAAAGTCCCCAAAAAACAGTTGAATTATTTCCTGGACCTTCCAGGAACCTCATAACTTAATATCTAAACAAGACGTTGCCATATTGTTCTTAAAATCCCCCTTATACACAACTCACTGTAGTAATTTCGAAGAATTTCCGAATAGAGTGTTTCATTGTGATCTTCCGCTAAACATATACCGAGGAATGCACCGCTTCGAACAATAAACTTAAGCCGCTTTTAATTTTATTGTCTTTAACTGCCTCCACTGGAACTTGAACATTCCCCGGCATTTCAGTAAATTTCGAAACTTCTTGCCGGCGTATTAGCTGCCGCAACTGGGCCAACAGTCAACTTTGCCCCGGTTTTTGTTCTCTTATTTTGGGAAGAATAAGGGGGATTTAAATAAAACGTACTAAAGAGAAATCAACTTAATTGTGCACCATCAATGCATTTTCTTTCAACAAGATAGTAGTGACGAGCTCAATGGCAGAATGGCAAACTGTAGTTTGATCGTGAAAAGTAGCAAATTGTCAAAATTAGTCACAAATACTTATGCAATATTTTTTTCCAATTAAAGTTCAAATCTAGGCATTCCAGCATTGATTTCGGCACCTCCGAAGTTCGTCCAATAATGAACTTTGTATATTAATTGCAAAAATGTGAGATTAGCAAAGAATTTTCAAAAATGAAATTCCTAAATTAAGATGCCATGAATTGTTTTTATGATTAGATTGGGGACATAGAACGATGGAGAAATTTCAAGTTGAAAACTGCGTTTCATAATAAAAGAGTGCTGAATTTAATAGCAGAATGGCAAACGGTACTAAAGTCCTAGAAAAATTCTTCTTTTAAATAAAATTTATTTTACTTATTACGGTTTACATGTAGGCGTTCTGCCATTGATTTTAGCACCTTCAAGGTGACGATGACCTTTTTATATTAGTTTCAGAATGGTAAATTATTTTTTTAATTCCAGGATCTCATTTTTAAATTTAGGAATTTTTTCAATATTTGTAATATTAATTTAATAACATTTCATTAGTTCAGTTGAAAATTTTCTTCAATAAGAAAAGAGTGCCGAATTCAATAGTAGAATGATAAACGGTACCTAAGTCTTTTTAAAAATTACCAATAAATTATCAAAATTAGTCAAAAATACTATGGTTCACATGTTGACATTCTTTCATTGATTTCTTGCATCTGGTAATTTTTTTATGTTTTGAATTTTGTGTCAAATAAATCAATAATTAAAAGAAATAATTATCTATGGAATATGTGTACAAATTTTCAAAATGACATCTGGTCAATTTTTTAGTTTAGTCTTTAGGTCGAATAAATTTTTAAAAAAATTAATATTTTCGAAAAATATTTTTTTTCCTAAATTTTTTTAGGAATTTGGAAAAACGCTGAAATAGGTGTCTAATGAAATTGTCCATGGAATATGTGCACAAATTTTCAAAATTATATCTGGTCAATTTTTTGAGTTATGAACTTTGTATCGAATAAATAGAAAAAAAAAATCAATATTTTCGAAAAATATTTTTTTCTCAAATTTTTGCACAAATTTTTAAAAAACGCTGAAATAGGTGTCTAATGAAATTGTCCATGGAATATGTGAACAAATTTTCAAAATTATATCTGGTCAATTTTTTGAGTTATGAACTTTGTATCGAATAAATAGAAAAAAAAATCAATATTTTCGAAAAATATTTTTTTTTAAATTTTGCACGAACTTTTAAAAAACACTGAAGTAGGTGTCTAATGAAATTGTCCACGGAATACGTATACAAATTTTCAAAATTATATCTGGTCAATTTTTTGAGTTATGAACTTTGTATCGAATAAATAGAAAAAAAAATCAATATTTTCGAAAAAAAAATTTTTTTTTCAAATTTTGCACAAATTTTTAAGAAACGCTGAAATAGGTGTCCAATGAAATTGTCCATGGAATATGTGTACAAATTTTCAAAATTATATCTGGTCAATTTTTTGAGTTATGAATTTTGTATCGAATAAATAGAAAAAAAAATCAATATTTTCAAAAAATATTTTTTTTTAAATTTTGCACGAACTTTTAAAAAACACTGAAGTAGGTGTCTAATGAAATTGTCCACGGAATACGTATACAAATTTTCAAAATTATATCTGGTCAATTTTTTGAGTTATGAACTTTGTGTCGAATAAATGAAGAGTGAAATATGCAATTGCTTTTTTGTCGCTGCTATTATTTTTTGTGTCTAAAAATGAGTGAGGAATTGCAAATAATAAGTGAAAATATTGAAAGTGCTCCATCTACAAGCATGGATAACATACAAATAGACATTCAAAGGAAAAAAAGGAGCAAAACCGGTGACGTTCGCAAAGATAGCCAAGTTAAAAGAAACAGTGGACAACCTTTCAAAAAGAAAGAATCCTTCGTTCCAGGGAAGAAGGGCCCTTCTGAGGTATGCCAATTTTCAATATTTTAGCTTATTGTGTCTCATCTTATCTTAATTTCCAGGTATCCTGTAAGTGCAACTTTGCTTGCAAGGCGTTGACACTCGAGGCAAGAAAGCAAGTTTTTCAAAAGTTCTGAGACCATGGGCAGTATGCTGAACAACAGAATTTTTTGATGCATTTAATAGAATGTGATAACATAAAGCGCAGAAGACATGGCACTTATGAGACCCCGGAAGCTAGCAGGAGGCAACGTACCTATAGATATTATTTACTTCTTCCTGGAAACTCTAAGTTGGAGGTTTGTAGAAAGACATTTTGTGATACTTTTTCGATTGGAGTAAAAAGAGTGAAACTTATCTGTCAAAAGCTTGCTAAATGCAGTGACATTATATTGCGTGAAAAACGAGGAGGAAAATGTAGCAGAAGAGATTATTCGTGGATATCAAAAATCATTGAGTTTATATCCTCAATCCCAACACGAGAAAGTCATTTTGGAAGAGAGAAAAGTTCCAAAAATTATTTGTCTGAAGATCTTAGCATCCGGAAACTTCATGCAGCTTTTCTTTTAAAATATACCGAAAATAATACTGCACCACCTGTATCGAGGCAATGGTTTAAAAACATCTTTAAACATCAGTTCAATCTTTCCTTTGGCCCTCCAAGGGTCGATAACTGTCCCAAGTGTGACCTATATAAAGTGGATTTGAGAAAAGCTGCAAACCCCGTACAAAAAAAGGACGTGGAATTGAAACAAAAATTACATCATAAGAAAGCAGAAGCTGCACAAAAAATGATGAGCAATGTTCGCAAGATTGCAAAATTGGAAGAGTCTCCTTGCATCATTTCTTTTGATTTACATGTGTGTACAAACTTTCAAAATGATATCTGGTCAATTTTTTGAGTTATGAACTTTGTGTCGAATAAACAGAAAAAAAATCAATATTTTCGAAAAATATTTTTTTTTTCAAATTTTTGCACAAATTTTTAAAAAACCCTGAAATAGGTGTCTAACGAAATTGTCTATAGATTATGTGTACACATTTTCAAAATGATATCTGGTCAATTTTTTGAGTTATGAATTTTGTGTCAAATAAATAGAAAAAAAAAATCAATTTATTCCAAAAAAAAATTTTTTTCTTAAATTCTTGAACGAATTTGGCAAAACGCTGAAATAGGTGTCCAATGAAATTATCCATGGAATATGTGTACAAATTTTCAAAATTATATTTGGTCAGTTTTTTGAGTTATGAACGTTGTGGCGAATAAATAGAAAAAAATCAATATTATCGAAAAAAATTGTTAATTGTTTTCGATAAAATTGTAAAATTGATAGTGTTAACGTACAAATTTTAAAGTCGAGATTTTTAACGAAATAAGTTTATTGCACATAAAAAACTTATAGATAATTATGATGGTCTTTTCCTAAAAGTAGAGTATCTGTGTATATAATGTAAACTATCTGTAGTCAAATAAAGCTATATTTGTAAAAAAATTTCGAAAACTTAGATATTTTACGGATGGTTCACTACTACTATTATTATAATGCGATAATAAAAGGGAACCAAACGCCTGGTTCCTTTACAAAAACTTCCTTTTCTGAAATATTTGGTTTTTAAATCACATGTTATTTAAAGGCCGTAAATATTTGGTTCTGTATTATTAATCTAAAATAGGCTATTTCTGAATTTCTTTGATTAAATTTCTCAATGTACATGAAACATAGGATGGTTCCTTTTTTAAAATAGAGAAAATACATAAAAAGCATTTTTAAAAAATGGTAAAATGCAAATAATTCAAACCCTCAAATTTCTCTTAGGCGGGAAAAATTGGTTAAAAAAATAACAGCTTGCTTTTTATGAGTATAATTTATACAAACATATTTAATTGATATAACAAAATTAATTAACTTAAACATAAACATTTATTTGGCATTTTCTTTGGCCTGATATGTATCATTATTGCGTTAAAAAAAATAGTCAAAATTATCATACAACAGCAGTATTGTTAGTCTTCTTGATATTCGAAATCTAAGTCTGCATTGTATCCATCAATATCGTCAATAATTTCTTCGCCAAATATAAGCGACGTATAAAAACTCTGATCTGCCTCGGTAATAAGATGCATAACGGATCTTATATCATTAAGTTTAGGCGTTAAAATTGGTTTGCCATTAGGATAAAGTATTGGCAATTGTAAACTAAATACTTCTGTCTGTTTACCCTTATGTTTTGGTTTAATATCAACCTCTACAAAAAAATCTTGATCATGTCTGAATTTAAAAAATATACTATAAGGAGAGCTTTTATTAAGTTTTATTTTCCTGACATCAAGCCAGTTTATTTTTTCCCCAATAGTATCTTTTTTTTCAATTAATAATATGTTTTTTTAATACTTCGGAAGAGATAAAATCATTCTTAGTCATTGTATGTATTATGAATGGACTCTTTTTTCTTGAATTCTTCATGACATTGACGTAATCCTGTGGCGTATATAACCTTTGCTGATATTTTAATGCCTTTTCAATGTCCCCAAAATCTGAATCGTTGGGTAAGAAACTATGGCTTGATACCAGAAATTTCATGCTTATATTTTGCAAAGTTGAAGAGTTATTTAAAATTTGTTTTAGTATTAGGCAAAGTTTAATATTACGGTTCTGCCCACCACAGGAATCTGACCATAAATGTAAATCTGTTATGTTTTTTTCCAAAAAATATTCGCAGTATTTTTTTATGAAAGATTCCACTTCTTGCGCATCGCGACCAGCAGTACCTTCTGTCCAGAGAAAACAGTAAGATTTTCCTTCTTTTGCCGATCGAATACCCAAATTACAAAGCCATAACTGGCGTTTATAAAACATGAAACTGACTTTTCGCTCTTCCTGACTAAGTTTATCGTAACATTTATCCTTTCTTGGTCTACCTTGTTTGTCTGGAAGATTATTATGATTTTCTTGCTCTTCTTCTGAAGAGTTTGAGGTCGAACAAATAAAGTCGGGATCTCGATCATCTTAGACGTCATCCTCAAAATTTGAATACTCTTTTTCATCGACTACATATTTAAGTTGCGATGCTGAAGTGGAAGGTTTATCTTGAAGAATCCTACAGGATCTTGAAGAATCTTAGTGTGGAAGGACGCCTTGGCATCTTCGTTTTCATCCTCAATATTTTCGTATTCTTTCTCATGGACTACGTATCTAAGTAGTGATGCTGACGTAGAAGGATACTAAAATAATAAAAATATTTTTAATTAATAAAGGTATTTTTTCGGTCATACATAATGCTATTTATATTTTCTGGTCGTTATTTAATTCATTTAATGTAGGCATTATGTTAAATTAAAATATTTTAATAACATATTTTAAATAATATATTTGATGACCGCATCATATACTTACCTGATTATTACAAGAAATTATTTGTGTGACTTCTTCTTCTATAGCTTCGATACTTTGTCCAGCTGAGATCTTAAATAAAAAACATCTTATTATTAAGGATTGAAGATAATGTTATTATAAATCTTAAAAACGACATTTTTTTAAAAAGAACTAAACGACACCTAAACGGAAACAACAGCCATATATATCAAATTCTCGGTTTTAAAGAGGGAACCACAGATATACACAGCTTTAGGTTATAAAGATAGAATAATGTTAAATCCTTTAGTATTTATTCACCCAATTGTCCAGAAAACTCGATATCTGCCAAATGGCGCTTGGTTCCTTGTTCGTCAACATTATCCAATTGTTTTCCTCATATTCTTAAAAAAAAAAGAAGTGTCAAATTTTATATCAGAATTGCAAATAAACCATAAATGTAAAAATGTGTATCTATATTAGAATAATAAAAGTCTGGTTTATCATTTAGTTCTTTTACAATAAGATTCATTTACGTTTCTTCACACCTTCGAAGTATCGATTCCAATATTGAAAGAATGAATTAAGCCAAAATTATTAGAATTGTCACATTTATTAACATTTTCAGGGTAAAATATTTGAACATTCTGCCATTGATTTAGGCATCTTAAATTAAATGAAAGTAATGATTAGTTTTACTCTAAATTTAGGGATCTCGATGAGTGTCGAATTCAATGGCAGAATGGTAAATTGTCCTCAAATTCATATAAACAAAAAGTGTATATAAATTCAAATAATAAATTAAATATTTGAGGATACTCTTCATTGTTAAATCCATATTGTGTTTCTTTGTCTTTCATGTAGAAAGTAATCACTTCTACCCCTGTAGCAACTTTAAGGGATTATGTTCAGCTTTTTTTAAGCAATCGAAGGGTCCAGATTGCATAATGAGATCGCTAGATTATGGAAATTTCTGGTTTGCTATTATTCTTGCAGTACTGTTTTTTTTTTCATAAAATATGGTCATGAAATTAAGCAAATAATGCAATGCCAATCAGTTATGAATTTAAAAATTTCATAGGCAACCGAATTTGAAATAATTCGGAAGAGTGCTGAATTCAATGGCAAAATGCAAAATAGAAAAAATGCTAGAATGTTGATCCAAATGCTTAATTTTTTTACAATAAGCTTCATTTAGTTTTTTCTCACACCTTCCAAGTAATACAGGGTGTCTCACGACGAATAGACGAGTAAACCTGGAAGGATCTGAACCAGTTAAAGAATCTCAAAAAAATCTAACGTCAACTATCTCCTCTTGGCCATACAGGCCTGTACTCATGTTTATTAACTTTTTACCCGCCCCGCTAACAATTCCTTTAAACCAGCCTAAACTGCTAGTTCCAGCTTAAATTGCTAATCATCATCCAGGATTCCAGGTGAGAGAGAGATCGGCCCTGGATCGTGGTTCTTCGTGCGCGTTCGTCGTGGGGGTTTCCTCCCTTGGCCTGCTAGATTGTCTGGCGTCAGTGTTTTCACTGCTACGAGCGGCACGCGAGGGTCTCCCTCACCCACCCCCTCACCGTACGACGACGACGACGATTTCTATCGAAACTCGGGATTATTTAAATTTTACGCGTATATTTCAAAATATAAATTAAACCGGTCGATTTGAGAATTTTTTCGTAAAAAAAAAAGTGGATTTTTTATAGAGTGGATTTTTTTTTTTGGTTTTTTGGTGGATTTTGGTGTAAGGTTTTAAGAGTAAGAGAGAGAGGAGATTTTTGGGAATTATGATTTTTAGAATGTTTGTGGTGGTTGGAGTTTTGGGGGTCTGTTGTCTGGGACAGACTCTGATGGTGAATGAGAACGAGGAGGATGGAGTCCAACAACCCACTGGTAAGTTATGAATTTTGAAATTTAAGGGTAAATTCTGATTTTTATTCAAGAATTTTATTATGAAACAATTTTATATTAAAAAAAATTTAGAGTGTTTTTTTTTGGATAATTAAAAATTATAAGATTGCCCTAAACTTGTGAATTTTACCGGGGCATATGAAAATAGGGTTTTGTAGATATGTTAATGTTTCAAATATTTTTTTTTTAAATTAGGATATACAATTTAAAAATTATATATTAACAATTAAAAGCCCTTAAACAGTCAGATAAAGTGTAAAAGAATTAGGACTTGAAAAGTGCAATCAAAATATTATACACATTAAATACAATACACATTAAAAGTAAAAAAAAAATAAGATATACAAAGCTTTGATAGTAAATCCTTACTTAATATTACAATTTTTATATTCATATAATTTTCTTAATACAGTTTCATATAATTTATGAAATTTCTTATGCCTTTAAAAATTATTAAAATAATTAAATTAGCTTTAGGATAATTTAAAGCATAAGAGGTAAGTTTAATTTCATGTTACATTACATTCCTTTAAGATTTAAAAAATTTAATAAAATATAAAATTAAATTACTACAGTAGATTGCGTGGGAAAATTTAAATTCAAAATTAAATTCCTATACACTTTTTACATAAATTTAAACAAAAAGCTTCATATTTAATGTAATTCTTTAAATAGTATTTAAGAGGTCCTCATAAAAAAAACTAATCACTTAAAATATAATGAAACTAGACAACTTCAATACAATGCGTATTTAAAAATATCAAAACAAGGCATTTCTATATAGAACAAAATTAACACAAAAACACTTTAAATTAAAATAAATTTTAAAAGAAAAAGACACAAATTAAATTGATGATTTCTGTGAAAAAATCAATATAAAATGTAATTTCAGAAATATATATGCGAGGAAATTATTGTGAAATTAATGAACAAGTAATAAATCTATTCGTTCACAAAAATTAATAATAACGAAAATAAGCAATAAATGAATTTATATTTTTTTTATTCAATATAATTGATTAGGCGCTTTTAATAAAAAAATTGACTTAGAAGTAAATTGAAAAAATATATCAGTTAAACCATATAAGTATAAATAAAGTTTAACGACCTTATTGTATTTTGCAAATTTAAAAGAATCATTTTATTATTTTATTGCAGAAGAAATAAAAATGTTTCGGCCCTTATATTGACCATATTCAGGGTTGAAAATGATACGGTATAACTAAATAAATAAATATACTAAATCATTAAATAAAAACACTAGAAAAGAGGCAGACCTAGTTTCTTTATGACGTTAAAAAAAAACATTATTAGAGTAACGTCATAAAGAAAATAAGACTGATTTGTATAGTGTTTTCATTTAATCATTTAATTAATTTATTCATTTTTATTGTTTGTTTATTTAAGTGTGACGTGTCATTTTCAGCCCTGAAGATGACCTGAATAAAGGATGAAACGTCGGCATTTTGTCTGAAATAAAATAAAATCAGTTTTATTTGAACTAGGACAGTTTGTTTCTATTAATAATTTTTTTTTTAATTTATATTAAAAAAAAACAAAATTGTCTAATTTTTTTCTTAATATTTCAAATATTTGTTGTGTGATATTAAATTTAAAAAAATTAGATGTTGTTTTATACATAAAAGCCTCTTTCTTTATTTTCTTTATCGAATTCATTTTAAATTAAATAAAATTTTAAAATTTAACATTTTTAGCATTTCGACTTTTTAAAATCTTAAAAAATATAAAAACTGAAATTTTTTTATTATTTATATAGACTTAAAAACAAATAATATTAGGGCTTGATACAAAATAAAAATTAAATAATTAAATTAAAATGTATCTAAATATTTAAAATGAAATGAGCAGTTTTATACAAAAATAAACATTTTGGTTCTAATAGAAAGAATACATAATTAAATAAAAAAATTACCAGGTGTTTTATGTATTAAAAACCCAAATTTTAAAATTCTATTTATCAAAAAAAACTTCTTAATAAAATAAATAAATAAAATTTCTTAATAAAATAAAAACGAAAATGATAGATTTTTGTGAAAAATTAATTCTTTGACTAAAAAAATATACATTTATAAAAATTCTTCTTTTTTTAAAAAATCAAAAAAAAAACAAAATTTATAAGCAGAAAATTTTCAATTAAAAAATACTATTGTACGTTTTAATATATGTTTTGACATATGTTTTTTGACAAAAGAATTATGAGTTTTATTAAATTAAAAATTTGTAATAAGAGAATATTATTATATTGTATTTACAAACAAAAAAAGGCCTTATACAAAACATAAATTTAAATTAATAAAATCTATCAATGAAATACTACGAATATTGTTTTTATCAGAGAAATAAATATAGTTACATTTTTAAAAGTTAAAACATTGGAAATTATTAAAGTTTACCATTACTGCAAAAAAACAAAAGAAAATTAAAAACAGTTATTAATATTCTTAAAATTAAAAAAAAAGAAACAATCGCAATATAAATTAAGAACTTTTAATAAAAAATTACTATTATATATATATATAAATTGACATTTAAAAAATAGAGATACAGCTTTATATCAAATATAAACTTAAAATAATAAAACGTATCCATGAAATATTTTCCTTTTTTATAAAGAAAAATCTTTTTTAGAGTCATATTATGTGTTTAAAACCTACATTTTAATTTGTTGTGTTCTTTATCGAAAACAATTTTATAAAAATGAATTTATAAGTAAAGACAAAATTTAAAATTATAGATTTAATTTTTTGCGAAAAATTCGTTTGAATAAAAAAATATAAATTTATAAAAATTCTTATATTTGTAAAAAATTGAAATAAAAAAACGGAAAATTTAAATATAAGTTAAAGATTTTGAATATTTTTTTTTTATATTAATAATAATAATAATAATAATAATAATGATTGATAATTAAGTAAGTCAATGGCGTAGTAATTTTTTTTGTAAAATTGTATTAAAAATTCATCATAGCTACGCCACTGGTTGCTAAAAAAAAGTAGGTGAACATCTAGAAATTGTGTTTTTATGCCACAATATCCTGTACCAAAATTCAGTTCAATATTTTAAACCGTATTTGAAAAATTTATTAAAAACGAAAAAAAAATAAAACTTTAACACCTTGTATCTTAAAAACTAATCATTTTAGGACCTATGTTTATATAAACTTTTTGACTTAAAATCGGTCCAGGAGTATCCCTTTTATATTATGATATACCTTTAAGTAACACCCTGTATATTTAGCAAAATAAATATAAATTATTATTAATATTATATCTTTGGAAATGCAATGGAAGCAAAATTAACAACTGTCATATTATGTATTAATTTTTTTTGTACTATTTTATCTATGTAGCTTTTGCTATATAAAAAATATTATTAGTATTATTATTAAGAAATGTGCTACATATACGAATAAAATATGATATTGTCTAAAAATATAATATACAATTAAATTGCTATTTGTTGCCTTCCACTTTATTTAAAAAAATTTACGAATTAAATAATAATTAAATAATAAAATTACGAAATATCAATAATCGATGGTACTACTAAGGTTGCAGTATTAATAAATTATTTTTTTTTTATAAAAAACTACAACAAAAGATTTATTTTAAAGGTGTAAATTTATAAAAACTCTAGTCTAAAAAAATATAGAAATTTAAAATATAAAATGATAATCTTCAATAAACAATTACTAATATAATATATTACAAACAAAATACAATTTTTGGGACTATATTTTCTTGCCAACACATCATATATTATTATCGTTAAATATATATTTATTTAACGATTTTTACATATTTACTTTTTGAACAACTACACCTTAAATATTTAACAAAATTCTTCTGAAAAATCACTGTTTATCATCCATATTATACAATCTAATAACGCTGTTTATATAATAAATATTTATATATAAAATTATATAAAATTCAAATAAACAGACCTAATAAATTAAATATTTAATATATATTTTCTGCAAAAACATTGTTTTTTATCAACACAACCCATACCCCCCCCCCACCCACCCCAACCGTTTGTTTATTAAGAAATTCTTTTGAAAAATCACCCTTTTTTGTTTATAATATCCCATCTAACAGCCCTATTTTTGTATTAAATATTTATTAATAAACATATATAGAATTATATCAAATTTATATAAATAAATTGTATTATTAGATTAGATATTACCGATGAAACCAGCTGTTATTCTTGCATATTGTTTAAGAAAACAATGATATTTGAAAACAATTTTTTACTGGTAAGATATGTGGGGTGGGTGGGGGGTTAGGGTAGGCCTAATGAAAAACGTTTTTTATGCACAAAATAATTGCTCGAGAAAAAAATGCTTTTTAAGAAAATTAAAGATGACAAAAAAATCTATAGATATTGTATCTATACTTTTCTCATATAACCTTAAGGTTTTCGGGTAAACGTCAATGAAACATAGGCATAATATTAAATTCCTCAACGCATATTTATAGTTGAAATTCAAATAAAAATGTGCTGTGAACCAAAAATAAATTATTTATTTAACTATCGTGTGTTGCTTGCTATACAGTACCATCACTAAACTTCTATAGATACAAAAGGACAGCATAAAAACGATATACAAAAAAGATAGCGCAACTTTTTACCACCAGAACCCTTACTAAATCACCTTGAACCCCGCCCGTATTCTCACCCTTATTTTTGCCCTTTCACATACAATATAATATCCAATATTTCGCTGAGTAATTATTACCGAGGTCAGCTGTTTACTGTTTTAGCACAGCATGAATGGTATTAGAACAGGGGGGCGAGTATACACACATGCGATTTTAACCCCGAACATTCATTCGTTTATTAGGGGGGTGGAAGAACTTAATGTATATAAAAATAATTGATTTTGTTTTTATGCCAGGGGGTCTTAATGCGTAAAAAAAGCATATGGTTTGGATTTGAATTTAATACATCTTCAAGGCTTTTTAAGAAAATCAAGATTACTTGAAGCACTACTGACTAACGACCCGAAAACACGTCTGATTATTATAATATTGTTTTGGTCACGGAAACAGCCGATGGCCCTTTTCTTACCCTCGTTTACCACCGTAATTAATGATCTTACCGGGACGATTTTTTTTTTTTAATTAGAGATTTTTATCTGGAAGGCAAATTATGCCGGAATTTTGATATAAAGAAAGAAAAGGGATTATTTTCGGAATTTATGTTGTTGATCATTCGCGTGTTAATAATGAAGACGTTAAGGGTCCAACCGACCCGAAACGAATTCGGTGTGCGGCCGACCCTTTCGCAGTTTGAAATTTATTTGTGGGTCTTGAGTAGTATGTAACCGAATAAGGGATGTAAATGAATTTTAACCCCATTAAAACCGAGTAAATGTGATAATATTTGGTTGTATCTAATTGTAGATCGAGCCTGACTGAGAATTATAACGAGTTCTTTATCCGATGCATGGAATTAATTAAAAAATATTAACTGCTTGGAAATATACGGGATTTTTCAAGCAGTATGATAGGAAAGAAAATTTCAACTAGTTGGAAAATAGTTGAGTGATTGTTCCAGGCAGTTGGGACCAAAAAATTAGTTCAACTGCCTGGAAGAATTAACAGATTACCTTTATTGCCTATCCAGCATATTCTTTTCCGGGCATTTTTTTTAATTTGTTAATTTTTGCTTGAATTTAAAGCGTCTAAGCACAAAAAAAATATATTTAAACCGGGGGTACATCAACGGATAAACAATAGGTTCAAGAGTCTATAAATTACACCCAAATTTCGCTTTTAACAATCAAACGCAGTACACCTAATTTATAAATAATATCGCAGTGCCACGTTCCAAGCAGCATCGTTATTAGCCGCCTACTGAAAGTACGCACCGTAAAAACATACCTACCTACGTATACAATATAACTTGAAATATTTCTAATAAATTTGGCGAAGGTGCCGGGGATATTTCGAGTATTTCAAGTATTTCAAATCGGCTCGGACCCCCGTTTAAGGATTCGGCGAGACTTATTTTACTCTCAAAGCTGAATGTATCGACTGCGTTGCCAATAGAACCGCATTCTTCGCTAATCCAATTATTTTTTCGGGTATTGTTAGTGAGTTTTTAATAATTTTATATAAAGAGAGTGTATGGTACGGCAACACGGTATTGTTTCGAGTGTGGGTATTCCGTGTTAGTGTGTTTATAAGAGTTTGATGCTTAAATAGGGTAGAGTGGTGCATAGAGAAGGAACCAGTGAAGTATTTACGTTATTTTAATTTGTTTATTTTTTTTGTTTGTATGTTATTCCTTACAATTAAATCGTTTTATTTTGTTAAGAATTTTCCTAAATTTCTTCCAGGATATTCCAGGATCTAGACAATACTTCGTACGAAGCTTTTACATGATTAAGATTTTGGAAGATACGTTTTCTTAAAATGTTTGATTGAAATAAAAATGATTTTTTTTTCAATTATTTGGAAACGTTTTTATTTAATCTTTTTTTCATTGAAAAATGAGACATAATATTAACATGGATTTATTTAGCGTCAATGGTACAAAAGATATACAATAATTATAAAAAGTATAAAGGCCACTTAAATATATGAACAAAACTAAAAGTTATGAATAGTTTGTAAGGGAAAACACTAATTATCTAAAACTAAGCCTATACTAATAAAAAAAGTTAACAATCCAAGCAACACGTCTTATATATTTATTCAACAAAACAATTTTTGGTTTTGGTATAATTGTCAACCGTATAATATGGTCAAGGTATATCTATTAAACTGTAGAATATACGTATACCATATACGATTCTGCCCACAAAAGGGAGAAAATTTTGGCATTTAAAAAAATTGACACGGAATTTCGGCTGTCCCAAGCAGAAACACAGTAATTGCAATTTTTGTCAAAATTGAGAATTTACTGTTACCGTACTTGCTGCATTTTGCTTTACATTTCTATATTTAAAAAATCAAAATCGGTTGATAAATAACGGAGTTATGAGCATGTCTCAACCTAGTAACTGCATCCAATATAATGACAAACCCATGAAGAAACACAGTAACTAACACCTCCCATGGAGAAACCCAGTAACTGCACTGCAGTTGTTTCTTCATGAAATTTAGTTGTTTATGTACTGTGTTTTAAAATGGGAAACAGATTTTATTTGATCTGCGTAAAATCATTAACCCCACTTAAGCGAAATTAGCTGGAACGTTTTGGGCCGCGGGCGTATTTTTTTTAGTAGCTATTAACAAGACTCCAATAATGGAACACACTGAGTCATTTCATCCTTGCCTTAGTCATTATCGGAGAAAAAATGACCCAAATGTGCGTTATTTGCCCCGAGAATTAACTGTTAGGCAAATATTTGATGATTTTGTCACAAAACATCCAAACCTATGTAAAATTGAATATTACAGACAGAATTTAAGAGAAGTGAATATTTTTTTTCTTGCGAAGAATGCGAATCGTTAAAAAAGGCAATTCATACGCAATACATAACGGTAATATGGTTGAAAAACTTAATGTCCATAAATTAAAAGTAAAGATGGCTTCAGATCAATATAAGAAGGACTTAGAGGAGGCTGCTAGTAAGAATCTTCGAAGACGAATTTTTTCTATGGACCTTCAAAAGGTTATGCTATTGCCAATTATGCTGAGTTCTAAAACCTGTTTTTTTACTGGTCGTCTGGTAGTATTAATCAAACGTTTGCCACTTTAAATCCTAAAGCAACGGAAAATAGTTCTTGTATTGTTTGGCATGAGGCCTTATCTGTACGAAAAGCAGAAGCGTTGGCTGATGCTTTATTAGAAGTTATAAAAAAAGAACGAGATGTATTGAGTTTTACGTTTTGGGCTGATAATTGCATCAGTCAGAATAAAAACTGGGTCTTATATACTTCACTACTAACAGAAGTAAATAGCAACAGAGGACCGGATCAAATCACAATTCGGTATCTGACAGCTGGTCACACGCACATGAGTGCTGATGACATACACGGTAATATAGAAAAAAAGATAAAAAGAAATATTTATGATTTTGATGAATACTCGAAGTTACATTGTTTTTTTATCAACATAACCCTTAACCCCCCACTCACCCCAAATATTTAGCCAGTAAAAAATTCTTTCGAAAAATCACCATTTTTCGTCCATAATGTCCAATCTAATAGCACTGTTTTTGTATTAGATATTTATTAATATACATATATATAATTTTATCAAATTTAAATAAACAAACTGTGTTAATAGATTAGATATTAATGACAACATGCATATCATGTTGGAAAACAATGATTTTTGAAAGTAATTTCTTACTGGTTGAATTGTGGGGTGGGTGGGGGGGTACAGGTAGGGTTAAAGAAAAACGTTTTTTTTGCAGATAATATTTTTCTAAAAAAAAAATGCCTATTAAGAAAATATATATATTTTTCTCACATAACCTTTTCATGATCTAGGTTCAAAAATACAGTTTTTAAAGTAAAACTATTGGTATATTTATCAACCGTACATGATCAATTATTAAACTGTAGCATATACGTATATCTTATATGAATTTGTTTACAAAAGGAAGAAAAATTCAAATACAGGGTGTTTCAGAACTTCTAGTGGTTATTCAGTGGAACAGCAGAAAAAATTTTAGTATAGAGACCCATGTCCGGAAAACTATGACTACGGCACTACAGACTAGACGCGTTAAAATTTAGAAAGACGATGAATTGCCTAAATAGTATTTAGTGCATTTTAAACAGAAATTGTTTTTTGTAGCTGCATTCTATATCGTCTTAGTCGTGCAAATTAACAAAAATTAATTGTTGCTAGTGGAAAACTTTCTAGAAAGCATTTTCTATCCATATCTATTATCATACCAACATTTTTCCGAACGGCATCTTTAAAACCAACATGGCATGTTTAGAACCAACATGCATGATACTGGTGTTGCTCAAACCGTAACAGCAATGTCACATTGCTAAAGATATGAATACGAGTAACGCTTCCGTCTGGCGGGTGCTATACGAACAACAACTTTATCCTTAACACTTCCTTATAAAGTTCAAGGATTGACTGCAGCCGATTATCATCCTAGAGTTCAATTTTGATCATGTTCTTCTCTCTTCATCATATCACTGCACAACCAAATTTTTTACGCTGTGTTTTATGGACCGATAAGCCCTTTTCATAAGAAGCCGTATTTGTAACAGTACGAATAGAAAAAAAAGAAAATCCTCATGCAATTCCCCAAACAAAGTCTGTCAACGCATGGACAGGCATTGTTGATAATTATTTAATTGAACCATACCTTCTATCAAAACGGTTACTAGGACCTATTTACCGGGGTTTTTTGGAGGAAGTTCTGTCAAAACTTCTTGAAAGTAATCCAATAAACGTTCGACAGCAAATGTGATTTCAGCATGATGGAGTGCCGGCTCACTTTGCTATACAATTACGTGAGAATTTAGCTCAGCAGTTTGGGCACCGTTGGATTGCCAGAGATGGAGCAGTTTCTTGTTCTCCTAGGTCACCCGATTTAACGCCGCTAGATTTTTTCCTGCGGGAACATGTAAAGTCTTTGGTCTACGAAACTCTAGTTGAAACAGAACAAGGCATAATTGGATGAATTATAGCAGCATTTGAAATCATTCAAAACCAAGTATCGAATCTTTAGATCGATGTATTCAGGTTGGAGGAAGAAATTTTGAACAATTACTGTGATGATATCACGTAAAAAAAGCGAAGATTAAATGCATTAATTCCTATTTAGACAATTTATCGTTTTTCTAAATTTCAACGCGTCTTAGGGCCGTAGTGCCGTAGTGAAACTTTTCCGAACATACTTTTTTTTACTGTTGCACCGAATAACCCCTAGAAGTTTGATCCTATAGTTTTGAAACACCCTGTATGTAATAAAATGACCCTGAAAAACGCATTTTATAAACGTTTTTAAATAGTATACAATATACTATACAGAACCATAATATTAAGCTCCTCAACGTATATCACGCGGACATTTTATCCGAAATTTGCAAAGTTCAAGCAAAAATGTACATCTGGTGTAAACCAAAAATTAAGTTTTATTTAACTAATGATGTATGTTGCTTGGGAATTAAAATTGTATAAAAAAAAATTAACGTAAAACATATAATGTAAAGATGATATATATAAAAATGATAATGTATGTAAAATAAATATATATAAAATAATATGAAAAATAATAATGACAATATATGTAAAATATGATAAATATAAAGAACACACTAACTCACACATTAAATCTAGATAAAATTAACAAAACTTACAACCTATCTAAACTAAATTTGCTTAAAAGCCTCTTTAACTGTATTAAATTATCACAGGTTTTAATGGTCACAGGTAATTTATTAAATTTTATTAACCCTCTGTACTGGACAGAGTTGAGCAACTGATTTGTGTTATATATGTCTGTCAGTATAAACTCTATGCGATTTCTTAAAAATAAACTGTTAAATAAATTGAACGATTATGCAGAACTGGTCCACTACTATTTATATGACATTTAAATATATTTTTAGTTAAATATATATTTATTCAACGATTTTTTAGTAAATTTTGGTTGTGGTTTAATTATCAACCGTATATGGTCAAGATATATTTATTAAACTGTAGAATATACGTATACCATATACAAATCTGCTTACAAAAGGGAAAAAATTTTGGCATTTAAAAAAATTTATTAAAAATTTTTAAACTCGATTATTGGTTGAAATTCTTCTGAAAAATCACTGTTTTTCGTCCATATTATTCTATCTCACAACGCTGTTTTTATACTAAATATTTATATGTAATATTTTTTATATGCAAATTAATAAACAATGTTATTAAATTTAATATTGAATATATATTTCCTGCAAAAACTCTGTTTTTTATCAACACAACCCTTACCCCCCCACCCACCCCAAACATTTGTTTATTAAGAAATTCTTTTGGAAAATCACCGTTTTTCGTCCATAATATCCAATCTATAATAGCACTGTTTTTGTATTAAATAATTAATAATATACATATATATAATTATCACATTTCAATAAACAAACTGTGTTAATAGATTAGATATTAATGACAAAACCGGCTGTTATTCATGCGTATTATGTTAAAAAACAATGATTTTTAAAAGTAATTTCTTACTGGTTAAATTGTGGGGTGGGTGGGGGGTTATAGGTAGGGTTAAAGAAAAACAAAAAGGTTTTTTTTTGCAGAAAATTATTTCCTAAAAAAATGCTTTCTCACACAATCTTTTCATGATCTAGGTTCAAAAATACAGTTTTTAAATTAAAACTATTGGTATATGTATCAACCGTATATGGGCAACGTATAGTTTTTAAACTGTAGAATATACATATATCATATATGATTCTGTTTACAAAGGGAAGAAAAATTTGGCATTTAAATAAATTGACAAGGGATTTACATGTCTAGTTTTTACACTCGATCACCACACCTCAAATATGTAATAAAATACCCAAAAATCTATTTTATAAACGTCTTTAAATAGTATACAATTACAGACATATATCATTAAATTCCTCAACGTATACCACGCGGACATTTTATCCGATATTTATAGTTCAAGTTCAAGCAAAAATGTATATATCTGGTGTAGACCAAAAATAAACGTTTATTAAACTATCGTGTGTTACTTGGGAATTAAAATTATCTGTGTTACTTGGGGATTAACTTACAACCTATCTAAAATAAATTTGCTCAAAATTCTCTTGAACTGAATTAAATTATCACAGGTTTTAATGTTCCTAGGTAATTTATTGAATTCTATTAAGCCTTTGTACAGGACAGAGTTGAGCAACTGATTTTTGTTACATCTGTTTGTCGGTATTAAATTTATGCAATATCTAGTACCACAATTATGTACAGTAGTGGCCAAAAGTAGATAGACAAAGTATTATTTTAAATAATTGTTATTTGTAAGGCGGTCTATTAAAAGACACCAATAAATTTGAGTTAAATATTTTGCTTGCTATCAGATAAAGCAATAATATAAATATAGCTGGTCAAAAGTAGATAGACAAAAACAATTTTGAAATAATTTCTTTGTCTAGATATTTATAAAATAAAATTAGTATAGTATTGCTTCTCTTTAACTCAAGGTGCAACATGCCACACGGAATTAGATTCTCTCTTGATTTAAGACAACGCATTATTAATGCATATCGCGCGGGTGATCGTCAAATTGATATTGCTCGTAGATTTGATGTTAAAAGAAAAGCTGTTTGGGCAATTATCAAAAGATATGAAAGGACAAGATCATTAGGGCCAAAAAATAAATCTGGTCCACCAAACAAAATGGACATTGGAGCTGTTCGCAAATTAAAACAAATTAGCCAGAATAACCCTTTCATGACTTCTGGTCAAATTCAGATAGAATTACAGGCTCAAGGGATTTGTAATGAGTGTCCTCAAGGACTGTAAGACGAAGGTTAGTAGAAGAAAATCTATTTGCACGTAGACCAGCAAAAAAACCATTGCTTTTAAAAAAGAATCGCTTAGCTCGATTGGAATTTGCCCTTCAGCATATACACTGGACAAAGCATGAATAGAAACGTGTTTGCTGGAGCGACGAATCGAAGTTTAATTTGTTTAAGTCCGATGGAATTCAATATGTTAAACGTCCTTCTGGCCAGCGTTTGAATCCCAAGTACACAAAACCCACAGTTAAGCATGGAGGTGGATCAGTGATGGTTTGGGGTTGCTTCTCAGGTTATGGAATGGGCCCGTTACATCGCATAGAGGGCATAATGGACAGGTTTATGTATAGGGATATTCTCAGAGATGTTATGTTGCCCTATGTCGAAGACAATTTACCATTGAGATTCCAATTCCAGCAAGATAATGACCCGAAGCATTCCTCCAAAATTATGAAGCAATTTTTCGAAGAAGAAAAAATACCAATCTTAAAATGGCCATCCCAGTCACCCGATCTTAATCCCATCAAAAATTTATGGGAAATTGTAGATCGTAATATTAGGGATAAAAACTATTCAAATAAGGGTGAATTATTCGAACGGTTGCAACAGAAATGGAAAAATATTGGTTTTAAACTCTTAGACAATTTTATTGAATCAATGCCACGTAGATGTCAGGCTGTAATAGGCAATAATAAGTATTTTACAAAATACTAATATTGTAGATAATTTAATTTGTAATTAAAAAAAAAATACTTCGAAAAAAAAAGAGTATTGGTTATTTTTTAAATTTGTCTATCTACTTTTGTCCAGCGTATATTTAGTTATTTCTTATTATTTACCCAATTAGGTGATTGTTTCTAAAGAATGTTTTATTATTTTTATACATGTTTATGTGGCCCATAATATACTTAAATATCTTTATTATAGAATTTTTATTTCCTTTGATTTTTTTTTTAAAAACCATTTGTCTATCTACTTTTGGCAATTACTGTATATCTTTAAAAACTCTTAATTTATCACAGACGTAGTTAGGTAAAATATGTTGTTTTAACTTAAAAATAAACAAATAGACCCTAAACATAATTCTTTGATTGACAGACAGCATATTTAGGACAGATAACATAGAGTTCGCAAGAGTATAACGATTACATTTTAAAATCTGTCTCATACCTCCGTCTTTGGATTATTGATTATTATTACATGAGAGATTTAATTTTTTGATCTAAATCTTAAGTTTTTCAGTAAATAGTTTATAATTTTTTTTTGTGTTTTTTTTAGTACTTTTTTGTTATTTCTTCTTTATATAATTCAAAAAATGCCACACCTATTACCTAAAAATAATAAATATAAGTGTTCTTTTTTTTGTATATTTTAATTAGTTTGTAAAACAATAGGTTTTATTTCTAAAGAAAAAACGGCTTTAACGGCCTCTAAGAAGAATTAAAAAAATTACTTAAAGATCAAGATAAGAAAAACAAAATTGACTAAAAATAGCGTCCTTAGTCAGTAGCGTAGATGGAGTTCGCAGGTTTAGGACCAAAAAATCAAAAACTTCCTTTTTTGAAAAGGTGCCGACGTTTCGACGTTTATTTACATCTTTTTCAGGGCTATTTACATAACATACATAAATAAATCAGACATAATAGACAATAACTTTTTTTTATATTTCACATTACTAACATGTCACTTCAACGATATACATATAAATATATTTTTAAATAAACGAACGCGGTCAAGAACCACAGGTGAACTAACTAATTAAGTAGAAGTGATATGTTGGTCATGTGAAATATAAAAAAAAAGTTATTGTCTATTTATATGTGATGTTTGTTATGTTTGTTCAAACTATAATCACATATAGGCCCATCTACATATAATGTTCTATTGCCATTAGTATATATTCAATCCACAAAAAAGCTTCTTTACAATAAACAGTCTTTTAAAAAAGAAGTTTTTGATTTCTTGGTTCTTAACCTGCGAACAAGAAGAAAAACAAAATTTTTAATAACGAAATTAATTTGATTAATTTGATGTACGTAGAAGCCGTGGAAAGGGGCGCACCCCAAGCTCGTTTCTACTTAACAAACACACCCAGAAAACAATTTTCTCATATAAATTTAAATAGGGACAGCTCGAAGGAAAATTACACACAATAATTCCCCTTTTAACTGAAACAATATGACAAAAAAAAACCCAAATATTTACAAATTTTTTGTTTGAATTCTTTTTAATATCGGGCTGATTTGAGTGAGTGGGTCGAAATTGCTTGCTCTCTTATAGACTCAATATGAAAAAATAAAATCTCAAACAGTTTGATATAATAATTGAGAGAATTTAGAACTTTAATTTAATAAATAATTATAACCGATATTCTAGGAGAGAAAATTTGATTCGTCTCGTATTTCTTGTGCTAAAATTAACGTCCCGTTAATTATTGAACGTACGTGCCGAAAATTGTAAAGCGACGTTAAATTGCCTGTTTTGACATATAAGACGTAGGTTTCGAATGACAAAATTCAATTATTGCTCTGGCAAGGGAGTAATTTGCGGATGAAACTGTTGAGATAATGACTTTATTAAGGGATTATTAAAGGAAGAATTAGGTTTAGGGAAAATGTTTTTAATTCTTCCAGGCAATTGCGGCCCTCTATTACTCAATAATCCAAATTGTCTAATTATCTCGTTGGATTTAGAACGACGAAACTAAGACAAAACCGTTGGAATTTTCCCGATAGCTGCCATAGAAGGCGAGATATCGACCTTCAAAGTTTGGAATTTTTCATTTTTCGGGTATACCCCCCCGTATCGAATTTTTTCACCAAAAATTGATTTTTTTCGAAATCAATCTAAGTATACCAGCCTCTTATTTGGGTCACCTAGATTACGAAAACACCGGGTTATAACAGGATCCGAGCAGAACTAAGGGAATGAGAGCACTTTGAAAATCCTGAAAAAGTCGTTTTCGACGTCCGTTTTTGAGACCAAAAATGGGCATCAAAAATGCCATATCTCGGCTATCGTAATAGCTACAACTTTGCGGATGGTCTCGTTGGATTCAAAACGCCGAAACTAAGACAGAACCGTTGGAATTTTCCCGATAGCTGCCATAGAAGCCGACATATCGACCTTCAAAGTTTGGAATTTTTCATTTTTCGGGTATACCCCCCCGTATCGAATTTTTTCACCAAAAATTGATTTTTTTCGAAATCAAACTAAGTATACCAGCGTCTTATTTGGGTCACCTAGATTACGAAAACACCGGGTTATAACAGGATCCGAGCAGAACTAAGAGGAATGAGAGCACTTTGAAAATCGTGAAAAAGTCGTTTTCGACGTCTGTTTTTGAGGCCAAAAATGGGCATCAAAAATGCCATATCTCGGCTATCGTACAAGCTACGACTTTGCGGATGGTCTCGTTGGATTTAGAACGACGAAACTAAGACAAAACCGTTGAAATTTTTTTGATAGCTCTCATAGAAGCCCAGATATCGACCTTCAAAGTTTTGAATTTTTCATTTTTCGGGTATACCCCCCCGTATCGAATTTTTTCACCAAAAATTGATTTTTTTCAAAATCAAACTAAGTATACCAGCGTCTTATTTGGGTCACCTAGATTGCGAAAACACCGGGTTATAACAGGATCCGAGCAGAACTAAGGGAATGAGAGCACTTTGAAAATCGTGAAAAAGTCGTTTTCGACGTCCGTTTTTGAGGCCAAAAATGGGCATCAAAAATGCCATATGTCAGCTATCGTAAAAGCTACGACTTTGAGGATGGTCTCATTGGATTTAGAACGACGAAACTAAGACAGAACCGTTGGAATTTTCCCGATAGCTGCCATAGAAGGCGAGATATCGACCTTCAAAGTTTGGAATTTTTCATTTTTCGGGTATACCCCCCCGTATCGAATTTTTTCACCAAAAATTGATTTTTTTCGAAATCAAACTAAGTATACCAGCGTCTTATTTGGGTCACCTAGATTACGAAAACACCGGGTTATAACAGGATTCGAGCAGAACTAAGGGAATGAGAGCACTTTGAAAATCCTGAAAAAGTCGTTTTCGACATCCGTTTTTGAGGCCAAAAATGGGCATCAAAAATGCCATATCTCAGCTATCGTAAAAGCTACGACTTTGAGGATGGTCTCATTGGATTTAGAACGACGAAACTAAGACAGAACCGTTGGAATTTTCCCGATAGCTGCCATAGAAGGCGAGATATCGACCTTCAAAGTTTGGAATTTTTCATTTTTCGGGTATACCCCCCCGTATCGAATTTTTTCACCAAAAATTGATTTTTTTCGAAATCAAACTAAGTATACCAGCGTCTTATTTGGGTCATCTAGATTACGAAAACACCGGGTTATAACAGGATCCGAGCAGAACTAAGGGAATGAGAGCACTTTGAAAATCCTGAAAAAGTCGTTTTCGACGTCCGTTTTTGAGTCCAAAAATGGGCATCAAAAATGCCATATCTCAGCTATCGTAAAACCTACGACTTTGCGGATAGTCTCATTGGATTTAGAACGACAAAACTAAGACAAAACCGTTGAAATTTTCCCGATAGCTCTCATAGAAGCCCAGATATCGACCTTCAAAGTTTGGAATTTTTCATTTTTCGGGTATACCCCCCCGTATCGAATTTTTTCACCAAAAATTGATTTTTTTCGAAATCAAACTAAGTATACCAGCGTCTTATTTGGGTCACCTAGATTACGAAAACACCGGGTTATAACAGGATCCGAGCAGAACTAAGGGAATGAGAGCACTTTGAAAATCCTGAAAAAGTCGTTTTCGACGTCTGTTTTTGAGGCCAAAAATGGGCACCAAAAATGCCATATCTCGGCTATCGTAAAAGCTACGACTTTGCGGATGGTCTCGTTGGATTTAGAACGACGAAACTAAGACAGAACCGTTGGAATTTTCCCGATAGCTGCCATAGAAGGCGAGATATCGACCTTCAAAGTTGTGAATTTTTCATTTTTCGGGTATACCCCCCCGTATCGAGTTTTTTCACCAAAAATTGATTTTTTTCGAAATCAAACTAAGTATACCAGCGTCTTATTTGGGACACCTAGATTACGAAAACACCGGGTTATAACAGGATCCGAGCAGAACTAAGGGAATGAGAGCACTTTGAAAATCCTGAAAAAGTCGTTTTCGACGTCCGTTTTTGAGGCCAAAAATAGGCATCAAAAATGCCATATCTTAGCTATCGTAAAAGCTACGACTTTGCGGATGGTCTCGTTGGATTTAAAACGACGAAACTAAGACAAAATCGTTGAAATTTTTTTGATAGCTCTCATAGAAGCCCAGATATCGACCTTCAAAGTTGTGAATTTTTCATTTTTCGGGTATACCCCCCCGTATCGAATTTTTTCACTAAAAATTGATTTTTTTCGAAATCAAACTAAGTATACCAGCGTCTTATTTGGGTCACCTAGATTACGAAAACACCGGGTTATAACAAGATCCGAGCAGAACTAAGGGAATGAGAGCACTTTGAAAATCGTGAAAAAGTCGTTTTCGACATCCGTTTTTGAGGCCAAAAATGGGCATCAAAAATGCCATATCTCAGCTATCGTAAAAGCTACGACTTTGAGGATGGTCTCATTGAATATAGAACGACGAAACTAAGACAGAACCGTTGGAATTTTCCCGATAGCTGCCATAGAAGCCCAGATATCGACCTTCAAAGTTTGGAATTTTTCATTTTTCGGGTATACCCCCCCGTATCGAATTTTTTCACCAAAAATTGATTTTTTTCGAAATCAATCTAAGTATACCAGCGTCTTATTTGGGTCACCTAGATTACGAAAACACCGGGTTATAACAGGATCCGAGCAGAACTAAGGGAATGAGAGCACTTTGAAAATCCTGAAAAAGTCGTTTTCGACGTCTGTTTTTGAGGCCAAAAATGGGCATCAAAAATGCCATATCTTAGCTATCGTAAAAGCTACGACTTTGAGGATGGTCTCATTGGATTTAGAACGACGAAACTAAGACAGAACCGTTGGAATTTTCCCGATAGCTGCCATAGAAGGCGAGATATCGACCTTCAAAAATGTGAATTTTTCATTTTTCGGGTATACCCCCCCGTATCGAGTTTTTTCACCAAAAATTGATTTTTTTCGAAATCAAACTAAGTATACCAGCGTCTTATTTGGGTCACCTAAATTACGAAAACACCGGGTTATAACAGGATCCGAGCAGAACTAAGGGAATGAGAGCACTTTGAAAATCCTGAAAAAGTCGTTTTCGACGTCTGTTTTTGAGGCCAAAAATGGGCACCAAAAATGCCATATCTCGGCTATCGTAAAAGCTACGACTTTGCGGATGGTCTCGTTGGATTTAGAATGACGAAACTAAGACAAACCCGTTGAAATTTTTCCGATAGCTCTCATAGAAGCCGAGATATCGACCTTCAAAGTTTGGAATTTTTCATTTTTCGGGTATACCCCCCCGTATCGAATTTTTTCACCAAAAATTGATTTTTTTCGAAATCAAACTAAGTATACCAGCGTCTTATTTGGGTCACCTAGATTACGAAAACACCGGGTTATAACAGGATCCGAGCAGAACTAAGGGAATGAGAGCACTTTGAAAATCGTGAGAAAGTCGTTTTCGACGTCCGTTTTTGAGGCCAAAAATGGGCATCAAAAATGCCATATGTCAGCTATCGTAAAAGCTACGACTTTGAGGATGGTCTCATTGGATTTAGAACGACGAAACTAAGACAGAACCGTTGGAATTTTCCCGATAGCTGCCATAGAAGGCGAGATATCGACCTTCAAAGTTTGGAATTTTTCATTTTTCGGGTATACCCCCCCGTATCGAATTTTTTCACCAAAAATTGATTTTTTTCGAAATCAAACTAAGTATACCAGCGTCTTATTTGGGTCACCTAGATTACGAAAACACCGGGTTATAACAGGATCCGAGCAGAACTAAGATAATGAGAGCACTTTGAAAATCCTGAAAAAGTCGTTTTCGACATCCGTTTTTGAGGCCAAAAATGGGCATCAAAAATGCCATATCTCAGCTATCGTAAAAGCTACGACTTTGAGGATGGTCTCATTGGATTTAGAACGACGAAACTAAGACAGAACCGTTGGAATTTTCCCGATAGCTGCCATAGAAGGCGAGATATCGACCTTCAAAGTTTGGAATTTTTCATTTTTCGGGTATACCCCCCCGTATCGAATTTTTTCACCAAAAATTGATTTTTTTCGAAATCAAACTAAGTATACCAGCGTCTTATTTGGGTCACCTAGATTACGAAAACACCGGGTTATAACAGGATTCGAGCAGAACTAAGGGAATGAGAGCACTTTGAAAATCCTGAAAAAGTCGTTTTCCACATCCGTTTTTGAGGCCAAAAATGGGCATCAAAAATGCCATATCTCAGCTATCGTAAAAGCTACGACTTTGAGGATGGTCTCATTGGATTTAGAACGACGAAACTAAGACAGAACCGTTGGAATTTTCCCGATAGCTGCCATAGAAGGCGAGATATCGACCTTCAAAGTTTGGAATTTTTCATTTTTCGGGTATACCCCCCCGTATCGAATTTTTTCACCAAAAATTGATTTTTTTCGAAATCAAACTAAGTATACCAGCGTCTTATTTGGGTCATCTAGATTACGAAAACACCGGGTTATAACAGGATCCGAGCAGAACTAAGGGAATGAGAGCACTTTGAAAATCCTGAAAAAGTCGTTTTCGACGTCTGTTTTTGAGGCCAAAAATGGGCATCAAAAATGCCATATCTTAGCTATCGTAAGAGCTACGACTTTGTGGATGGTCTCGTTGGATTTAGAACGACGAAACTAAGACAAAACCGTTGAAATTTTCCCGATAGCTCTTATAGAAGCCGAGATATCGACCTTCAAAGTTTGGAATTTTTCATTTTTCGGGTATACCCCCCCGTATCGAGTTTTTTCACCAAAAATTGATTTTTTTCGAAATCAAACTAAGTATACCAGCGTCTTATTTGGGTCACCTAAATTACGAAAACACCGGGTTATAACAGGATCCGAGCAGAACTAAGGGAATGAGAGCACTTTGAAAATCCTGAAAAAGTCGTTTTCGACGTCTGTTTTTGAGGCCAAAAATGGGCACCAAAAATGCCATATCTCGGCTATCGTAAAAGCTACGACTTTGCGGATGGTCTCGTTGGATTTAGAATGACGAAACTAAGACAAACCCGTTGAAATTTTTCCGATAGCTCTCATAGAAGCCGAGATATCGACCTTCAAACTTTGGAATTTTTCATTTTTCGGGTATACCCCCCCGTATCGAATTTTTTCACCAAAAATTGATTTTTTTCGAAATCAAACTAAGTATACCAGCGTCTTATTTGGGTCACCTAGATTACGAAAACACCGGGTTATAACAGGATCCGAGCAGAACTAAGATAATGAGAGCACTTTGAAAATCCTGAAAAAGTCGTTTTCGACATCCGTTTTTGAGGCCAAAAATGGGCATCAAAAATGCCATATCTCAGCTATCGTAAAAGCTACGACTTTGAGGATGGTCTCATTGGATTTAGAACGACGAAACTAAGACAGAACCGTTGGAATTTTCCCGATAGCTGCCATAGAAGGCGAGATATCGACCTTCAAAGTTTGGAATTTTTCATTTTTCGGGTATACCCCCCCGTATCGAATTTTTTCACCAAAAATTGATTTTTTTCGAAATCAAACTAAGTATACCAGCGTCTTATTTGGGTCACCTAGATTACGAAAACACCGGGTTATAACAGGATTCGAGCAGAACTAAGGGAATGAGAGCACTTTGAAAATCCTGAAAAAGTCGTTTTCCACATCCGTTTTTGAGGCCAAAAATGGGCATCAAAAATGCCATATCTCAGCTATCGTAAAAGCTACGACTTTGAGGATGGTCTCATTGGATTTAGAACGACGAAACTAAGACAGAACCGTTGGAATTTTCCCGATAGCTGCCATAGAAGGCGAGATATCGACCTTCAAAGTTTGGAATTTTTCATTTTTCGGGTATACCCCCCCGTATCGAATTTTTTCACCAAAAATTGATTTTTTTCGAAATCAAACTAAGTATACCAGCGTCTTATTTGGGTCATCTAGATTACGAAAACACCGGGTTATAACAGGATCCGAGCAGAACTAAGGGAATGAGAGCACTTTGAAAATCCTGAAAAAGTCGTTTTCGACGTCTGTTTTTGAGGCCAAAAATGGGCATCAAAAATGCCATATCTTAGCTATCGTAAGAGCTACGACTTTGTGGATGGTCTCGTTGGATTTAGAACGACGAAACTAAGACAAAACCGTTGAAATTTTCCCGATAGCTCTTATAGAAGCCGAGATATCGACCTTCAAAGTTTGGAATTTTTCATTTTTCGGGTATACCCCCCCGTATCGAGTTTTTTCACCAAAAATTGATTTTTTTCGAAATCAAACTAAGTATACCAGCGTCTTATTTGGGTCACCTAAATTACGAAAACACCGGGTTATAACAGGATCCGAGCAGAACTAAGGGAATGAGAGCACTTTGAAAATCCTGAAAAAGTCGTTTTCGACGTCTGTTTTTGAGGCCAAAAATGGGCACCAAAAATGCCATATCTCGGCTATCGTAAAAGCTACGACTTTGCGGATGGTCTCGTTGGATTTAGAATGACGAAACTAAGACAAACCCGTTGAAATTTTTCCGATAGCTCTCATAGAAGCCGAGATATCGACCTTCAAACTTTGGAATTTTTCATTTTTCGGGTATACCCCCCCGTATCGAATTTTTTCACCAAAAATTGATTTTTTTCGAAATCAAACTAAGTATACCAGCGTCTTATTTGGGTCACCTAGATTACGAAAACACCGGGTTATAACAGGATCCGAGCAGAACTAAGGGAATGAGAGCACTTTGAAAATCCTGAAAAAGTCGTTTTCGACGTCTGTTTTTGAGGCCATAAATGGGCACCAAAAATGCCATATCTCGGCTATCGTAAAAGCTACGACTTTGCGGATGGTCTCGTTGGATTTAGAACGACGAAACTAAGACAAAACCGTTGAAATTTTTTTGATAGCTCTCATAGAAGCCCAGATATCGACCTTCAAAGTTTTGAATTTTTCATTTTTCGGGTATACCCCCCCGTATCGAATTTTTTCACCAAAAATTGATTTTTTTCGAAATCAAACTAAGTATACCAGCGTCTTATTTGGGTCACCTAGATTACGAAAACACCGGGTTATAACAGGATCCGAGCAGAACTAAGGGAATGAGAGCACTTTGAAAATCCTGAAAAAGTCGTTTTCGACATCCGTTTTTGAGGCCAAAAATGGGCATCAAAAATGCCATATCTCGGCTATCGTAAAAGCTACGACTTTGCGGATGGTCTCGTTGGATTTAGAACGACGAAACTAAGACAAAACCGTTGAATTTTTTTTGATAGCTCTCATAGAAGCCCAGATATCGACCTTCAAAGTTTTGAATTTTTCATTTTTCGGGTATACCCCCCCGTATCGAATTTTTTCACCAAAAATTGATTTTTTTCGAAATCAAACTAAGTATACCAGCGTCTTATTTGGGTCACCTAGATTACGAAAACACCGGGTTATAACAGGATCCGAGCAGAACTAAGGGAATGAGAGCACTTTGAAAATCCTGAAAAAGTCGTTTTCGACGTCTGTTTTTGAGGCCAAAAATGGGCACCAAAAATGCCATATCTCGGCTATCGTAAAAGCTACGACTTTGCGGATGGTCTCGTTGGATTTAGAACGACGAAACTAAGACAGAACCGTTGGAATTTTCCCGATAGCTGCCATAGAAGGCGAGATATCGACCTTCAAAGTTGTGAATTTTTCATTTTTCGGGTATACCCCCCCGTATCGAGTTTTTTCACCAAAAATTGATTTTTTTCGAAATCAAACTAAGTATACCAGCGTCTTATTTGGGACACCTAGATTACGAAAACACCGGGTTATAACAGGATCCGAGCAGAACTAAGGGAATGAGAGCACTTTGAAAATCCTGAAAAAGTCGTTTTCGACGTCCGTTTTTGAGGCCAAAAATAGGCATCAAAAATGCCATATCTTAGCTATCGTAAAAGCTACGACTTTGCGGATGGTCTCGTTGGATTTAGAACGACGAAACTAAGACAAAATCGTTGAAATTTTTTTGATAGCTCTCATAGAAGCCCAGATATCGACCTTCAAAGTTGTGAATTTTTCATTTTTCGGGTATACCCCCCCGTATCGAATTTTTTCACTAAAAATTGATTTTTTTCGAAATCAAACTAAGTATACCAGCGTCTTATTTGGGTCACCTAGATTACGAAAACACCGGGTTATAACAGGATCCGAGCAGAACTAAGGGAATGAGAGCACTTTGAAAATCCTGAAAAAGTCGTTTTCGACGTCTGTTTTTGAGGCCAAAAATGGGCATCAAAAATGCCATATCTTAGCTATCGTAAGAGCTACGACTTTGTGGATGGTCTCGTTGGATTTAGAACGACGAAACTAAGACAAAACCGTTGAAATTTTCCCGATAGCTCTTATAGAAGCCGAGATATCGACCTTCAAAGTTTGGAATTTTTCATTTTTCGGGTATACCCCCCCGTATCGAATTTTTTCACCAAAAATTGATTTTTTTCGAAATCAAACTAAGTATACCAGCGTCTTATTTGGGTCACCTAGATTACGAAAACACCGGGTTATAACAGGATCCGAGCAGAACTAAGGGAATGAGAGCACTTTGAAAATCCTGAAAAAGTCGTTTTCGACGTCTGTTTTTGAGGCCAAAAATGGGCACCAAAAATGCCATATCTCGGCTATCGTAAAAGCTACGACTTTGCGGATGGTCTCGTTGGATTTAGAACGACGAAACTAAGACAGAACCGTTGGAATTTTCCCGATAGCTGCCATAGAAGGCGAGATATCGACCTTCAAAGTTGTGAATTTTTCATTTTTCGGGTATACCCCCCCGTATCGAGTTTTTTCACCAAAAATTGATTTTTTTCGAAATCAAACTAAGTATACCAGCGTCTTATTTGGGACACCTAGATTACGAAAACACCGGGTTATAACAGGATCCGAGCAGAACTAAGGGAATGAGAGCACTTTGAAAATCCTGAAAAAGTCGTTTTCGACGTCCGTTTTTGAGGCCAAAAATAGGCATCAAAAATGCCATATCTTAGCTATCGTAAAAGCTACGACTTTGCGGATGGTCTCGTTGGATTTAGAACGACGAAACTAAGACAAAATCGTTGAAATTTTTTTGATAGCTCTCATAGAAGCCCAGATATCGACCTTCAAAGTTGTGAATTTTTCATTTTTCGGGTATACCCCCCCGTATCGAATTTTTTCACTAAAAATTGATTTTTTTCGAAATCAAACTAAGTATACCAGCGTCTTATTTGGGTCACCTAGATTACGAAAACACCGGGTTATAACAGGATCCGAGCAGAACTAAGGGAATGAGAGCACTTTGAAAATCCTGAAAAAGTCGTTTTCGACGTCTGTTTTTGAGGCCAAAAATGGGCATCAAAAATGCCATATCTTAGCTATCGTAAGAGCTACGACTTTGTGGATGGTCTCGTTGGATTTAGAACGACGAAACTAAGACAAAACCGTTGAAATTTTCCCGATAGCTCTTATAGAAGCCGAGATATCGACCTTCAAAGTTTGGAATTTTTCATTTTTCGGGTATACCCCCCCGTATCGAGTTTTTTCACCAAAAATTGATTTTTTTCGAAATCAAACTAAGTATACCAGCGTCTTATTTGGGTCACCTAGATTACGAAAACACCGGGTTATAACAAGATCCGAGCAGAACTAAGGGAATGAGAGCACTTTGAAAATCGTGAAAAAGTCGTTTTCGACATCCGTTTTTGAGGCCAAAAATGGGCATCAAAAATGCCATATCTCAGCTATCGTAAAAGCTACGACTTTGAGGATGGTCTCATTGAATATAGAACGACGAAACTAAGACAGAACAGTTGGAATTTTCCCGATAGCTGCCATAGAAGCCCAGATATCGACCTTCAAAGTTTTGAATTTTTCATTTTTCGGGTATACCCCCCCGTATCGAATTTTTTCACCAAAAATTAACTTTTTTCAAAATCAAACTAAGTATACCAGCGTCTTATTTGGGTCACCTAGATTACGAAAACACCGGGTTATAACAAGATCCGAGCAGAACTAAGGGAATGAGAGCACTTTGAAAATCGTGAAAAAGTCGTTTTCGACGTCCGTTTTTGAGGCCAAAAATGGGCATCAAAAATGCCATATCTCAGCTATCGTAAAAGCTACGACTTTGAGGATGGTCTCATTGGATTTAGAACGACGAAACTAAGACAGAACCGTTGGAATTTTCCCGATAGCTGCCATAGAAGGCGAGATATCGACCTTCAAAAATGTGAATTTTTCATTTTTCGGGTATACCCCCCCGTATCGAGTTTTTTCACCAAAAATTGATTTTTTTCGAAATCAAACTAAGTATACCAGCGTCTTATTTGGGTCACCTAAATTACGAAAACACCGGGTTATAACAGGATCCGAGCAGAACTAAGGGAATGAGAGCACTTTGAAAATCCTGAAAAAGTCGTTTTCGACGTCTGTTTTTGAGGCCAAAAATGGGCACCAAAAATGCCATATCTCGGCTATCGTAAAAGCTACGACTTTGCGGATGGTCTCGTTGGATTTAGAATGACGAAACTAAGACAAACCCGTTGAAATTTTTCCGATAGCTCTCATAGAAGCCGAGATATCGACCTTCAAACTTTGGAATTTTTCATTTTTCGGGTATACCCCCCCGTATCGAATTTTTTCACCAAAAATTGATTTTTTTCGAAATCAAACTAAGTATACCAGCGTCTTATTTGGGTCACCTAGATTACGAAAACACCGGGTTATAACAGGATCCGAGCAGAACTAAGGGAATGAGAGCACTTTGAAAATCCTGAAAAAGTCGTTTTCGACGTCTGTTTTTGAGGCCATAAATGGGCACCAAAAATGCCATATCTCGGCTATCGTAAAAGCTACGACTTTGCGGATGGTCTCGTTGGATTTAGAACGACGAAACTAAGACAAAACCGTTGAAATTTTTTTGATAGCTCTCATAGAAGCCCAGATATCGACCTTCAAAGTTTTGAATTTTTCATTTTTCGGGTATACCCCCCCGTATCGAATTTTTTCACCAAAAATTGATTTTTTTCGAAATCAAACTAAGTATACCAGCGTCTTATTTGGGTCACCTAGATTACGAAAACACCGGGTTATAACAGGATCCGAGCAGAACTAAGGGAATGAGAGCACTTTGAAAATCCTGAAAAAGTCGTTTTCGACATCCGTTTTTGAGGCCAAAAATGGGCATCAAAAATGCCATATCTTGGCTATCGTAAAAGCTACGACTTTGCGGATGGTCTCGTTGGATTTAGAACGACGAAACTAAGACAAAACCGTTGAATTTTTTTTGATAGCTCTCATAGAAGCCCAGATATCGACCTTCAAAGTTTTGAATTTTTCATTTTTCGGGTATACCCCCCCGTATCGAATTTTTTCACCAAAAATTGATTTTTTTCGAAATCAAACTAAGTATACCAGCGTCTTATTTGGGTCACCTAGATTACGAAAACACCGGGTTATAACAGGATCCGAGCAGAACTAAGGGAATGAGAGCACTTTGAAAATCGTGAAAAAGTCGTTTTCGACGTCCGTTTTTGAGGCCAAAAATGCCATATGTCAGCTATCGTAAAAGCTACGACTTTGAGGATGGTCTCATTGGATTTAGAACGACGAAACTAAGACAGAACCGTTGGAATTTTCCCGATAGCTGCCATAGAAGGCGAGATATCGACCTTCAAAGTTTGGAATTTTTCATTTTTCGGGTATACCCCCCCGTATCGAATTTTTTCACCAAAAATTGATTTTTTTCGAAATCAAACTAAGTATACCAGCGTCTTATTTGGGTCATCTAGATTACGAAAACACCGGGTTATAACAGGATCCGAGCAGAACTAAGGGAATGAGAGCACTTTGAAAATCCTGAAAAAGTCGTTTTCGACGTCCGTTTTTGAGTCCAAAAATGGGCATCAAAAATGCCATATCTCAGCTATCGTAAAAGCTACGACTTTGCGGATAGTCTCATTGGATTTAGAACGACAAAACTAAGACAAAACCGTTGAAATTTTCCCGATAGCTCTCATAGAAGCCCAGATATCGACCTTCAAAGTTTTGAATTTTTCATTTTTCGGGTATACCCCCCCGTATCGAATTTTTTCACCAAAAATTGATTTTTTTCGAAATCAAACTAAGTATACCAGCGTCTTATTTGGGTCACCTAGATTACGAAAACACCGGGTTATAACAGGATCCGAGCAGAACTAAGGGAATGAGAGCACTTTGAAAATCCTGAAAAAGTCGTTTTCGACGTCTGTTTTTGAGGCCAAAAATGGGCACCAAAAATGCCATATCTCGGCTATCGTAAAAGCTACGACTTTGAGGATGGTCTCATTGGATATAGAACGACGAAACTAAGGCAGAACCGTTGAAATTTTCCCGATAGCTGCCATAGAAGCCCAGATATCGACCTTCAAAGTTTTGAATTTTTCATTTTTCGGGTATACCCCCCCGTATCGAATTTTTTCACCAAAAATTGATTTTTTTCGAAATCAATCTAAGTATACCAGCGTCTTATTTGGGTCACCTAGATTACGAAAACACCGGGTTATAACAAGATCCGAGCAGAACTAAGGGAATGAGAGCACTTTGAAAATCGTGAAAAAGTCGTTTTCGACGTCCGTTTTTGAGGCCAAAAATGGGCATCAAAAATGCCATATCTCAGCTATCGTAAAAGCTACGACTTTGAGGATGGTCTCATTGGATTTAGAACGACGAAACTAAGACAGAACCGTTGGAATTTTCCCGATAGCTGCCATAGAAGGCGAGATATCGACCTTCAAAGTTGTGAATTTTTCATTTTTCGGGTATACCCCCCCGTATCGAATTTTTTCACCAAAAATTGATTTTTTTCGAAATCAAACTAAGTATACCAGCGTCTTATTTGGGTCACCTAGATTACGAAAACACCGGGTTATAACAGGATCCGAGCAGAACTAAGGGAATGAGAGCACTTTGAAAATCCTGAAAAAGTCGTTTTCGACGTCTGTTTTTGAGGCCAAAAATGGGCACCAAAAATGCCATATCTCGGCTATCGTAAAAGCTACGACTTTGCGGATGGTCTCGTTGGATTAAGAATGACGAAACTAAGACAAACCCGTTGAAATTTTTCCGATAGCTCTCATAGAAGCCAAGATATCGACCTTCAAAGTTGTGAATTTTTCATTTTTCGGGTATACCCCCCCGTATCGAGTTTTTTCACCAAAAATTGATTTTTTTCGAAATCAAACTAAGTATACCAGCGTCTTATTTGGGTCACCTAAATTACGAAAACACCGGGTTATAACAGGATCCGAGCAGAACTAAGGGAATGAGAGCACTTTGAAAATCCTGAAAAAGTCGTTTTCGACGTCTGTTTTTGAGGCCAAAAATGGGCACCAAAAATGCCATATCTCGGCTATCGTAAAAGCTACGACTTTGCGGATGGTCTCGTTGGATTTAGAATGACGAAACTAAGACAAACCCGTTGAAATTTTTCCGATAGCTCTCATAGAAGCCGAGATATCGACCTTCAAACTTTGGAATTTTTCATTTTTCGGGTATACCCCCCCGTATCGAATTTTTTCACCAAAAATTGATTTTTTTCGAAATCAAACTAAGTATACCAGCGTCTTATTTGGGTCACCTAGATTACGAAAACACCGGGTTATAACAGGATCCGAGCAGAACTAAGGGAATGAGAGCACTTTGAAAATCCTGAAAAAGTCGTTTTCGACGTCTGTTTTTGAGGCCAAAAATGGGCACCAAAAATGCCATATCTCGGCTATCGTAAAAGCTACGACTTTGCGGATGGTCTCGTTGGATTTAGAACGACGAAACTAAGACAAAACCGTTGAAATTTTTTTGATAGCTCTCATAGAAGCCCAGATATCGACCTTCAAAGTTTTGAATTTTTCATTTTTCGGGTATACCCCCCCGTATCGAATTTTTTCACCAAAAAATGATTTTTTTCGAAATCAAACTAAGTATACCAGCGTCTTATTTGGGTCACCTAAATTACGAAAACACCGGGTTATAACAGGATCCGAGCAGAACTAAGGGAATGAGAGCACTTTGAAAATCCTGAAAAAGTCGTTTTCGACGTCTGTTTTTGAGGCCAAAAATGGGCACCAAAAATGCCATATCTCGGCTATCGTAAAAGCTACGACTTTGCGGATGGTCTCGTTGGATTAAGAATGACGAAACTAAGACAAACCCGTTGAAATTTTTCCGATAGCTCTCATAGAAGCCAAGATATCGACCTTCAAAGTTGTGAATTTTTCATTTTTCGGGTATACCCCCCCGTATCGAGTTTTTTCACCAAAAATTGATTTTTTTCGAAATCAAACTAAGTATACCAGCGTCTTATTTGGGTCACCTAAATTACGAAAACACCGGGTTATAACAGGATCCGAGCAGAACTAAGGGAATGAGAGCACTTTGAAAATCCTGAAAAAGTCGTTTTCGACGTCTGTTTTTGAGGCCAAAAATGGGCACCAAAAATGCCATATCTCGGCTATCGTAAAAGCTACGACTTTGCGGATGGTCTCGTTGGATTTAGAACGACGAAACTAAGACAAAACCGTTGAAATTTTTTTGATAGCTCTCATAGAAGCCCAGATATCGACCTTCAAAGTTTTGAATTTTTCATTTTTCGGGTATACCCCCCCGTATCGAATTTTTTCACCAAAAAATGATTTTTTTCGAAATCAAACTAAGTATACCAGCGTCTTATTTGGGTCACCTAAATTACGAAAACACCGGGTTATAACAGGATCCGAGCAGAACTAAGGGAATGAGAGCACTTTGAAAATCCTGAAAAAGTCGTTTTCGACGTCTGTTTTTGAGGCCGAAAATGGGCACCAAAAATGCCATATCTCGGCTATCGTAAAAGCTACGACTTTGCGGATGGTCTCGTTGGATTAAGAATGACGAAACTAAGACAAACCCGTTGAAATTTTTCCGATAGCTCTCATAGAAGCCAAGATATCGACCTTCAAAGTTGTGAATTTTTCATTTTTCGGGTATACCCCCCCGTATCGAGTTTTTTCACCAAAAATTGATTTTTTTCGAAATCAAACTAAGTATACCAGCGTCTTATTTGGGTCACCTAAATTACGAAAACACCGGGTTATAACAGGATCCGAGCAGAACTAAGGGAATGAGAGCACTTTGAAAATCCTGAAAAAGTCGTTTTCGACGTCTGTTTTTGAGGCCAAAAATGGGCACCAAAAATGCCATATCTCGGCTATCGTAAAAGCTACGACTTTGCGGATGGTCTCGTTGGATTTAGAACGACGAAACTAAGACAAAACCGTTGAAATTTTTTTGATAGCTCTCATAGAAGCCCAGATATCGACCTTCAAAGTTTTGAATTTTTCATTTTTCGGGTATACCCTCCCGTATCGAATTTTTTCACCAAAAATTGATTTTTTTCGAAATCAAACTAAGTATACCAGCGTCTTATTTGGGTCACCTAGATTACGAAAACACCGGGTTATAACAGGATCCGAGCAGAACTAAGGGAATGAGAGCACTTTGAAAATCCTGAAAAAGTCGTTTTCGACATCCGTTTTTGAGGCCAAAAATGGGCATCAAAAATGCCATATCTCAGCTATCGTAAAAGCTACGACTTTGCGGATAGTCTCATTGGATTTAGAACGACAAAACTAAGACAAAACCGTTGAAATTTTCCCGATAGCTCTCATAGAAGCCCAGATATCGACCTTCAAAGTTTGGAATTTTTCATTTTTCGGGTATACCCCCCCGTATCGAATTTTTTCACCAAAAATTGATTTTTTTCGAAATCAAACTAAGTATACCAGCGTCTTATTTGGGTCACCTAGATTACGAAAACACCGGGTTATAACAGGATCCGAGCAGAACTAAGGGAATGAGAGCACTTTGAAAATCGTGAAAAAGTCGTTTTCGACGTCCGTTTTTGAGGCCAAAAATTGGCATCAAAAATGCCATATGTCAGCTATCGTAAAAGCTACGACTTTGAGGATGGTCTCATTGGATTTAGAACGACGAAACTAAGACAGAACCGTTGGAATTTTCCCGATAGCTGCCATAGAAGGCGAGATATCGACCTTCAAAGTTTGGAATTTTTCATTTTTCGGGTATACCCCCCCGTATCGAATTTTTTCACCAAAAATTGATTTTTTTCGAAATCAAACTAAGTATACCAGCGTCTTATTTGGGTCACCTAGATTACGAAAACACCGGGTTATAACAGGATCCGAGCAGAACTAAGGGAATGAGAGCACTTTGAAAATCCTGAAAAAGTCGTTTTCGACATCCGTTTTTGAGGCCAAAAATGGGCATCAAAAATGCCATATCTCAGCTATCGTAAAAGCTACGACTTTGAGGATGGTCTCATTGGATTTAGAACGACGAAACTAAGACAGAACCGTTGG